>NC_067245.2:319056137-319359167 GCF_019359855.2 Lolium perenne
AACTACCAAGCGTGTTGTGGAGCATCCGAACAACACCAAACACAGCAACACAGGAAACTCCGTTTTTCCTGGTTCATGGAGCAGAAGCAGTATTACCAATCGAGATAGAGCACAACTCTCCACGTGTCATGGAATATGACGAAGAAGTGTCGAGAAAAGCGCTAGAAGATGACGTCGACGCACTTGATGAAGCTCGAGATGAAGTACTATCTCGGGTAACCAAATATCAACAGGACCTGAAGAATTACCACAGTCGACGTTTGCGGCCAAGATCTTTTCAGGTGGGAGACCTAGTTCTTCGGCTCACGCAAAAAAGTCATAAAAAACTCGAGTCACCATGGCTTGGCCCTTACATTGTCACGGAAGTAATCAGAGGAGGAGCATACAGGATAAAGGACAAGAAGACAGGGGTGGAGGAGCCAAACCCCTGGAACGTGGCGCAACTTAGGCGGTTCTACGCCTAGAGTCGAAATATAGTCCTTGTAAAACTTCAAAGTACTGAAACGCCCGCGAGTTTTCAGACGCACTCTTTTCCTTTTTCGGGGCACCGAGTGGGGCCGGAGAAGGTTTTTAATGAGGCGGGCTCGCGGTGCTGCAATATAATAAAGATAGTATCAATATAACCTTTCTTCCTTATCGACATGATCAAAGTCTCTGCTCCGACAAATTTCAATATAGTTCATCGACAAAAGAAAAGCCTTGCCTTGGTATTAAAATACCTCGTGAGTCAATAAAAATACAAAATAGTACTCAATAAAAAAGCTTGGGGGCTCATATTCGCCATAAATATATAAATGCCTTGGTTCAAAACCTCGCAAATATACAAATATAGTAAAGAGTCACCGAGACACTCGGGGGCTAGACAAACATAGAAATATAGTGGTTGCTTCACAATATAATCATAGTCATGGGTTACAAAAAAGAAATATCTACAAGAGTAAAATAACTAGTCTTGATTCAATATGTCATCAAGGGTAATTCTGCCTTCTTCGGGAGCAGCGCCAAGAAAGTCAGCATAGTGACCATCGGCAAAAAAGTCGGCATCCATCCGAAGAAGGTCTTCAATCATTTCTTCGGCTACAGGCGAAACCTTCGTGTTAATTCGGTCAATACCAAATCTTCGACGTTTTACCTTTTGATGAACCTTCGCGACAACTTGGGTAAGGTCAAGATTTGAGTGGCAGATCTGGAGCATGATAAGAGCAAATCTGGCGCCAGCTACCAGTTGAGCTTTGACAAAATCATGGATACTGCGAGCATCCTTGAATCTTTCCATCAACTCAGGAAGAGTTTTTGGTTGGACGTTCCGAGGAAACATGGAGTTGTAAACCATGGACAAGGTCTTGGTACAGAAGTCAAGAAAATCGCGAGTTTGAGAGGCGCGATCTTGAAATCTGACAATTTGGCGGGTCCTTTCTGGGGTAGCCCAAAACAAAGAACCATGGTTCAGGGAAAGGTTAACAAGGAGGTTCGTCCTAGCATTTACCCTCTCTTCCTCGGCAGCAGCATCAGTAAAGGAACCTATCAAAACAACGAAGTGGAAACCTTTAAGAGACATAGCATGAAGATGAAAGATATCGGAGGATAAAACAAGCATACCCGACATATCCGCACTGGCTTCATTCATTAATTCGAGCATGAAATTTTCTCGAGTAGTCGCCTTTTCAGCCTCGGAAGCAGCAATTTCCTTAGCAGCCACGGCCTCGCGAGCTTGCTGAAGAGCAACTTTTTCGGCTTCAGATGACTTACGAGATTGCTCCATCATCACAAGTGTTTGTTTCTTCGCATACTGAAGTTGCTGTCGAAGTTCATCCAGTTCTTGCGACAAGGTATCGTCGACTGGTGCAGTATCAGCAAAAGCTCTCCTCGCGCGAGAAGAAGAAGGCGAAACATTGGAAGGAGCGGAAGATGGAGTATAGTTATCAAATATCAACTGAAATTTAAACAAGACAACATCAAACAACAAGCAAAGATAGAGTTTTCATTAATCTCTTGGAATAATTACAAGGGCATTACAGTGAAGCTAAGGAAGTACGTGTCGCCAAATGACTACTTTGGCGACAAGAGCAAAAGAAATAGAAAGAAAAACAGAGGCATGCAACTAGACCTCCGGCCTTGACGAGCTAGGAGTCGACGCTGGTTTAATCCCGAGATAGGCCAAGATCTTCTTTGTGTTGGGCTTGGCTGCCTTGATCAGCGACTTCCACCTTGACTGCTCTATTTGCTCGGTGTCGCCAACTTTCATCCAGTCAATAGTCTGTCGACTGTCAGCAACCAACGCGACAGTGTTCTCAATGGCAACCTTCATATTTTCTTGGCGCATCTTCAGTCCAAGGTCTTCCGGTGTATTGAACATCTTGGCAAGGTTGAGGAAAGTCGCAGGCTCCTCTTTCTTCGGGAAGAAGTAGGGGAACAATGCCGACAACACTGCGCTAGCATTCGACACACCTTCACGAATCTCGGATCCATGAAGCTCCGGATAGGAAAGTGCGTCAAGGACAGGGTCATTGACAGGATTCGTCAGATCAAAATCCTGGTTTGTTTGGGCTGTCAAGGAAACAAAGCATTAGTGAAAAGACAAGAAACAACGATTCTCATAAAAATAGAAGGGATCAGCAAAGTTACTGAAAGTGCGGCGACTCTGAGTTTTCAGGCGCTTGAGGATTCCTTCTTCACGAGAAGCTTGCGCAGCTTTGTGCTCATCCAAGGCAGCTGTAGCATCCTCAAGTTTTTTCTGCAGTTCCTCGACACCAGCAGCTTTCGCCTTGGCTTCATCAGCTTCGGCCTTGGCTTTGCTAGCAGCGAGTTCGGCTTTCTTGCGAGCCGCCTCACTTTGCTCAAGTTTTCGAGCAAGTGCGTCGGCGCGTTCGTTGGCCTCTGCAAGTTTCTCTGTCGAGATATGGAAAAGAGAGAGAAGAAAGATCAAAATCGCGAAAAGCAACAGGAGTAAAAAATCAAGGAAAAACAGCAAGTATAAAAGTCGTTACCTTCGGCTCTATTAGCATATTCACGGTATCCAATAAATTGGGAACCGATGCGGAGAAGATCTTTGATCATAGGCTGTTCAAGGTGAACACAGCAAGAGAAACATCGGCATGAAAAAGAGAAAAGGTGTGAAAAAACAAAATAATGAAAATATAGATGTCGACAAGCTTACATCATCTAAGAGCAGAGTCGACGAACTGCCCAACTGAGGGGCAGGTTCAACAATCTTTTCAACCCTTGTCCTTTTTGGTGAAGGAGCAAGGGGGCTTGATGGTGGAGTAGTGGTGACGACGTTTTGTTGAGGAGGCGAGGTTTCTTCTCCTTCAACTAGCGTGTCTGAAGCAAGTACAGTACATGACGTGCTTGTCCGAGGAGCCACGTCAGTAGTTGGTACTTCTTCCTCGTCATCACTGTTGATCAAAAAATCGGCAGCATAAAAAGCAAGACAAGATAAATATTTCGAGTAGAAAAAAAAAAAGGGAGAAATAAAGACGACTTACGAGCTGACGAGGGATTCAACATAAGGATCGTAAGCTGCCTTCGGATGAGAAGGAACAACTTCTTCAGCCTTAGAGGTGCCAGAATCCTCGGCATCAGTCCTTTTCCTTTTGTTCCTTGGAGAAACAGCAGGAGGAAGGGATTGCGTCGACTCACTGGCTTCAGACTCGACTTCTTTTTCGTGAGAAGCCGCAGATTTGTGAGAACCCGCGACTTCACTTTCAGGAATAGAAGAAACTTGAGTATCTTCGGCAACGATGGCCTGTTCTTCGACTTCTCCACCCTCCGGAAGAGGAGGAAGGGAGGTCATAGTAGGATGGTTCTGTAAAAAATAGTGACCAAAGGAAAATTAAAGAGATGACAATACAACGAGATGCAGAGAAAGTGCGGAACAAGATAAAAACTCGGGAAGACAAAATACCTCGGGGAGTGGATTGGCGGAGCTGTACGGCTCCACGCGACAAGAGGAAGGAATTGGATCTTTGCCCAGGCGAGAAAGTCTTCGAATCAACTTCTCCAAGTCCTTGGTGGAAAGATCACCGGAGATTCTGTTGGCGTCATTTTTACCAGAATACGTCCAAAGGGGATTTTTGCGAGCCTGAAGAGGCTGCACTCTAATCCTAAGGAAGTAGGCAGTGATTTGAACACCAAACAGCTCTTTGCCTCGAGTGTTTTGAAGCTGACGAATACGAGACATGAGTGCCTCTGTCGCCTTTTTCTCTTCCTCAGAAGCTTCGGCATCCCAGGAGCGGCGGCGCTGAATTCTGGCACTTCCGTCGAAAGGAACTATGTTGTGTTCAACGGAGTTGGCGCTTTCTTCGTGAATGTAGAGCCACTTTTTGCGCCATCCTTGGACAGAATCAGGAAATTTGACGTCGAAATAATCGACATCAGTACGAACACAGATAACAACGCCACCTATGTTATAAGTGACGTTGTGGGAGCCATTGCGGCGGAGGCAGAAAATGCGTTTCCACAGAGCCCATTTGGGAGGGATTCCGAGGAAGCATTCGCAAAGTGTGATGAAAATAGAAATGTGAAGGATGGAATTGGGGGTCAACTGGTGCAGTTGAATCCCATAAACGAAAAGAAGGCCACGGAGGAAATCGTGAATTGGGGCCGAAAGGCCGCGGATGAGGTGATCAACAAAACTAACCCGGTACTCCATTGGAGGCTTGGGGTAGCTTTCTTCGCTGGGAAAGCGGATGGCGTCCTCCTTCTTCATGAGGCCAAGCCTCTTCAGCATGTTGGTGTCCTGGTTGGAGATTTTGGATCTCTCCCACTCAAGATCCTCGGCGGCCATCTTGGATTCCGGAGTACTGTGGCGAGTGAGTCGCGTGCGCGGTGGCATCAACGACAATGGGCAGTGCAATGCTCGTGGGTGCGGAAGATCAGAGAGAGTTGGGCGCAAGGGAAGTTTTTGCGAAGAGGAACAGATGAGCGGCGCAAGCGAGGGGATGAACGGAGGTTGAAGAAAGGTTTATATAAGAATCGGGTGAAGCAGTGTGCCGTTGGATGAAGAAATCGTGTGGTGAGAAAAGATTTTCTAGATACATGGGTAAAGAGGTATTTTTACTGAGATAGGCGTTACCGTACGTGCGCCAGAAAAAGCGGAGGACGTGTGTCCCCCACTTGCACGACGTGTCAACGTGGTGGAAGCAATGGACCCACAGGGCAGAAAAATCACGATTATTCAACAGGGATGAAGTAAATTTGATTAAGGGAAGCATGTCGACAAGGAAAATAAAAGAAGATTGGCGACAGGGAGAATTATTAAATACTTCGGGAGCCTTTGATCAAATACAAGTTTTTGCCCAAATGCTCGGGGGCTACTTCGACAAAAAGTAAAATTTCGAGTATGGCAATATAGAAATTGCGGGAGCCTACAACCAAGCACAAGTCCTTGGCTGTAGCCTCGGGGGCTACTCCCATCGGGAGCGCTGTTCGCGCACCCGAGAGATAAAAAAAGAAGAAAGAGATCATATTGGGAAATAATGACAATATAGCAACAAGGTGGACCAAAATGTTGAGCCTACAACCAAGCACAAGTTCTTGGTTGTAGCCTCGGGGGCTACTCCCATCGGGAACGCTGTTCGCGTGCCCGATGAAATTAACAAAGGAAAAATAGAAAAGCAAGAGAGTATATTTCGAGTTATAATTAACTCTACATATACTCCCATCGGGAGAGCAATATAAGTCATATTTGACTCGATAAAATGTGCCATTCCAACAGCCGGAAAAGCACTCGACAATATATTCTCAGAACGCCAAAGTTGCGATCAATTTCTGAATGCCGCAAATTTGCGAAGGTAAGACCCCAGATCCGTTTCTGGGCGTGGCATCGCCAAAGACTGCGCTCTGCTACCTTTATCCGTATCAACAGATACGAAGAAAAATCCTAACGGACGCGTTAGGTACCCGATAAATTTGACTGGGACTCGACAGAATGGTAAGACCTTAAGCGGCACCTGTCGAAGTTTACACCAGTATCCCGAGATCATGTCCAGGGACGTGATTTTGAAGTAGGTTTTTGCGGATTGCCACTAGAGCAGTTAACTAGTACCTGATCCGTCAGATGAACTAGCCCCAACTACCATTATCCCTGTACAATATAGAATTTTATGTGAAGAAATATAAAAAAGTTGAAGCTTTCGAATAAATATAAACAGTGGAGATTTTCCCTGATTCTACGATTCAAGCAAAATCTCGGGGGCTACTGACATAGGCATCCCAAATGGGCCTGCCGAAGATAGTACCCGGGGTTTACTGAAGGCCCACTACCCGAAGAATAAGAAGATTCGGGAGCCCAAGATATATCAAGGAAAGTCAAGAGTTGTAATAGGAAGTGTTATTTTGTAATCTGGCGGGATGAGTTAGAAACCGTCCCGGACTCTGTAATTTGTACTACACGAATCCCTCGGCTCCACCTCCTATATAAAGGGGGAGTCGAGGGACGAGGAGATCATCGAATCATTGTCTACAAACCCTAGTTTTCATAATCGTCGAGTACTTTTCGGCTGAAACCTTCGAGATCTACTTACCCTCTACTTCCAACTAAACCCTAGCCTACAATCCATAGGCATTGACAAGTTGATACCTTGTCACTCATTGGAGTTGATGATCTCTTCGGAGCTGTAGGAGGTGCCGCGGACCGCTTCCTCTTTTGCTTAGGTGGAAGCGGCGGAGTCTCCTGACGAGGAGGAGGAGGCGGCGGAGTATTTTCACGCGGAGGAGACTGGTCATGGATAGGGGAATCATCATCGCGCAGAGGAGAATCATCACGCGGAGGAGACTGCACAGGTGGCGGAGGAGGCGGAGGTGGCCTGCTTGTTGGCTTCTCACCTGGAAACACAATGTTCTCCTTCCGCCATTGGACGGTGGTTCTACGGGCTTCTCCCAGTTCTTTGATTTCCCCATCTTCACCTGCAGGGTGCTGAAGCACCAACCCCTCATACTCTCTCAACACTTCATCCACCATCACAACAGCAAAGTCGTCTTGGACCGGACGGCAATGGTAAGACCTTGTAGGTAAGAGGATGCCGACCGCCGCCTTGAAGGATAGGTTGAAAACTTTAACATGCAGCTCACAAGGACGGCTCTCAGTGAGATCATCCACGGGGGGGTAGCGAGGAGGCTCGACCACCTGGTCATCATCATCATCATTATCCACCTGCTGAGAGGAAGCCACGCTGCTTTTCCGGTGTGGTTGAGATTGCAGCGGGGCGATGGCATTGAGCAGTGCAGGATCTACAGCCTGCCCCCGAGCCATCTGAGATGTAAGTACTTGGGTTACCATGGTTAATTGGGCTTGCATGGTGCTCATACCCTCCTCTAAGTTAGCCAGGCGGTCTGTTTCCCTTGCCTTCCTCCTCTCATGGCTTTTATCAGGAAATCTCTTCCTTTCCGCAGGAAAGCCATACTTCCACGGAACGGAGCCTTTTGTGCCTCGTGTTCGTCCGCCGTGTTCTTTGTTCCCAAGGGCGCGTGTCAGCTCATCGTTCTCTCTTTCGGGCTGGAACAACCCCGCCTCCACGTCCCTATGTGCCTTTTCCAGGGCATCAATGGGAACCTTCAGATGAGCTTTCTTATAGATGCACTTCCCTGTTTCTGGATCCAACGTTCCCCCAATCCCGTAGAACCACTCCTTGCACCGTTCGATCCAACCGTGTGTCCCTAATCTGATCCCTTTACTGGTCAGTTCCGCCTCAGCTGCCTGCCACTTAGGACGGTTAGCCCTGTATCCACCTGGACCCAGAATTTGGTGATATAGCTTCAACGCAGCATTTGCCTTATTTATTTCCGACCTTCTCTTAAATTCTTCTGACTCCGTCTTTGTACTTCACGAATTCGTCCCAGTGATTTTGTACCTTCTCACTGTCCGGAGTCTTCTTTAACTTGATAAGGCGGCGCAATCTTTTCTTGTGGCTCTTGAATAGTTCGGCCATCTTCTTCTTGCCAAACTCGCGGAGGGCCTGCTCCATCTTGGCCTTCTCAGCGTCACCCCCCTCTTCGGGTACTATGTTGAAATGTGACATGAGCTTGTTCATAATGCTGTTTTTGGCTACATCATCGATATAAAGACCTTGAGCTTCTTCCTCTGCAGACAGCACTAGTCCCTTCGGCTTGTGCCATTCTCGAACGGTGATCGGGACGTGGTCCCTAACAAGCACTCCGCATTGAGCTATAAATGCCTTTGCACCTTTCTCTGGAGCAATCGGTTTACCATCCTTCTCGATGTGGGTGATGTCGTGCCTAACACCGTCATCCAACTTTATGGCCGGGCCTCGCTTCCTCGACTTTACAGAAGAAGTGCTCGATCCGGAGGGCTAAAAAAGAAATAGTTCATAGTCAGTACAATTTCATTAGTTAATGCATCTAGTCGATCAACAGCGGCTTAATTAATTTATATACCTCGGTGATAACTACAGTTCGGGAGCCATTATGATGATCTTGTTCCTCACCGGCGCCACTAGGATCTTCTTCCTCAATATCCTCCGCTCCCTCACCGGAGTCATTCAAATAAGTTGCGGTGACATCGTCACCGCCATCATCCAGAGTACCGTTTGCTATGAGTTCCTCCATGAAATTTTCTTGAATTTCATCTCTCTCCATGCTTTCTACAACGACCTGCAAGCTATACATAGGAACCATCATATGATCAAATTAAGGATAATGCAGAAAACTGAAAATGGAGTTACATATGTGTAGTTCTTAACTAAGGATCGATAATATAGTGCTGAAAGCAGATACTGCAGTTACATGCATACATAGATCGGGTTCATGTTTATTTAACCCTAATACATATCAATCACTACTACAACCACTCAACCGCGCAGACCGGGTCCTAGAGGGCGCCGACCGGGTCCTGAGCCGCGCTGGGTGTGCCCCCAAAGCCACGGAACAACAACGGGAGCATAGCTAACATGAGATCCCCGCATAACGCTCCATCCGGTCCTATACATGTTGTCTAACGCGTACATGTAACGGCGAACGTGCTGGTCCTCCGCTTCAATGCGCTGAGCTACCTCCTCCGGCGGGGCCGGCTCCCTCTGAAACGACCGTGGCCCATAAGACCTCCACCAAAGAATATCCGGGTCGACAACGGGACCCGGATTCCGCACCAAGGTGCGCGACCCGGAAGCTAAGACCTCCCAGTGCCACCCCGGCGGAGCCCAGTCCCGGACCTCCCCCATCTGCTCCATCTCCTCGGTGAGAGTCAGACCACGGCGCGGCGGCTGTCGCGGCATCGTAGCTACGAAAACAAATCATATATATATAATATGTACCAACGTTAACATAAATTAAAAAATAACTTTACTACTTTTATGTTAGTCGGCGCCGGCACTACCATTTGGGGGGCGCCGGCACTACATACTCTATTTTGGGGGCGCCGGCAGGGGTGTCAGCACTACCGTATTTGGGGGGCGCCATCGCGAGCGTAGCGGTTACCGGCGCGGCGGCACTACATACTCTATTTTGGGGGCGCCGGCAGGGGCGTCGGCACTACCGTATTTGGGGGGCGCCATCGCGAGCGTAGCGGTTACCGGCGCGCCGGCACTACATACTCTATTTTGGGGGCGCCGGCAGGGGCGTCGGCACTACCGTATTTGGGGGGCGCCATCGCGAGCGTAGCGGTTACCGGCGCGGCGGCCCTCATAACTATTTTTGTAACAGTAACACTAACTAAATTTCTAACTATTTTAACTAAATTTTACTAACTTTTTTTCTAAATTTCTAACTATTTTAACTAAATTTCTAACTATTGTTTTAACTAAATTTCTAACTATTTTACTAACTAATTTTACTAACTTTTTTTCTAACTATTGTTTTAACTAATTTTCTAACTAAATTTCTAACTAATTTTACTAACTTTTTTTCTAACTAAATTTCTAACTAATTGTACTAACTTTTTTTCTAACTATTGTTTCTATATAATTAACCTAACAAATTAACTAATCTAACAAATAAAAATAAATAAATAAAAGAGAAGACGGCGGCGCGCGCTTACCGCGGCGGAGGTGGGCGTGGCCGGCAGCCGGCAGGTGGCGAAGCGCGGCGGACGGCGAGGAGGCGGCCGCGGGCGGTGGGCGGCGCGGCGACGCGGTGGCGGACGGCGCGGTGGCGGACGGCGCGGCGACGCGGTGGCGGGCGGTGGGCGCGCGGGCTCGGGCGGCGCGCGGTCGGCGGGCGCGGTGGCGGAGGCGCCCGGCAGCGGCGGAGACGGCGGCGGAGGCGGTGGCGCGAGGCGACGGCGACGGCGCGCGGGAGGGCGGCGGCGATGACGGCTGCGGCCGGAGGCGATTTCGGCAGCCTGGCGGCACAAATGCTTCGTCTCCGCGGGATTGATCTCCGCGGAGACGAAGTGTTTTCTTTTATACTGCCCCCCCCCTTTGGACCCGGTTCGTGTTACAAACCGGGACCAAAGGCCCCCCTTTGGACCCGGTTTGTAATACAAACCGGGACTAAAGGTCTTTTTTTGCTGCGTTTTCGCTGCGCGCGCAAAAAAGGCCTTTAGTCCCGGTTTGTATTACAAACCGGGTCCAAAGGCCAATTTTTTTAAAAAATTTCATTCCCGCCTTATTTCAAATGAAAAAAAGCCACCGCACCGCCACCGCCTGCCCACCACCGCCACCGCCGTGTACTGGCCACCGTCGGCACCGCCGTGTACTGCCCACCACCGCCTGGCCACCACCGTCACCGCCATGTACGGGCCACCGCCGTGTACTGCCCACCACCGCCACCGCCACACGTGTCCCTTCCCCGTGCCACGTGTCGCCGCCGCTTCCACGTGCCTCGCCCCGCCGCCACCGCCATGTACGGGCCACCGCCGTGTACTGCCCACCACCGCCACCGCCGTGTACTGGCCACCGTCGGCACCGCCGTGTACTGCCCACCACCGCCACCGCCTGGCCAGCACCGTCACCGCCATGTACGGGCCACCGCCGTGTACTGCCTACCACCGCCACCGCCACACGTGTCCCTTCCCCGTGCCACGTGTCGCCGCCGCTTCCACGTACCTCGCCCCGCCGCCACCGCCATGTACGGGCCACCGCCGTGTACTGCCCACCACCACCACCGCCGTGTACTGGCCACCGTCGGCACCGCCGTGTACTGCCCACCACCGCCACCGCCACCGCCTGGCCAGCACCGTCACCGCCATGTACGGGCCACCGCCGTGTACTGCCCACCACCGCCACCGCCACACGTGTCCCTTCCCCGTGCCACGTGTCGCCGCCGCTTCCACGTGCCTCGCCCCGCCGCCACCGCCGTGCGACGTGTAGATCCCGCTTCCACGTGCCACGCCCCGCCGCTTCCCCGCGCCACCTGTCGCCGCCGCTTCCACGTGCCACGCCCCGCCGCTTCCCCGCGCCACCTGTCGCCAAACTTGCCGCGTTGCTGTGCTATAAAGCGCCGCGTGCGCGCGGAACCACACGTCGCCGTCGCCTCCGTTCATTCGTCGCCGGGATGCCGCCGCGCCGTCGCGGCTCGTCCGGTTTCCGTGGCGTCCGAGCGCGGCCGAACGGTAGGTTCTACGCCGAGATGCGTGCCGGTGGCTTCCGGCTCACCCTCGGCACGTACAACACCCCGGAGCTGGCGGCGCGCGCTTACGACGCGGCCGCATGGCGATTTCGGCGGCCACGGTGCGACATGAACTTCCCAGACGTCGAATCGCTAGAGGAGGCGGAGTTCCTCGCGCCGACGCCGTGCCTCGTCGACGACGAGGACCGTCGCCGCCACCGCCAGGTGCAGCGCCGGATCGCAATCGCCGAGCACGACGAGGAGTTGATGCGCCAGTGGAGGGCGCAGTTCCCCAACGACGTCGACAACACCGCCGCGTTCTTCGCTGACCTCCGGGCACAACGCAGGTCCAACAGGCGCCATCGTCGGGCCGTCGCCGTGTTCGAGCTCGATAACCCGAATACAACTTGGGCCGACAACGACCCTCGGTGGGACGACATTTGGACCGAGACAACCTCCGACGACGAGTAGATCGACTGGTGGCGCCAAAAACTGTCGGTGGGATAAGGACGTGTGGGTAACCTTTAGTCCCGGCTGGTGGGTACAACCGGGACTAAAGATCCTTTTTTGTGTCATCTAACAAAACTGTCGGTGGGATAAGGACGTGTGGGTAACCTTTAGTCCCGGCTGGTGGGTACAACCGGGACTAAAGATGTCGGCAGGATAAGAACGCATGGGTGGACGCACTGCTCGATGAGATAAAGCATGTAGCGCACGACGCCCTGTCGAAGGAACAAGACAAAGTAGAAGAGGTGTCGTGCCTATAAAAGGAGCATCGATACGCCTTGCCAAGCAGATCAACAAGCCAAGCAGAGTTTCATTCCCATGGATGAAGGGAAGGGTTGGGAAATCTCCCGTGGCGCAGCTTCTCGAAGATGTCGTTGGTGCACACGCCCTACGACATCTTCGGAAGCTGCTCCTCGGAATTTTTCCCTGCAAGCCCCTAAACGACTACATCTCATCTAACAGTGTTGGGGAAAGGGTTGGGAAATCTCCCGTGGCGCAGTTTCTCGAAGATGTCGTTGGTGCACACGCCCTACGGCATCTTCAGAAACTGCGCCTTGGAATTTTTTCCTGCAAGCCCCTGAACGACTACATCTCATCTAACAGTGTTGGGGAAAGGGTTGGGAAATCTCCCGTGGCGCAGTTTCTCGAAGATGTCGATCGTGCACACGCCCTATGGCATCTTCAGAAACAGCGCCTTGGAATTTTTTCCTGCAAGCCCCTGAATGACTACATCTCATCTAACAGTGTTGGGGAAAGGGTTGGGAAATCTCCCGTGGCGCATCTCCACTTTTAATATCTTACATACAGTTACATGATTACACAAAAATAAATGGGAAATTGATTGCCATGTTGAGATACTCATTTGTGCCATGAACATTCTTCAATTAACTTGATGATGGAGCATCTTCATCATTTAATTAATCTTCTTCGGCCGTAACCATGGAGCATCTTCATCATTTAACTTGATGCTTGGATCAATGTTCACTCTGAAGGGTGGAATTTCATCAAACTGATTATAATCTTCTGACATGTCTGTCTTGTCCTCCACTCCCACGATGTTTCTTTTTCCAGAAAGAACTATGTGGCGCTTTGGCTCATCGTTTGATGTATTTGTTTCCTTATGTTTCCTTTTTCTTGGTTTGGTAGACATATCCTTCACATAGAAAACCTGGGCCACATCCTTGGCTAGGACGAATGGTTCGTCTCTATACCCAAGATTGTTGAGATCCACTGTTGTCATTCCATACAACTTGTCTACCTGAACCCCGCCTCCTGTTTTGTTGACCCATTTGCACCTAAACAAAGGGACCTTAAAAGAAGGTCCATACTCAAGTTCCCATATATCCTCTATGTAACCATAATATGTGTCATTTGGGCCTTCATTCATTATTGCATCAAAGCGGACACCACTGTTTTGGTTGGTGCTCTTTTTATCTTGGGCGATCGTGTAAAATGTATTCCCATTTATCTCGTACCCTTGGAAAGTCACTACAGTCGAAGATGGTGTCTGGGCCAGCAAGTACAACTGATCTTCAATATGTTTGTTATTCAGGAGATGTTTTTGCAACCAACCACCGAAAGTCGACATGTGCTCACGTCTAATCCAATCGTTCGATCGCCCCGGGTTAGGAGCGTAGAAAGTTCTTGTGGTCACCGATATACGGAGCCACCAAGGTGGAACTTTGTAGGACTGTGTAGTGTGCTTGAGTCAAAGAAATCCCGTCCCTACATATCATTGATTTCCTTCCTAGCGTGCCTTTTCCACTTAGTCTCCCTTCATGCCGCGATTCAGGAACACCAATCGGCTTAAGGTCAGGAATAAAGTCAACACAGAATTCAATGACCTCCTCTGTTCCATAGCCCTTGGAGATGCTTCCTTATGGCATAGCACGGATATTAACAGATTTCTTCAAGAATCCCATGAACCTCTCGAAGGGGAACATATTGTGTAGAAACACAGACCGAGAATGGAAATCTCATCGACCAGGTGAACGAGGAGATGTGTCATAATATTGAAGAAGGATGGTGGGAACACCAGCTCAAAACTAACGAGACATTGGACCACATCATTCTGCAACCTCGGTAGAATTTCTGGATTTATTACCTTCGAGAAATTGCATTGAGGAATGCACATAGCTTCACAATGGGCGATCGAATATTTTCCGGTAGAAGCCCCTCAATGCAATCGGAAGCAACCGTGTCATTATCACGTGACAGTCATGAGACTTCAGGTTACGGAATGTTTTCTTCTCCATATTTATTATTCCCTTTATATTGGAGGAGAAGCCAGACGGGACCTTGATACTGCTAAGACATTCAAAAAATATTTCCTTCTCTGCTTTTGTAAGAGCGTAGCTGGATAAATGACGTCCTTTAACTCTCTCATGCAGCTTTTTGGGGTCTTTCCAACGTTGCTTGTCCTCCCGTGCTTCTGGTGTATCTTTTGTCTTCCCGTACACACCCAGAAAGCCTAGCAGGTTCACGCAAAGATTCTTCGTCACGTGCATCACATCGATTGAAGAGCGGACCTCTAAGACTTCCCAATAGGGTAGATCCCAAAATATAGATTTCTTCTTCCACATGGGCGCGTGTCCGGCATCGTCATTCGGAACAGACCGTCCGCCAGACCCTTTCCAAATATTACATCTAGATCCTTGACCATACCAAATATATCAACACCATCACGATGGGGAGGCTTCCTCCGGTGATCAGCCTCACCGTTGTAATGCTTGCCTTTCTTTCTTACGGGATGGGTAAGCCTAAGAAATCGACGATGCCCCAGGTACACGACCTTCTGACCTTTTTCCAAATAATCACCTTCGAGCTCATGTAAACAGTGTGTGCATGCATTGTATCCCTTGTTTGACTGTCCTGAAATGTTACCAAGAGCAGGCCAGTCATTGATGGTTACGAAAAGCATCGCTCTTAGGTCAAATTCCTCCCCGCTTGTGCTCGTCCCACACACGTACACCTGCTAGGGACCACAGCTGTAGAAGTTCTTCGACTAATGGCTTCAGGTACACATCAATGTCGTTCCCGGGTTGCTTCGGGCCTTGTATGAGCACTGGCATCATAATGAACTTTCGCTTCATGCACAACCAAGGAGGAAGGTTATATATACAAAGAGTCACAGGCCAGGTGCTATGGCTGCAGCTCTGCTCTCCAAAAGGATTCATGCCATCTCAGACCGAGACCAAACCGTAAGTTCCTTGCATCTGTGCAAAGTTTGGGAACTCTCTCTCGATATTTCTCCATTGGGATCCATCAGCAGGGTGCCTCAACATCACGTCTTTCTTACGGTCTTCTTTGTGCCATCGCAACAACCTAGCATGCTCTTTATTTCTGAACAAGCGTTTCAGCCGTGGTATTATAGGAGCATACCACATAACCTTGGCAGGAACCCTCTTCCTGGGGCGCTCGCCCTCAACATCACCAGGGTCATCTCGTCTGATCTTATACCGCAATGCAGTGCACACCGGACATGCATCCAAATTCTCGTACTCATCGCGGTAGAGGATGCAGTCATTAATGCATGCATGTATCTTTTGCACATCTAATCCTAGAGGGCAGACAATCTTCTTCGCTTCGTACGTACTGGCGGGCAATTCGTTACCCCTTGGAAGCTTCCTCTTAATTATTGTCGCAACTTTCCAAATCCTGAGTCAGTGACACCGTTCTCTGCCTTCCATTGCAACAATTCCAGTGTGCTGCCTAGCTTTTATGGCCATCTTCGCAAGTTGGGTATAACAATTTGTTGTGATCTTCTATCATCTTGTCAAAGGCAACCTTTCCTTTTCAGTTTCACATTCTCTCCTTGCATCAGCAATGGCCCGACCAAGATCATCATCAGCAGGCTCATCTCGGTGCCTCTTGATCTTCTACTTCATTGTCTTCATTGCCTTCTCGCAGTATCATCGTATTCAGGGAAATTGGGATAACCGTCATCATCCTCTTCCTCTTCGTCATTGTCTTCCATCATAACCCCTCTTTCTCCGTGCTTGGTCCAACAATAGTAATCGGGCATGAAACCGGATCGCAGAAGGTGGCTGTGAATGAGACTCGAGCGAGCGTAATTTACGGTATTCTTGCAGTCCACACATGGACAATACATGAAGCCACCATGTTTGTTTGCCTCCGCCACGGCCATAAAATTATCCAGGCCCGCAGTGAACTCGTCAAACCGTCGGTCAATGTACATCCATTGCCGATTCATCTGCATGATATAATTAAGCTGATCAAAACCATTACAGAACATCACGATGTATATATACACATGCATTTTATCAATTGCAGATGAAAAGGATAAAGTTGTTAACCTCGATGAAGAAGAAAAAAGCAAGTTAAGTGTGGCTTGATTTGTGTAAACTCAAGTGGCAAATCCTCTTAAGCATTTCATCAAACACCTCTTGTGCATGTGAAGAAGAGAGGAGAGCAATACACCCTCTTGTGAAGATAGTGAAAAAATGGCTAAGTGTGGCTCACACTTGGGCAGGGGCAAGGTTATATAGCCAGAGGGGGCCTTTGGACCCGGTTTGTCAAACAAACCGGGACAAAAGGGGTCCCCACGCGGGCCCGGCCTGCCGCGCCCTGCGGGTGGACCCTTTGGTCCCGGTTTGTATGACAAACCGGGTCCAAAGGCCGCTACAGGACAGGCGCCAGCGGGTGGGGTCGTCCTGGGCAGAAACGAACCGGGTCCAATGGGGGCATTGGACCCGGTTTGGTTCAGCAGTGGGTCATTTGCTTGGGACCAAAGGCCTCTTCTCCACTAGTGTCCGCAGCCGTCTGGGTCACCCCCAACGCTAGCCGCACGCCAAGCCATCACCCGGCCACCGTAGCCCTCGCCAAGATAGCTAGGCGCGACGCGCCGCAGAACCATCGCCAGAGGCCACCGCCCTGTAGCCCACCACGCCGACCCCCGACCAGCCCCGCTACTGGCCGGTCATCAACGCCGTGGATCCAGCGCCTCCTCTGCTCGTGTGACGCAAGAGGGACACCTGCCGCCGCCCAGAGCATCACGGGCTTTGCTTGCAAGCGCGCGCCGGCGGCGGCAGGGTGGACGGAGACCGGAGGAGGGGGAGGAAGATGCGGCGGCGCTAGGGTTTTCCGCTCGAGCCGCCCAACGCGGGGGGTAGCTTAATTTGATTAAATTATATTAACATTTTAATATTAGGAAGCGGTTAGGGGCGGTATATCATAAGAAAAATAGATCATTCGCCAAATTATGTAAAAGAAAGAAATAGATGTTCAATGGACTCCAATGAGTCACAAAAGCAACATTTCTGACATCCATTTGAGTTTCGTTTAGCTAGATTAGCTTTAGTTAAAACCACTTTATTATTTAGAAACCACATAAATATTTTTAGCTTCAAGAGAATTTTTAGCTTTCATAAGTACTTAGGGAGAAATATCTTATGACCATTCATTTGATCTAGGTACATAGAAATTTCTGTGGTTGTTAACTTCCAAACGAAATTGTTAGGCTCATTAGAGAACTGTACCAACATCTTACGCTGGCACAAATGCAACCAATCGTTCTATTTGTTCACCGAAAAAGTTCTTCTGAAAGCAGGAGCCTTTGTCCTCACATGGACGGATATAGGTACCGACGCATGCTATGCATGCATCGCAGTCGTGGCTAATTCCCCGTCAAATTATTAGTCTAAAAAACACACATCGATTTCTTATGGCAAAGAACGGACGAGCTGGACGCTGAAGCTTTCTGGCGGAGCAATCGGTACAGAGGGTAACAACGGAAGGAGACGGACTGGCGCGCACAAACGGAAATTAACCGTTATAAACGCGACATGTAAATTAAAGAATGAACAAAGCAAATTCAATGGGCACAAGATTTTAATGTGAAAAAACCTGTCCACAAAAAGATCGAGGAAAAACAGGGACGGCACCCGGTAGCAAAACTTAACTATATGAAAAATGTTTATACAACGTCATATATTTTCAATAAAGACCAAAAGTTAGCATTCTTTTTATACGAATTTAGATCACAGAGTGGGGCCACTGGCTATAGCAAGGGATGCGTTCGTAGTCTCATGAGTAGATAGGCTTGTGAATTTGTGATCCTTTGGTCGCAAGCTATCGCTGCATCACTCTGCTGACGAACGCACGTACGCACGGGCGCACGGCACTTGGCCAGGTTGGGTTTGGAGGAATTCGGTGTAGCCACGCAAGATATGGTGCATGCACGTGTTCCAAAACGCGAGAAAGGCGTTCAATTACTTTACAAGATAGTGAAGGCAGCCAGGAACTAAAGGTAGGACGACGTCACGTACTGTTAGAGCATCTTTAGTCGTGTTTTTCAAATAATACTATTTAGCGCATTACGGATAAAAAAAAAATCTTCTCAGTCCCATCCTTCAAAACTAAAAGGCGTCGTATTTTATGTCCTACGTTTTCGGTAGAAATTTATATGCAGGGACGTGTCGGGAACGCCGAACAGAAATAAAACGCCAAATGAAAGGCATGCAAGCAGCTTGTTTTGGTCCTACGTGTCATCCTCTTTTCCCACCTATTTCACTCTCACATACTTTCTCACATGGACTAGTTCTCTCTATCAAAATGCATGCATCTAGACGCTGTTTGAGGCATGCGACTGGAAATAGTCTGTTTTTATCTAGATTGTTCATTTCTTTTTATCCAGCGCTCTCTCCAAAAGACGTCCCAAATCATCGCGTCGAATGTTTTTTCAGGAACGCGACGGGAGGCCGGTTCCCTCCATTTTTGTGTAGTCCTCTCATGCTGATCGATGTGAGAAGGCTCGATCTGCATCAGGTACCGTTAATTATTGGATAGTGTAACAGTTTACTTCTCTTCCACTCATGTACCGTGGCACTGTCACCGTAATATTTCGTCCGTTTCATAGTAAGTGGCTCAAAAAAAATCTAGATAAAGATGTAAATCTACATATTAAATTGTGTTTAGTTACATCCATATATCTACATAAAACATATAGTAACTTATTAAATAACAGAGGTAATAATAATGATGATAGGTTAATGGCATTCCGGTCGCTGCAAGTCTGCTAGGTGTCGCTTATTCAAGGTAGAACTTTTGGGCGAGTCACCATCGTTTATTTTTCGTGCGACGCTACGTACGCGCGGACTCACTGATCGGCTGTTGATCTGATGGGGATATGATCGATGCAGCGTATATGCATGCTGGCCTTTCCTTCCAAAAAGCCAAAGGGCAGAGGAGGTATTGAACCCCTCCATCTGTTTGGATGATAAACAGGAGGCTATTCGGATGCGGGCTCGATTCAGCTAGCCAGCATGCCAACATGCATGCGTTCCCTGATGAAGCGTCGATATATGAGCAAACTAGATGTGCATCAGGTAAGGTACTAATGTAAGTTGAGTTAGCTAATTGCCAAAGAGTAGTAGCTATATCCCTTTTGCTAGTTCTAGATTGACTCAGAATTAAGTTAAGTTTAGATTGACTCTAAAACCGTTAAATTTGCATCCTATTGTGTACACATGAGAACTGCGATTTGAACGGGCGATGGTGAGTCACTGTCATGTGCTTAACAATTTTGTAGAAAAAGCCACTTGATCCATAGTTCGTTCACGAGCCATAACATCTGATTGCGACCCACTACATTGCTGATTGCGGGTCAAAACAACATTCCATCTCCACTGCAAAGGCAAGTCACCGAGCACCACCTTTTTAGTTTGTTAATAATCAGTTCGTGTGTTGGCCGTTGCCTGCAAATCTCTGAGGCGATTGGTCGACCCTTCATTAGTTGTTAACTGCAAGTGTGCTCGCCAGGCACATGAGAATTTAGAGCTGATCTTCTATTCAGTAATTCAGGTCATCATGCGCGCCTTGCTACTTGCTAGGTACGAGTAGCTATCAGGGTGTGGATCAACGGACTCCTGCTTTTTCCCCAACCGCATGCATCGTTGACGCTTGTATCATCACCCTTGAATTCTCTTCCAAATTAAATATTCTTCAAATTATCTTTCTCATTTTCTCGATTGAACTGCGTAGTAGCTAGCTTAGAGCATCTCCACCAGCGCGCCTTATAGCAACCTCAATAGTCTTTTGAGGGTTCGGCGTTATTTTTAGACCATGCCCGGCGCACTCTAAAGATGACCGGTCAATTTTGAAGCCAAATAGAAACGCCGGTAACCCCAACTACCCACAGGTCACCGAATGAGCGTGCCGGCACCAAATGCCACATTGGATTTCAAGAGCGGGACCAGCATGTCAACGACCACAAGACCGGCTTCATTCATAAATGCGATATCTCGGATGCTCAACGGCGGGCTGCCGTTAACGAACCCGTCGGTTCTCCACGCGGAGACATCGTCGTAAATGCGACGCCTCGAATTCTCTGCGGTTCCCCGCACGTTGGCTAGAGCCTGATCTATTTAGTACGCAGTAGCCTCCACACCACCGCCGCACTACCCTGCTCCGCCAAACTACTCTAAACCACAATGTCGTGGCAGCTAGCCACCACCTATTCGATGCTAGGCCGGAATGACCGCACGCAACTAGCGGCACCACAGCCACCGCCACAGCTACAGTCGTGACGACTCTGACAACTCCAAGTTCGACGAGTGGAACAAGGCGTTTGTAGCAGATGCGATGGTGCAGTGGGGCGAGGATGAGCAGTTCCACGTCGACCAGGAGTAGGCGGCAATCATAGCCTCCTTCAACGCGCAGTGCTTCCGGAGGATCAATAAGCAAGCACTCGCGGAGATCGATGCCGCCAACTTCGGGCATGCCCTCCAGATCTCGCACGAGCGGGCGGCCACGAAGGAGGCAGATCGCCTCTTCATGGTGGCTGACCGGCAGAGGCTTCTTGAGCTCAACGCTAGGTCAAGGTGGCTGCCCGCGAGGAAGCGAGGCTCCCCTGGAACGAGGAGTCCCGCCAGTGGTAGGAACTAGGAAGCGATGAGGGGCCAGCGTCGCCGGCATGCTCTGACAGTGCCTACGGCCATGCTACACCGCCAGATGTGTGAAGGAAGGGTGGAGAGGCAGGCGCGTCTGGCAGCAGCAAATGGGAACAATGACAACGAGGAAGGCCCATCGCGCGCCCCAACCGGCGGCCAATATATTCGGATTATTTGAATTTACTTTAATTCAAATTTCATTCAAACTTTTCTAAATTATCCTAAGTTTGAATAAATTTCCGCAGTTTATTTACATTTGCTTATTAAATTTTTTTAGGGTTTCTTATCGGGGTCGCCATTGTGTGTGCCGACGATCCCTATAAGGGACTACCGACGCACCTGTCGAGGCCTTTTTTTTTTGCGAAATTTCGACGATTTATTAATAATCATCAACAACAGTACAAAGAGACCCAAAATTAATAAAAATTACAAGTAGGTCATTTGACCACCTAGCGACGACTACAAACACTATCGCGAGCCGAAGGCGCGCCGCCGTCCTCGCCCCTCCATCACTGGAGCCAAGCAAAACTTATCGTAGAAGAGCTTGTTGTATGTCGTGGATGTGACCACGCTAGATGCTACAGGGTGCAGCACTTCGTTGGTGTGAGGCAAGGAGGGCGAAGCCATCTCCAGGACGAGATTGCACAAGAGAGCGATTTTACCCAGGTCCAGCCCCTACAGAGAGTAAAAGGCCTACGTCCTGCTTGTTTGTATTGATGAGAGTGTTTACAATGGGGGTGTTCGGCGAGTCGGCTAAGGGCGACTGCAAGCTAGGGTTTTGCGGTATGGCGAGATTGGATCCCTTCTAGGGTTTTGCTCAGGTGTTTATATGAGCACCCCCGGCTAGGGTTTACAAGGATAAACACTTAGGTTGTTACAATCGAACAGGACATATGGGCCCTAACCTACTCTCCAAGGCATCGTCTTGGGCCTCAGTCGCTGAAGATCCTGGGCCAGTCGCCGCCGACTGACTCCTTCCTAGGCCTTGCTTCTACGATGAGTGAGCTTGGTGATGGGACCCCAAGGGCATATCCCCATCATTGTAGTAGACAGACGGGAAGTCGTCGTGTTAAGGCCCCAAAGGACCAACGCACCAAAGTAGCAACCATCGCCAATGATAACAACCGTAGATCGAAACAGACTGATATGAAACCACACCATCGAATACGAAAACCGACCGGATCCGAGGAGATCCACCGGACACATGACTCCACGAGCCCTCCGCCGGTGTTAGACGCACCACCGGAATGAGGGTAGGACGGGAAGGACCTTATTCTGACTTCAGGATATAGCCGCCGCCTCACCATCCCGAAGAAGACACTCAAAACAAACTAAACGAAGAACTGAAAGCTTCCCGCCGGCGAGAGGCCGTGGTCCGCCACGCCACCACCGCCCCAAGGCCACCGAAGACGGAGCAAACCAGCAGCGGCGCCGGCGAAAGGGACGAAACCCTAGATGAGTTTTAGAGGTGTGTGATCGCCTCCGGTATGTCCCTGCGCTGTACCGGTTCGGTCCGTACTTAAGTTAAAATAAAATGCGCCGGTAGAAATGTTCTCAGTAGACGATGGAAAAGACTGCGTCATACTAGACCTTTTTGGCGGCAATCCTTGCCTCGCAAGGTATTGATAGGTGCGTGTGTAGAGGATGAATGGATGGTTTCGTTGCTGATTACGCACGCACGCACTAGCTTGAATTTGGTAGCTTTTCCCGCACACGTACGGGCGCGTTCAAAGCATATGTCTTGTCGCAAAACACAAAAGGCATACGTATGCGTTCCGAAAAAGGAAGAACAAGTTTTTGAGCTTAATCTATCTCTTCAACGTGGAAAAGGCTTGCTAGCTTTTGGACTGATTTTCTTCTGTGGCAAAATTCCAAGACACGCCGTTAGAAAAAGGGAAAGGAAGTCCCCAAGACACGGTGCTCCAGCGAGCGCCAATGCAGCACGGAACAAAGCGTGGTTGCTACAAGCAGGCCGAGTCCGAAGGCACGGAACCATTCTTCCTTCTTACCGATTCCTGGCTGTTGTTGGCGGCTGAATTTGTTGAAATGAGTGATTTTAGATTTCCACTAAATCTTGAAAACCAAATATGTGGCAGCTCAGTTGTGATTCAACCCAAGTTAGCGGCTGCACTTGGGAGCTAAGTTTAGTGTCACATGAAATGTTGAGACAAAGTTAGACCATCTTATAAGCAATGGGCCGCGGAGACTGGGCCATCATGGGTAATTGCTCCTGGTAGGCAGAATTCTTGACAAACCCTAAGAAAAAGCTAGAGCGAAGAGTGGGCCATGGCCCACCCGTAGCGCCGCCACTGCTTATAAGGTGGGTTATCTCCCCACTTGATAAGAGGGTGAGAATTAGGAGTGCTATACATGCGCTCCACCTCCTGCTCCCCTGCCACTCACCTTAACATGAGCGCGTCACGTTTTCTAGGATTGATTTGTCACGATAGTCTACTCCATATCCCGCCCGTCGGCACACATGACTCCTCCCGGTCTTCATCACAGGTCGTCTACCGTTGTCTTCGTCGTCGGCTGCTTCGACCCGTCTTGACAACCGTCATCATGAACAACACCACTGCTACATCAACATACTTCATCTACAACCGATCTAAACGTGAGGCATATTCCAATCTTTTTAGTGATGGTTGTTGCAGCGTATGCATTGCTGCTTCTTATGTTGATTAATACATCTAGTATGTTTGAGTTTCACATATTAGTATCTATGGTCGTCATGTTCAATAGTCTCGCCATTTTTCATATATACGGCCATCACGTATTTTAGGCTAGAACTTTGAATAATAATTTGACCAACATAATATGAGTTGTAAGTGACCACAAGTATACTATTGGATTCATATTTAAAATATGTGAAGCTCTGCTGTCTGTTGCCATCGTGGGACGTGTCTTTAGTACCATGGTGAAGTCAGTGACCGAGAATGGCATGGAAGCCAAAATCTGAGGACTACTAATGCTGGTTCAAGTGCTGATGGCGATGAAGAATTATATTGGTGATTCGTGACTTAGAGCAGCGTCATTGACAAGTGGAGGCAACAACATAGTAGAAGTTCATAGTCAAAGCTTTCAGGGTGAAAACTCGAGATCTGCCCTTAATTAGTTATGCCTAGCAATGACCTTGTTGAAGGCATTGTTTTCAAAGCATGGTCTTGCTCCAAGTGAAAACCTATGATCTATGATCATGGCCACGGCGCGCGGTGCTTGTACATTATTTTTTTCTTAGAGGCGTAGCTTTTGGAGAAAATAGATTTCTGGTGATGTGTTCGTGGTGTTTGAGCCGCTGTTTCAAGGAATTGATCACTGTAGCGGGACTTTTCTTTTCTGTAATTTCTTTTTGCCGTGTGCATTCGTATTGTCATTAGGGCACTACGTTGTTGTAGAAGCTGGCTGTAATTAGTATTTTCGCGATATTAATATATTTTCATTATCGAAAAATAACTTAGTTTTTATCGATCAAAATATTAAAGTTAGTGACCTTGTACGTTAAAATAGGAGTATTCTAAAATTAATCTCAAACTTATTTATTGCCTAATTATCCAACATGAGTAACTGTGGGGGTTGTCGCCACCCGCCAATTTTGTAATAATGATGTAATAATGATGAAGTGATCATAGCACCACTGACAGTCTGAACTATACCTGGGCAAAACTCGAATTGAGCCAGACCAGGCTTTAGGCCAGACCTGAAAAGCACGAAGATGGAAATCTAGACACAAGCCCAACCTGGTCCAGTCAAAGGGGCCTATAAAAACAACCCCAAGCCCATCCCGAAGCCCAAAAAACTTGACCTGGCCCAAGCAGGCTGGCACTAGTAGAAAACCTCTCATCCATCTAAGCCATAAATACCGGTTCCCTTACGAACCGGTACTAAAGGGTGTATTAGTACCGGTTGCACAGCTCAGACCTTTAGTACCGGTTCGTAAGGACCTTTAATACCGGTTCGTGACACGAACCGGTACTAAAGGGTTCGCGTCAGCTGAAAAACCTTTAGTACCGGTTCGTGACACGAACCGGTACTAAAGGGTAGACCTTTAGTACCGGTTCGTGTCACGGCCCGGTAATAAAGGTTTTTCTGCTCCCCCCCGCAGCCCCCCCGTGGATCGCCTTTTTTGACACTGTAAAATAGAAAAGAAAATGATAGAAAATTCAAAAAATAAAATGTTTTCAGATTCTTCTATGTTATGCAACCTACTATTAGGAAAAATTAACAAATTTGAATTTTCACTTTTTTTGCAAAAATGTTTTAAAAAATGGTAAAACCGCAATAACTTTTGCATACGACGTCGAAAAAATACGTATAATATATCAAAAAAATCCTGGGAAAAAGTTACATCCGAATTCACCAGGGTTTACCCGGTTAGCCAATTTTTAGATTCTCAAAATTCCAAATGAAAATATGAAAGCAGGAAGATTTTAGTTTTTTTCCAGAAATTTAAAATTTTATATATTTTTATTTTTTTAAAATTAAAATATTAATTGTAAGATTTTTTGAGTCCTAACATATTACTATTACTTTTATCAAATTATAAGATTTTCAATTTTTCAAGTTTTAGGTTTTGCAAAAAATATTAAATTTTTTAAAAATAATTAAAAATAATAAAAATTAAAAAAGTTAATTTTATTTATTTATTCAACATTATTATTACATCATTACTTTTATTTATTAAAACAATTATTTGGAATTCAAACGATAAAAAGTGTGACATCGACCAACATGTTAATAGGATTGATATGATACTATTATCACATACATGCGCGCGAAGCACTTGGAAGTGGAACGGGATGGAACTTGGAAGTTAAGCGTGCTAGTGCGGGAGTAGTGTGAGGATGGGTGACCGACCGGGAAGTTTGACTACGGGTAAGTAATTTGACTAGAGATTAAGTGTAGTAAGAGACTAACGGAAATACTAGTAATTCTGAAAAAATAAAAAAAAAGAGGCCGTGAAAAAAAGGGTGTGAAAAATAATTAGAAAAAATAGAAAAAAAATTAAACGAAATAGGCTTTAATACCGGTTCGTGTTACGAACCGGTACCAAAGGTCTCCAGCCCCACGGGTTCCTCCGTGCCCACGTGGAGGCACCTTTAGTACCGGTTCGTAAGCAACCGGTACGAAAGGGGGGGGCCTTTAGTGCCGGATAATTAGTACCGGTTGCTCAACCGGTACTAATGCCCCTATGGAACCGGTACAGATGAGCGTTTTTCTACTAGTGTGGCCCAACTAAGCCTAAAACGAATTTTCCGTAGGCCTGAAGCACAGCCCAGCCCGACCGTCGGGCTCGACATTCCGTCCCAAGCCTGGCCCGACACGCAATCTTGGCCCGGCTTAACTCTAAAATTTCGGGCCGGGACGGGCTGCCCATGCCTAGCTATAGTTTGAATACACTCCGATACCATATTCATCAGCTAGTAGCTCCCAATGCGCGATCGCCAGCTGGGCGGATCGTACACGCCCCCGACGACCACGAAACAGCGGCTCAAACACCACGAAGGACGTCGGCCCGGCAAAGGAGGAGAAGAAAGACGACAAGAAGGACGCCGCCGCCGGAGGGGACAAGAAAGACGGCGCCGCCGCCAACAAGACGCAGCAGGTCTGATGGGATTCGTAGCATAGAAAACAAAAATTTTCCTACCGCAAGAACGAATAACAAGCCAAGATCCAATCAAGAAGATGGTAGCAACGAGAAGATCATGAGACTAACCCTCGAAGATTCCAAAGCCTACGAGATTAGATCTCATTGTTGATGTAGTCGATCACTTGCCGCTTTCAAAAGCGCGTAGAAGATCTTGACGGTGCCACAGTCGGGCAGCACCTCCGTACTCGGTCACACGTTCGGTGTTGATGACGACGTCCTTCTCCCCGTTCCAGCGGGCAGTGGAAGTAGTAGATCCTCCTCGGAATCCCGACAGCACGACGGCGTGGTGTCGGTGGTGGTGGAGATCTTCGGCAGGGCTTCGCCTAAGCGCTACGGGAGAAGCCGGTGGAGGGGGGAGGCTAGGGTTTGGGGAGAGGGGGCTCTTGGGGGGCGCCGGCCTGGGTGCCCTGGGTGGTGCGGCTGGCTTGGTGGCCGGCCCCTCCCTCTCCTCCTCATTATATAGGTGGAATCCCTAGGGTTTGCCCAAAGGTTCGAATAAGACCCCAATTCAAATCCTTCCATATGAGCGAAACCTAGGGGGACAGGTGTTGTGGGTATACTTTATGGGTATATCAACGGCATGGCCAAGATCCGGCAAGCCCGGGTGGCCCACAGTTGGTGATGAGGCATGTGGCCCATCGGGCGGCCCAGTTGCTGTAGATCATGAAGGATGAAGTCTAGCCCAGAAGCAAGGAGCCGGATCCCAACCGACCTACGAAGAAGGCCGGATCCGTGGAAGCCCATAAAGTGTCTAGATCCAGAACAGACTAGAAGGAAGGCGGATCCTTGATGTACACGGCAATGTAATATTCCGTAGTTAGGCAACTTGTATTCCGGCTAGGACTCTCCGTATAAACCCTAGATCCGGATGTCTTTATAAGCCGGATCCTGGGAGCCCTAAGGGGCACAACCACAACTCATTGTAACAACACGAAAGCGCCCAGATAATTCCAGACAAGCAGCAGTAGGCCCTGTCATCGAGCAGGTATTCCGAAGCTGGGTAAATCACGTACCACCGTCCCGAGGACTCTCCGCCCTATGGCCCCTACTTCTTCTCCCCCTCGTGAGGATCCCTCCTCCGAGGTACCATCGAATAGGCAACGACAGTTGGCGCCCACCGTGGGGCCTGCGGCGTCTGGAGGCCGAAACCGGGAGGGTTCTACCTTCGGAGGCATCGGCGACACCATCGCCGTGGGGTGCGTCCTGTACGCCGGCAACTTTCCGATCGTCCCTCAGGACGAGTGTTGGATTCCGGCTAGACAAACCCCATCAAGCTCTCCATAGTCCCGATTGGCGGGATACACATCTTCATCGGCGAGACCGCCGATTCCGACGAAAACAATCTGGTAAGTCACGCTGACGCGACCGCCGCTGAGCAGGACGCTGTCGCGAAGATCCGATCTGAGTTGCAGGAGCTTCCCAAGGAAGGTTCCGCCTTAGATCCGGAAATTTCAAAACCCACCCAATCCGCCCCCGAGCAGGAAATTACGGTGGAAGACCAATGCAGATCCGTCTGGGTCTCCCAGGTGTTAGAGAAGCAAAGGTGCCACTTCGTGCACTTCCTCGCACATACCGCAGGAGCCGCCCCTCCTCAGGAAGGAGCCGGACCCATGCAGGTTGAGGCTACCGGAGACAGCGACGCCCCGGATCAGCAGGAGGCTGCCGGAGACAGCGACGCCTCGGATCAGCAAGAGGATGCCAGAGACAAAGAAGAATCAATCCTGAGCAATTTGAGCCCAGAGTCAGATGATGTTTCCACCATGAACACAGAGGAGTACGATCGAGCCATGAAAGAGTTGGCGGATGAGGAGGCAGCTGAAGCAGAATCTGCTCCGCATAAACAGGTCCTTGCAACCATAACTGGGCTAGAGCAGGAAACTGAAGAAGAAACTTCGACTGCCGTCGAACTCCGGGACCCGTCCACTTCGGAGACTCCGCCTTCGCGGCCTCGCTACCACGTCGCGCTGGAATCCGGAGAAGGACACATCTCCGGCCACACGGAATACATGACCGCAGATGAGCTCGTCGAACAGGCCAGCCGGGGTGCTATCGCACATTCGGAAATCCTCAACAAACCAATAACTCCGGACGAAGCCGCAGATCCTAAAGTTCTAGAAGCAAAAAGAAAGGAGATGCTGGCCACTGCCCAAGTATTTGCCAACACTGCAGCAGCAATGCTGGAGGAAAGGCAAGAGGCAGGAGCAGTGATGGAAAGTTTCCTCAAGAGAGAGCGCGAAGCCGCAAAATGCTTGGAAGAAGCTAAGAAACTCCGAGCGCGATGGGAAACCATTATGGAGGACGCTGGTAAGGAGGCAGATAGAATCCGCCGGGAGGCCATTGGCCCTCGAAAGATCAACTTTGCAACTCCCACGAACCAGCAGCCACTCGCCACTCCAAAGGACAATATGAAGAAAGCTGCGGAGATCTTGGCCAAGCAAGATGAGGAAATCGACATCGCGCACCTCCGCACGCTGGTAGCTTCAGCAATGAAGCAACAGAGTAAGGCAGATACTTGGCGCAGGTTGGAATCCAATACGGATCTATGTGTATCCACCGCGCAGAAGGACGCCTCCGGAAGACAGCATCGTGACGATGAATCGCGCACCGGATCCATGGAGCGCAGAAGGAGGACCAGAGAACATCCAAATCCGATCCCGGTACCATCGAAAACACCTCCGACGGACCCAAGAAAGGGAAAGGATCCGATGTACACTGGAAGAGACAAGTACCGGAACCCATCACCTCCGCCACGACTTCAGGCACCTCCACCGCCCCTCGCCGCCGTAGTCCAGTCGGAAACACCAGGCCCCATGGGCCTGGCGGAATCAATATCCACGACAACATTGTCCCTCAGAGGAATCGGAACACGGAGCGTGCGCCGGAACCTCGCAGGAGCCGGAATGAAGAACGCGAGCCGGAGCCCCGCAGAAGCCGGAACGATGGAGGCAACCGCCATCACGGGGAAGGAAGCCACCGAAGCCGGAGTCCGCAGCGAGAAGGGTGCGGCGAATCCGAAGGCGGAAGCAAAAGGTCCCACAGGCCCCCTCGCAAATCTCCCTCCCCACCACCCAGTGGAGGAGGCGGAGGCGGAGGCCGGAGATCTCGTTCTCGCTCGAAGTCCCCCCGCTCCGGCCCACGCGACGCAAGGGAACGTCTCAACTAGTACGGATCTGAATACATTGGCCCAAAATGCTTTGGCAGGATGATCCGAGAGGAGCCATATCCAAAAGGCTTGAACCTTAAGTTACCCGAAAATCTGAAGCACTATGATGGCAGTGAAAGGCCCGACACCTGGATCGAAGACTACTTCAATGCAGTAAGCTTCGCCGGAGGGAACCAGAGAATCGCTTGCCGCAAGCTCCAGTTGTACCTTATTGGTCCAGCTCGTACCTGGCTCGGCGACCTCCCAGAGAACACCGTCTTTTGTTGGTTTGACATGAAGATCGCCTTTGAAAAACACTTCAGGGCTACCTACAAAAGACCTGCCACAACAAGCGACCTGCAAGCCTGTATCCAGAAGAAAGGCGAAACATCACGGAACTTCCTCACACGATGGCTAGCAACCAGGAACGAGTGCGAGAACGTGGATAATCGCACAGCTATGCACGCCTTCATCGGTGGACTGCAGAGGGGAGGACTGCTCCGGCACAAGCTTACTTGCCTGATCAACGAAAACAAGTTAACATTGGATGACATGATCGGCATTGCAAGTACTCACTCCGCCGCCGATGATGACGCAGAAGGAGAGCTTGCTGCTACAGCCATACCCCTGCACCAACAGAAGAAAAACCGTGATAATGGTGGCAGCAGCAACAGCAACAAGCTGAAGTATCCCCCCGACGACCAAAAGAGCGGCGGATCCGACATGGTCGCCATGGCGTTCCAACGCGGAGGTCAAGGAGGCGGAAGAGGCCGCGGACGTGGAAGCGGAGCCGGCAGGGGTCAACAGCACGCTGACGAAGTCACAGCTGCTGGATTCCGCGCTCCCCAAACGTATGAGGAGTATCGGGACATGCCATGCCTGGCCCATATGGATCCGGCTACTGGCAAGTCCTCCCACACTAACCGCAACTGTAAGTGGGTCAATGACCTCAAAGGCGACCCGGAAGCAGGATACAAGCGAGCCCGGAAGCACCGCCCACGCGGCAAAAGAGGCAAGGGCAAGAACAAGGAAAAGGATGATGATAGTTCCGAGGCGATGGATGAGGATGATGCTTCGCCGGATCCTAAAGAGGCTTCCGCAGCAAACAAATCCAACCCCTTCGTCAAAAAGAGTGCTGGCGCATACCACACTTTCCTCGAAACGCCCACAGTCCGTGCAAGCAAATCGGCTCTCCAGATCCTGAACGCCACAGTTCCGGCTGTGCCGCAGTATGTCAGGTGGTCGGAAAATCCTTGCACGTTCGACAGGGCGGATCATCCAACCATCATTCCAAAAGAGTGTTACGCCTTGGTTGTGAGTCCCCGCATCGATGGGTTTGATTTCTCCAAGTGCCTGATGGATGGCGGAGCCAGCTTGAATATCATGTACCTGGAGACTCTGGAGAAGATGCAGCTTACCAAGGAACAGCTCAAGCACAGCAACACTGAGTTTCACGGTGTGGTTCCGGGTAAAAAAGCAAATTCTCTTGGCATCATCAGACTTCACGTGGCCTTCGGCGATGTTAATAATTTCCGCGAAGAAATGATCATGTTCGAAGTTGTGCCTTTCAAGAGCTCCTACCACGTCATCTTCGGCAGGCCCACCTACCACAAGTTTCACGCAAGGGCATGCTACATCTACAATAAGCTCAAGATTCCGGGTCCTAAAGGTATGATCACCGTATCCGGAGACTACAAAAAAGCTCGAGAGTGCGAAATTGGCGAAGCCGCCTTCGCAGAATCTGTGTTATCCGACGAGGAGTTGCAAGGCTACAGAGCCGCAGTGGATCCGACTGAAATGCAGACCACCAAGAAACAGATCTCCGAGCAGAAAAACTCGTTCAAAGCCACGATAGACACCAAGAAGGCCGACCTCAAGGTAGGAGATAGCTCCAAACAGGTGTCAGTCGGAGCCAACATGGACCCCAAATAGGAAAGCGCGCTCGTCGAGTTCCTCCGAGCTAACATGGATATCTTTGCATGGCAACCTTCTGACATGTCCGGAGTACCAAGGGAACTCGCCGAGCACTACCTTAACATAAATCCGGGTAGGAGTACCAAGGGAACTCGCCGGTGAAGCAAGCTATGCGACGCTTTGGTGACAAGAAGCGCCGCGCCATTGGGATGGAATTAGCAAAGTTACTAGAGGCAGGTTTTGTAATAGAAGTTATCCGTACTGATTGGGTCGCAAATCCCGTTCTTGTACCCAAAAAGAATTCTGAAATACTAAGAATGTGCATCGATTACTTCGGCTTGAACAAGCATTGTCCGAAGGATCCGTTCCCCCTGCCGCGCATTGACCAAGTCATTGATTCGACGGCTGGGGCGGAACTTCTGTGTTTTCTTGACGCATATTCCGGGTATCATCAGATCCGGATGAAGAAGTCCGACCAAAAGGTGACCTCGTTCATCACACCCTTTGGCACTTACTGCTACGTCACCATGCCCTTTGGTTTGAAAAATGCAGGTGCCACTTACCAACGTATGATGCAGCAATGCCTGAAGGACCAAATTGGCCGGAACGTGCACGCATACGTCGACGACATCGCGGTCATGACCCGGAAAAGGATCCGACTTGATCAGCGATCTCACAGAAACCTTTGAAAATCTCCAATGGTACAAGATGATGTTAAATCCGCTGAAATGCGTCTTTGGCGTACCAGCCGGAAAACTCCTTGGCTTCATAGTCTCTCATAGAGGCATCGAAGTAAACCCGGAAAAAATCAAGGCAATTTTGTGCATCAAAAGGCCAACTTGTCTCAAAGATGTCTTGGCGAGAAGGCACTACTGATACGTCTCAAATGTATCTATAATTTCTTATGTTCCATGCTAGTTTTATGACAATACTCACATGTTTTATATACACTTTATATCATTTTTATGCATTTTCCAGCACTAAGCTATTAACAAGATGCCGAAGCGCCAGTTCCTGTTTTCTGCTGTTTTTGGTTTCAGAAATCCTACACAGGAAATATTCTCGGAATTGGACGAAACAAAAGCCCACGGTCTTATTTTCCACGGAGTCTTCCAGAACACCGAAGAGGAGACGAAGAGGGGCCACGAGGCGGCCACACCATAGGGGGGCGCGGCCCCACCCCTGGCCGTGCCGCCATATGGGGTAGGCCCCTCGGGCGTCCTCCGACTCTGACCCTTCGCCTATATATTCTCCCAGATGCGAAAACCCTAAAGATATCGGTCTTCCGCCACGAAAAGTTACGTAGCCGCTGATACGTCTCCGACGTATCGATAATTTTTTATGTTCCATACCACATTATTGATGTTATCTACATGTTTTATGCACACTTTATGTCATATTCGTGCATTTTCTGGAACTAACCTATTAACAAGATGCCGAAGTGCCAGTTGCTGTTTTCTGCTGTTTTTGGTTTCAGAAATCCTAGTAACGAAATATTCTCGGAATTGGATGAAATCAACGCCCAGGGGCCTATTTTGCCACGAAGCTTCCAGAAGTCCGAAGACGAAACGAAGTGGGGCCACAGGGTGCCCAAACCCTAGGGCGGCGCGGCCCCCCCTTGGCCGCGCCGGCCTATGGTGTGGGGCCCCTGTGCCCCCTCCTGACTTGCCCTTCCGCCTACTTAAAGCCTCCGTGACGAAACCCCCAGTACCGAGAGCCACGATACGGAAAACCTTCCAGAGACGCCGCCAACGCCGATCCCATCTCGGGGGATCCAGGAGATCGCCTCCGGCACCCTGCCGGAGAGGGGATTCATCTCCCGGAGGACTCTACGCCGCCATGGTCGCCTCCGGTGTGATGTGTGAGTAGTCTACCCCTGGACTATGGGTCCATAGCAGTAGCTAGATGGTTGTCTTCTCCCCATTGTGCTATCATTGTCGGATCTTGTGAGCTGCCTAACATGATCAAGATCATCTATCTGTAATTCTATATGTTGCGTTTGTTGGGATCCGATGAATAGAGAATACTTGTTATGTTGATTATCAAAGTTATATCTATGTGTTGTTTATGATCTTGCATGCTCTCCGTTACTAGTAGATGCTCTGGCCAAGTAGATGCTTGTAACTCCAAGAGGGAGTATTTATGCTCGATAGTGGGTTCATGCCTGCATTGACACACGGGACGATGTGAGAAAGTTCTAAGGTTGTGTTGTGCTGTTGCCACTAGGGATAAAACATTGATGCTATGTCTAAGGATGTAGTTGTTGATTACATTACGCACCATACTTAATGCAATTGTCTGTTGCTTTGCAACTTAATACTGGAGGGGGTTCGGATGATAACCTGAAGGTGGACTTTTTAGGCATAGATGCAGTTGGATGGCGGTCTATGTACTTTGTCGTAATGCCCAATTAAATCTCACTATACTCATCATGATATGTATGTGCATGGTCATGCTCTCTTTATTTGTCAATTGCCCAACTGTAATTTGTTCACCCAACATGCTGGTTGTTTTATGGGAGAGACACCTCTAGTGAACTGTGGACCCCGGTCCAATTCTCTTTACTGAAATACAATCTACTGCAATACTGTTCTACTGTTTTCTGCAAACAATCATCTTCCACACAATACGGTTAATCCTTTGTTACAGCAAGCCGGTGAGATTGACAACCTCACTGTTTCGTTGGGACAAAGTACTTTGGTTGTGTTGTGCAGGTTCCACGTTGGCGCCGGAATCCCTGGTGTTGCGCCGCACTACATCCCGCCGCCATCAACCTTCAACGTGCTTCTTGGCTCCTCCTGGTTCGATAAACCTTGGTTTCTTTCTGAGGGAAAACTTGCTGCTGTGCGCATCATACCTTCCTCTTGGGGTTCCCAACGAACGTGTGAGTTACACGCCATCAAGCTAAATTTCTGGCGCCGTTGCCGGGGAGATCAAGACACGCTGCAAGGAGAGTCTCCACTTCTCAATCTCTTTACTTTGTTTTTGTCTTGCTTAGTTTTATTTACTACTTTGTTTGCTGCACTAAATTAAAATACAAAAAAAAAATTAGTTGCTAGTTTTACTTTATTTGCTATCTTGTTTGCTATATCAAAAACACAAAAAAATTAGTTACTTGCATTTACTTTATCTAGTTTGCTTTATTTACTACTACTAAAATGAGTAATCCTGAAGTTGAAGTTCGTACGTTTAAGCAACGAGGGGGAGAATGTTTGAGAGATGCTTGGTATAGAATTAGTGATGCCCATAATAGATGCACTAAGAAACACTCCACCATTATTTTACTCAGGAATTTTTATGTTGGTATCTCTAGCTGGAATAGATATGTTCTTGATAGTCTAGCAAAAGGTGACTTCCTAAGTACTCCTGCATTAGAAGCTAGTTGCATTATTGAGAGTTTATTTGGAATACCCCCTGTTGATAAAGTTAAAACTGAAATCTCTCTTGAAGATGTTATGAAAAAATTGGAAACCATAGAGAAAATTTTTCCAAGTATTGAAGCTGAATTGGAAATATTACTTGATAAAACTGATGAACTTGATAAATCCTTAGGAGGAATTGATGAAAGAATTAGTGTCCTAGGAACTTGTGTTGTCCATGATGATCAAATCAATAGGATTGATGAACTTGAAAAGGCTATGGGAACCTTGGGTTCAACATTTTCTTCTCTTAAATATAAGGAGAAAGCTTATGTGGGTAAGGAGCAAAAGTTTATGTATGTCTCTAAAGTGCCTAAACCAAAGAAGTATTATTATAGGCCTAAAATTGACAAAGCCCTTAGTACCACTGCGGATGGGGAAGCTCATAATAACGATACACCACTCTCCGATAATACTTGATACACACTTTCTGCGCCTAGCTGAAAGGCGTTAAAGAAAAGCGCTTATGGGAGACAACCCATGTTTTTACCTACAGTACTTTGTTTTTATTTTGTGTCTTGGAAGTTGTTTACTACTGTAGCAACCTCTCCTTATCTTAGTTTTGTGTTTTGTTGTGCCAAGTAAAGCCGTTGATAGAAAAGTAAGTACTAGATTTGGATTACTGCGCAGTTCCAGATTTCTTTGCTGTCACGAATCTGGGTCTACCTCCCTGTAGGTAGCTCAGAAAATTAAGCCAATTTACGTGCATGATCCTCAGATATGTATGCAACTTTCATTCAATTTGCGCATTTTCATTTGAGCAAGTCTGGAGCCATTTTAAAATTCGTCAATACGAACTGTTCTGTTTTGACAGATTCTGCCTTTTATTTCGCATTGCCTCTTTTGCTATGTTGGATGAATTTCTTTGATCCACTAATGTCCAGTAGCATTATGCAATGTCCAGAAGTGTTAAGAATGATTGTGTCACCTCTGAATATGTTAATTTTTATTGTGCACTAACCCTCTAATGAGTTGTTTCGAGTTTGGTGTGGAGGAAGTTTTCAAGGATCAAGAGAGGAGTATGATGCAACATGATCAAGGAGAGTGAAAGCTCTAAGCTTGGGGATGCCCCGGTGGTTCACCCCTGCATATTCTAAGAAGACTCAAGCGTCTAAGCTTGGGGATGCCCAAGGCATCCCCTTCTTCATCGACAACATTATCAGGTTCCTCCCCTGAAACTATATTTTTATTCCATCACATCTTATGTGCTTTGCTTGGAGCGTCGGTTTGTTTTTGTTTTTTGTTTTGTTTGAATGAAATGGATCCTAGCATTCACTTTATGGGAGAGAGACACGCTCCGCTATAGCATATGGACAAGTATGTCCTTAGTTTCTACTCGTAGTATTCATGGCGAAGTTTCTCCTTCGTTAAATTGTTATATGGTTGGAATTGGAAAATGATACATGTAGTAATTGCTATAAATGTCTTGGGTAATGTGATACTTGGAAATTGTTGTGCTCATGATTAAGCTCTTGCATCATATGCTTTGCACCCATTAATGAAGAAATACATAGAGCATGCTAAAATTTGGTTTGCATATTTGGTTTCTCTAAGGTCTAGATAATTTCTAGTATTGAGTTTGAACAACAAGGAAGACGGTGTAGAGTCTTATAATGTTTTCAATATGTCTTTTATGTAAGTTTTGCTGCACCGGTTCATCCTTGTGTTTGTTTCAAATAAGCCTTGCTAGCCTAAACCTTGTATCGAGAGGGATTACTTCTCATGCATCCAAAATACTTGAGCCAACCACTATGCCATTTGTGTCCACCATACCGACCTACTACATGGTATTTTCCGCCATTCCAAAGTAAATTGCTTGAGTGCTACCTTTAAAATTCCATCATTCACCTTTGCAATATATAGCTCATGGGACAAATAGCTTAAAAACTATTGTGGTATTGAATATGTAATTATGCACTTTATCTCTTATTAAGTTGCTTGTTGTGCGATAACCATGTTCACTGGGGACGCCATTAACTACTTTTTGTTGAATTTCATGTGAGTTGCTATGCATGTCCGTCTTGTCTGAAGTAAGAGAGATCTACCACCTTATGGTTAAGCATGCATATTGTTAGAGAAGAACATTGGGCCGCTAACTAAAGCCATGATCCATGGTGGAAGTTTCAGTTTTGGACATATATCCTCAATCTCAAATGAGAAAATTATTAATTGTTGTTACATGCTTATGCATAAAAGAGGAGTCCATTATCTGTTGTCTATGTTGTCCCGGTATGGATGTCTAAGTTGAGAATAATCAATAGCGAGAAATCCAAATGCGAGCTTTCTCCTTAGACCTTTGTCTATGTTGTCCCGGTATGGATGTCTAAAACATGTGCATTGTGATGATCCGGTAGTCCAAGCTAATTAGGACAAGGTGCGGGCACTATTAGTACACTATGCATGAGGCTTGCAACTTATAAGATATAATTTACATGATACATATGCTTTATTACTACCGTTGACAAAATTGTTTCATGTTTTCAAAATCAAAGCTCTAGCACAAATATAGCAATCGATGCTTTTCCTCTATGGAGGACCATTCTTTTACTTTCAATGTTGAGTCAGTTCACCTATTTCTCTCCACCTCAAGAAGCAAACACTTGTGTGAACTGTGCATGAATTCCTACATATTTGCTTATTGCACTTGTTATATTACTCTATGTTGACAATATCCATGAGATATACATGTTACAAGTTGAAAGCAACCGCTGAAACTTAATCTTCTTTTGTGTTGCTTCAATGCTTTTACTTTGAATTATTGCTTTATGAGTTAACTCTTATGCAAGACTTATTGATGCTTGTCTTGAAGTGCTATTCATGAAAAGTCTTTGCTATATGATTCACTTGTTTACTCATGTCATATACATTGTTTTGATCGCTGCATTCACTACATATGCTTTACAAATAGTATGATCAAGATTATGATGGCATGTCACTCCAGAAATTATCTGTGTTATCGTTTTACCTGCTCGGGACGAGCAGAACTAAGCTTGGGGATGCTGATACGTCTCCGACGTATCGATAATTTCTTATGTTCCATGCCACATTATTGATGTTATCTACATGTTTTATGCACACTTTATGTCATATTCGTGCATTTTCTGGAACTAACCTATTAACAAGATGCCGAAGTGCCGATTCTTTGTTTCTGCTGTTTTTGTTTTCAGAAATCCTAGTAACGAAATATTCTCGGAATTGGACGAAATCAACGCCCGGGGGCCTATTTTGCCACGAAGCTTCCGGAAGTCCGAAGACGAAACGAAGTGGGGCCACAAGTGCCCAAACCCTAGGCGGCGCGGCCCCCTTGGCCGCGCCGGCCTATGGTGTGGGGCCCCTGGGCCCCCCTGACTTGCCCTTCCGCCTACTTAAAGCCTCCGTGACGAAACCCCCAGTACCGAGAGCCACGATACGGAAAACCTTCCAGAGACGCCGCCAACGCCGATCCCATCTCGGGGGATCTAGGAGATTGCCTCCGGCACCCTGCCGGAGAGGGGATTCATCTCCCGGAGGACTCTACGCCGCCATGGTCGCCTCCGGTGTGATGTGTGAGTAGTCTACCCCTGGACTATGGGTCCATAGCAGTAGCTAGATGGTTGTCTTCTCCCCATTGTGCTATCATTGTCGGATCTTGTGAGCTGCCTAACATGATCAAGATCATCTATCTGTAATTCTATATGTTGCGTTTGTTGGGATCCGATGAATAGAGAATACTTGTTATGTTGATTATCAATGTTATATCTATGTGTTGTTTATGATCTTGCATGCTCTCCGTTACTAGTAGATGCTCTGGCCAAGTAGATGCTTGTAACTCCAAGAGGGAGTATTTATGCTCGATAGTGGGTTCATGCCTGCATTGACACTGGGACGGATGTGAGAAAGTTCTAAGGTTGTATTGTGCTGTTGCCACTAGGGATAAAACATTGATGCTATGTCTAAGGATGTAGTTGTTGATTACATTACGCACCATACTTAATGCAATTGTCTGTTGCTTTGCAACTTAATACTGGAGGTGGTTCGGATGATAACCTGAAGGTGGACTTTTTAGGCATAGATGCAGTTGGATGGCGGTCTATGTACTTTGTCGTAATGCCCAATTAAATCTCACTATACTCATCATGATATGTATGTGCATGGTCATGCTCTCTTTATTTGTCAATTGCCCAACTGTAATTTGTTCACCCAACATGCTGGTTGTTTTATGGGAGAGACACCTCTAGTGAACTGTGGACCCCGGTCCAATTCTCTTTACTGAAATACAATCTCTTGCCGCAATACTGTTCTCTTTGTTTTCTGCAAACAATCATCTTCCACACAATACGGTTAATCCTTTGTTACAGCAAGCCGGTGAGATTGACAACCTCACTGTTTCGTTGGGACAAAGTACTTTGGTTGTGTTGTGCAGGTTCCACGTTGGCGCCGGAATCCCTGGTGTTGCGCCGCACTACATCCCGCCGCCATCAACCTTCAACGTGCTTCTTGGCTCCTCCTGGTTCGATAAACCTTGGTTTCTTTCTGAGGGAAAACTTGCTGCTGTGCGCATCATACCTTCCTCTTGGGGTTCCCAACGAACGTGTGAGTTACACGCCATCAGCCGCTGCCATCGCAAAGCCAAGTTCGGGGGACAGAAGTCTCTGTTCCGGCACGCCGCCGGGACGGGGAAGTGCCCCCGGAATCCATCTCCATCGACTCCATCGCCATCTTCATCGCCGTTGCTGTCTCCCATGATGAGGAGGGAGTAGTTCTCCCCCGAGGCTGAGGGCTCTACCGGTAGCTATGTGGTTCATCTCTCTCTCCCATGGTGTGATCTTTATGTGATCATGAGCTTTGTAATCTAGTTGAATATGTAGATGTTACTCTTGTCTATTATGCACTCTAGAGGTTACTTTAATATGAACTCCAGATTCACTCTCCACGGTGTGATGGTGACAGTGTGCGCATCGTGTGTGATTCCTTTATGACGTTGTGGATCTTGTTTACTCCGGCTTGAGGTGTGCTTTTGCAGCCCTGCACAATGAATGGTGTTTGTTATCCAACAAGAGAGTGTTTGAGAGTAGCATTTATTTATTCAATTATGTGATCATTGTTGAGAATGTCCACTAGTGAAAGTATGATCCCTAGGCCTTGTTTCTAAGCATTGAAACACCGTTTCCAACAAGTTCTACTACATGTTCGGTTGCTGCCATTTTTATTTCAGATTGCAATTACTACTTATAATCATCCATATTACTTGTATTTCACTATCTCTTCGCCGAACTAGTGCACCTATACATCTGACAAGTGTATTAGGTGTGTTGGGGACACAAGAGACTTCTTGTATCTTAATTGCAGGGTTGCTTGAGAGGGATATCTTTGACCTCTACCTCCCTGAGTTCGATAAACCTTGGGTGATTCACTTAAGGGAACCTTGCTGCTGTTCTACAAACCTCTGCTCTTGGAGGCCCAACACTGTCTACAGGAATAGAAGCGTGCGTAGACATCAACTACCTCTCTACAAACTACTGAAGAAAATGGACAAATTTGTCTGGGACGACGCAGCAGATGCAACACTTCAGGGGTTGAAGGATTTACTCACTTCCCCACCTATTTTGGTAGCTCCGGCTGAGTCAGAGCCTATGCTCCTCTACCTGGCAGCTACCAATAAGGTCATCAGTCTCGTTATCGTGGTGGAGCGAATGGAAGAAGGTCATGAATACGGAGTCCAGAGGCCAGTCTACTATATTAGTGAGGTACTGACGGAATCCAAACAGAGATACCCTCACTTTCAGAAGCTAGCCTATGGTGTGTTCCTAGGTAGCCGGAAGCTGAGGCACTACTTCCAGGAGCATCCAATGACAGTTGTGAGCAAAGCTCCATTGTCAACCATTCTGTCAACACCCGGATTTTTAAGTCCAGATGCCTATTATGCCGTACATCGCAATCCCAGGAATATTGTTTTTGCGAGACATAATAGATTGATATCACAGAACATCATTCATTACATAACATAATCGTCTTACAACAAAGGATCACATGATCCAGTCTTAATTACAACATAGTGGATCTAGAGATCCTATTACAAAACACATAGCGGAAGCGAGGTAGCGGATGCGGTCCATTTGTTCCACAGGCAACTGTTGACGTCAGGAGTAGTCCTAGTTATCGTAGACGTCCTGCTGTCCTTCATCCTGGTACTGGGGCTCCTCTTCATATTCTGGCCATTTGAATAGCCAGGGACAAAGCCATGAGTACTTTAAAGTACTCGCAAACTAATACAAATGTAAGTACTATCAACTATGGTAAGGGGGTGCTAAGCTCTAGGTTTATTTGCATAAAGCCAGTTTTATTTCATAAGCACTTTAGTAATAAAAGACTCTTTGATTGTCTAACTAACTCAAGTGGAAACATTAGTGTCATTCCCACAACTCTGTTGTGATTCAAAGTCAAAGTCACATTTCAAACTCAAGTCACAAGTCGCCATTCACATTTTTGAAAAGTTCTGATGACGGAACAGTATGGCTTTTCCAACTGTCCATGACCGCGGACGCGGCTATTCGAATAGTTTAACACTCTGCAGAGGTCATACACTTGTGCCAAAATAATTGCAATAGTCCGTCAGGGGTAACTGGCCCTGATTTATCACACTCGGTGCGGAACTACCAATCATAACCTTTCATTTACATACCCTAGTATAGGCACCTCTCCCCATGAGCTTGGCCTCCTAGTGAAGACAAACCGTCAGCCTGGGAACTGCACAGGGCTTGGGTAGGACATTCACCTCAGTTCACGTCATTTCACTTTCAATGGAGGCAGCCTCGGCATAACCCCTATGACGCTTGTTTAGAGGGAACCCATACTAAAATACATAAGTTTCCAGTTAAGCCTTACCTAGATTCAGGTATTGTGGGGGTACTTGAAATTGGAATGGTATCGCATCCGAACCCAACCATCAGTTTTGTAAAATTCACCATGTCATTCACAAGTCATATTCACCTTCAAAATCTTTCCTTAGAGTGACTCATCATTCCAAGGTTTTCAAAGTCATTTGATTCACATGCTTCCCATCTAGAGTAGTCAATTTTTGTTTAGCACTAGCAACTAGTCATGAGGGGTGCTAACTAGTTGGTAGCTCTCTAGGCTAACTTTGATACTCTTGTAGTACCCTATACTTAGACCAAAGTTAACTATAAAAGTAAGCTTTGATAAATAAAGTAAAAGCTTTGGAAGATAAAAACTGGGACTTGGAAAGTAAAACACAAAGTAGTATGGTATTGGTGCCTTGCTCAAGTGGAGCTTGCAACTGGGTAACTTGCAAGAGTATAGCTTGCCTTGATTGGGGTAGTGATCAAAGTTCTCTTCTTCTTCTTGGTAGAAAACCTCCTCCTCCTAGTACTCTTCGGTACTAGCGTCTATAAACGAATACGAGGTATACAATCACCAAACAATTCTTAAGGGCTAGACTAACACACAAATGGTTCACACAAGCTATTCTAGCATTACCTCCTCATTCACATGGTGGTTGACTTTGTTTCCTTTTTAAGAAAAATAATTTCCTCTCATTGAAATAATTATTAGGGTTGCTATTTATGTTCTTTGAGAAATAATTTCCTCTCATTTAATCTTCTTAAGATTTAATCTCCTCAATTAATAAGTGTGAGATCATGTTGACCAAGGTCAATACTTCACATTTATTATTTGAGAAAAATGATTTAAATGAGGTACTATACCTCATGCAATTTAAATCCTACTTTGGTTTAATATCCTCAAGTAAGCAAGTATGAGACCATGCAACTAAGGTCATCACATTACTTCACATTACTTGGGAAGATGATTTAAATGAGGTGCTACACCTCATAGATTTAAAATCCTAGATTTGAAAATAATTTAAATGGGCTAGTATTGACTACATAGCCAATTTTTGATTCTAGCCCATGATCATCTACAACCACTATATCATATTTTTGCATAAACAATTAGAGTTTTTGAAATGTGATTTTTGAGAGTTGGAATCAACTCAAAATCATTTATGGTTGATTTTTAATAATTGTTTGAAATTTGAAAGTTACTGCTTTGTCATTTTTGTGGCAGATGATCTAAGATGAATTTGGATTTGGGGCCAGTGGGGTTTGACAGAGCATTTAATGAGCTTTCCAAATATATAAAATTTGTCAAATTTGGTTCAGTAGATTTTCCTATTTTGAATTTTGAAGTTTGTATCAGTATTGAATTTGATTTAGAAAAATAATTCTGAGTTTGAATTTATGGGCTGCGCGGGAAAAGAAATGGGCCGGCCCAGCTTCGCTCTGGCGCTCAGCGGGCCGCCTGACAGGGTGGGTCCCTACTGTCAGCGAGTTTTTAACCAGCCCGAAACGGTATGCAACCTGCGCCGTAGGATTAAAAGATGATCGGACGGCCGAGGCTCGTCTCCGTCATCGACGAAGAAGTCCGGCGAGCTAAACCTAGCCGGCGACAGTGAGGGTGGCTGGGGGCTTACCGGCGCTCCGGCGAGGCTCGGCGAGGCGGGCAATCGACCTGGTCGACGACGGCGAAGTCAGCGGTGGTCGTGGGAGCGGAGGAGGTGGACGAAATCGACGGCGGCTTCCGCTACTGGCTCCGACGATCGTCGATGCAATTGGAGCTACTCCGGCTAAATTGGGGAGGGGGAAGTGGTCGAGGATGCCCAGTAGAAGGAGGGGAGGCGACTGGTGTGGAGAATGGAGGCGAGAGCGTCCTCCTTTTATAGGGGCGAGAGGTGGCCGAGGGGTGCGGGTGAGGTCGACCATGGCGATGTCGTCTGGAGCTGCGAAGGGGCAAGTTGAGGGGTGCGTAAGCTTGCTGGCATCATGGCGGTCCTGGTGAGTGTGATGGCATGGTGAAAGGGGGTCTGAGGCGTGCGGGCGACGTCGCCATCCTTGCAGTACGGGCGCGGCAGAGGTTGATGGTGTCGTCGTCTACAGGGCGCGGGCGAGCCAATGGGGTTGTCCAGGAGCTAGCTGACATCGAGGGGAGGCTGTAGGTGAAAGGAGGGGTCGAGGGGAGGACGAATGCGACGGGGGCAGGAGGTGTCCTGGCGTGTCCAGAGACGTGCCAGTGCACGCTCTGGCGCGCCTGGTCGTGGTGACCACGTCGTGGCTAGGGCTTTGGCTTGCTCTCTTTGGCCAGGGATCATGTCTAGTGAGGTCAGGGTGATGATGTCGACTGGTTTGACAAGGTTAGAGATGTGGGAGAGGACCAGGGGCAGGTGGTGTCATAGTGGTGAGCATGTGGCTGACATGGTGTGGCATTGGGATGCTTTGGGCATTTTTCTTTGTCTCTGAGGGTTTGTCATGCATGAGTGAGGTGAGACCAGTGGATTTGGCAAGGTGAGAGAGACCAGAGAGGGCAGGGGAGTAGGGTTGGCATGGTGGTGAGCATCATGGTTGACATGGCATGGCATTGGTCATGGGTGGCCTTGGAACAGTGATGCAAGGACATGGTGAGGTAGAGGATAGGTGCAGGGGTACTGTGGATGATCAGAGCTTCCGAGCTAGGCCAAATTCCATTGTTTAAACTAGGTATGGGCTCTTATTTGTTTCCTGCCTGCAAGGTGTTCGACATAATGGTCGCAAGAAGATTATTTTTGAATTTTGCAATTCTTTTTGGTGGAAGTGATTTAAATAATATTTGAGACACAATGGTGGTGGTGGTGTGCAAAATTGAATGAGTTTGTGAAATTTCAAAATAGGCATAATCTAGAATCTGATTCAATGTCACCACTTTGCATCCTTATATTAAGAAATAGAAAAGGAACTAGTCAAAGTGGTCAACATCAAAAGTGTTCAACTTGATGAGGTCTTGGATTAGGTGCAAAGAGTTGGGAGTGTTTGGTTTAGAAATCTCTTAAGCCAGGGGCTCAAAGTGTATAAGATGTTAAAATTGTCACATGTGACCATTATCACATGTCACTTGATTTTGTTTTTTCTTTGATTTGATTTGTGTTTCTTTGATTCAAAAAGGGTTCTTAAGTGTTTAGTAAAATTACCCAACCATTGGCACAAGTCAAATTGGCCTAGGTTAAATATTTACAAAAATGGCCATAAGCCCTATGTGAGGTTTTTTGCAATTTTCTATTTTTCTTCTTTGCTTCCCTTTGATCTCAAAGAGCATGGTTTTGGGTTGCTTGAGGGTGAGGTTGAGTTGTTTAAGGGTTTCAACAATGTTGGTAAGGTAAATAGGGCATAGACCTATATTTGCAAGTATAGCTATATGCCCACATATGCCTCTCTTTTTATTTTATTTTAATTTCTTGATTTCTCCTTGGTTTTGAAAAAGGGGTAGGGTTTAGGGTTTTGGCACATTGTCAATGATTGTAAACACACAACATGGCAATAACACAAAGATTAAGTATGAGCACTATGCATAGCACATGATGTAATAAAAGTTTTTGTTGGTTCTCATTTTTGAAAAAAGGAAATTCATTTTCTTCTTTGTTTGAAAATTTGGGATGTTACAAACCCTTCCCCCTTAAACAAATCTTGTCCCGAGATTTTAAGAAAAGTTAGGTTCCTAAGAGAGATTGAGCAATTGGATTAACAGGAAAACATACTTGGCATGGCCTGAGGGGCTTCCTGGGCTTCTGTTGCATTCATGTGGTAGAGACGGCCGTTGCGGTTGTTCGGGTTCCTTCTGGCTGCAAAGCGGCGCTGTTGCTGGGCAGGTGCAGCAGTATTGGGGGCAGTCTTGGCAAGCTCCTTGGGGCACTCATTGGAGTAATGCCCAATAGTTCCACATTCATAGCAGGTTACCGTTGACTTATCCTTTGGGGTGACGGGGACAGCGTTGCTTCTAGTCCTCGGGCCAGTATTGAGGTTGTTGTTGTTACCATTGTTGCTGTTGCTGTTGTGGTTGTTGTTGTTGTTGTGGCTGTTGTTGTTGTTGCCTCCGGGCTTCGGGGGTCCTCCATTGTTGTTGGTGTAGTTTGGGCGATACGTCTAAGCAGTTGGCTTGTTGTGTCTTGGGGTAAATCCTCCAGAGGAATTGTTGCGGTACTTCTGTGTATGGTGGGGACCATTCTGGTTCATCATCCGGCGCTTGCGGTTCTCATTGGCTTGATGCAGTTTTCCTTCCATCTAGATGACAGAGTCCACCAGGGCTTCGAGGTCAGCAAACGGGATGTTCACTAACACAGTCTGCATCTCATCATGCGGCCCGTTCAGAAATCTCTCCTTTCTCTTCTCATTGGTGTCGGTCTCATCCGGGGCGTACCTTGACAGAGTGAGGAATCGGTCGCGGTATTCCACCACGGACATCCTTCCTTGCTTGAGTTCCCGGAACTCGTCTCTCATCTTCTTGATCAGTCCCTGGGGCACATGGTATTTGCTGAACTTGAGTTTGAAATCTTCCCAAGTCATCATTTGTCCCGCATTCATTGCACGGGCACTTGTCCACCAGGCTCTAGCAGGTCCTGATAGGTAATGGGTGGTGAACAGTACTTTCTCAGCGGCTTCTACTCCCGCAACTTCCAGGTTATTCTCCATGGTTTGGAGCCAGTCATCAGCATCTAGGGGCTCTTCTGTCTTGCTAAACATGGGGGGATTAGTATTCTGGAAATTCTTCAACTTCGATCCAGGATGATCATTATGTCCATGTCCTTGGTTGTTCTGAGCCAGTTGTTGCAGTGCAGCAAGGTTGGCTTGTCTTTCAGCTCTTTCTACTTCCCGGTCTGCCATCATCATCTGCAGCATCTGCAGCATTGCATCCTGGTTGGTGCTGCGAGTTGGAGGGGCCATCTGAACATTGAGGTAGATGATAAGATAAGAGGGAAATTTCTATGGTTTGTTTGGTTTAAAGTTCAAAAAGTTTCAAAACTTGAGTAGTGCTGAGGTGGTAAAAACCAACAACACTTTTTCATTCATACCAAACATCACACCTTACATAACTAACATACTGGTGGTTTTAAGAACCATTCATTCGTTCTACGATACAAGGGGATAGATACAAACTCACACCTACGAGAGTGCTCTAGTGATACTACTCTTCATCCGGAATGGTAGGTTCTTCGTCTTCATGGGTAGTGTGCTTGGCGAAAGGCGCGGGCGTTGTCCAATCCTTGCGGGTCTTGTACAGCATGAAGTCTAGGTATGCAACATAGTGGTTCATCTCCGGGTGCGGGGGCATGGTTATTGTTCTTCCCATGGGATCATGTCTTGGGTAGTAAATGAAGCGAGTGTTCTTGAGCTTGTTCCCATTCTGTCCACACAGACGGGCAATTGCTTCTTGCATGGCTTTGGCTATTCCTTCCTTCCAAGTGTTTCCCCTTACAGAAAACCAGATGGTTTCCCAAATTGGGGCTCCTAGCTTTCCTCTCAGATCTGCAGTAACTACCCACTGAGGTTGTTTTCCCGACTGATTATTGAGGGGTACTCCAAAGAACTCAGGATACGGGCGTCCTAGATATTCAACTAGTTGCTTCAAATCCTTCTCGAACATTAGGTTTCCTCTGTGGCCAAGCTGATAGGACTCACAGTTGTACTCCATCTGTGAAGAATTAGGGTGAGTAAGTTAGAGAAGTGGTCAAGTGTGCAAAATTTTATGTAGGATTACAAGAAAAAGTAGAGCATGGATTTCTCAGTTTCAAAAGATCTCAAGAATAAGAGTGAGAATAAGTTTTCCTAAATATTCACTTCATTTGTTTTGAAACTAAAATTTTCAGACGTCCATTCTAACTAGGGTCTCCTAAGGTCAAACAATGGCTCTGATACCAACTTGTCAACACCCGGATTTTTAAGTCCAGATGCCTATTATGCCATACATCGCAATCCCAGGAATATTGTTTTTGCGAGACATAATAGATTGATATCACAGAACATCATTCATTACATAACATAATCATCTTACAACAAAGGATCACATGACCCAGTCTTAATTACAACATAGTGGATCTAGAGATCCTATTACAAAACACATAGCGGAAGCGAGGTAGCGGTTGCGGTCCATTTGTTCCACAGGCAACTGTTGACGTCAGGAGTAGTCCTAGTTATCGTAGACGTCCTGCTGTCCTAAATCATCTGAGTCTTTGGGGCTCCTCTTCATATTCTGGCCATTTGAATAGCCAGGGACAAAGCCATGAGTACTTTAAAGTACTCGCAAACTAATACAAATGTAAGTACTATCAACTATGGTAAGGGGGTGCTAAGCTCTAGGTTTATTTGCATAAAGCCAGTTTTATTTCATAAGCACTTTAGTAATAAAAGACTCTTTGATTGTCTAACTAACTCAAGTGGGAACATTAGTGTCATTCCCACAACTCTGTTGTGATTCAAAGTCAAAGTCACATTTCAAACTCAAGTCACAAGTCGCCATTCACATTTTTGAAAAGTTCTGATGACGGAACAGTATGGCCTTTCCAACTGTCCATGACCGCGGACGTGGCTATTCGAATAGTTTAACACTCTGCAGAGGTCGTACACTTGTGCCACAATAATTGCAATAGTCCGTCAGGGGTAACTGGCCCTGATTTGTCACACTCGGTGCGCGAACTACCAATCATAACCTTTCATTTACATACCCTAGTATAGGCACCTCTCCCCATGAGCTTGGCCTCCCAGTGAAGACAAACCGTCAGCCTGGGAACTGCACAGGGCTTGGGTAGGACAGTCACCTCAGTTCACGTCATTTCACTTTCAATGGAGGCAGCCTCGGCATAACCCCTATGACGCTTGTTCGGAGGGAACCCATACTAAAATACATAAGTTTCCAGTTAAGCCTTACCCAGATTCAGGTATTGTGGGGGTACTTGAAATTGGAATGGTATCGCATCCGAACCCAACCATCAGTTTTGTAAAATTCACCATGCCATTCACAAGTCATATTCACCTTCAAAATCTTTCCTTAGAGTGACTCATCATTCCAAGGTTTTCAAAGTCATTTGATTCACATGCTTCCCATCTAGAGTAGTCAATTTTTGTTTAGCACTAGCAACTAGTCATGAGGGGTGCTAACTAGTTGGTAGCTCTCTAGGCTAACTTTGATACTCTTGTAGTACCCTATACTTAGACCAAAGTTAACTATAAAAGTAAGCTTTGATAAATAAAGTAAAAGCTTTGGAAGATAAAAACTGGGACTTGGAAAGTAAAACACAAAGTAGTATGGTATTGGTGCCTTGCTCAAGTGGAGCTTGCAACTGGGTAACTTTCAAGAGTATAGCTTGCCTTGATTGGGCTAGTGATCAAAGTTCTCTTCTTCTTCTTCTTGGTAGAAAACCTCCTCCTCCTGGTACTCTTCGGTACTAGCGTCTATAAACGAATACGAGGTATACAATCACCAAACAATTCTTAAGGGCTAGACTAACACACAAATGGTTCACACAAGCTATTCTAGCATTACCTCCTCATTCACATGGTGGTTGACTTTGTTTCCTTTTTAAGAAAAATAATTTCCTCTCATTGAAATAATTATTAGGGTTGCTATTTATGTTCTTTGAGAAATAATTTCCTCTCATTTAATATTCTTAAGATTTAATCTCCTCAATTAATAAGTGTGAGATCATGTTGACCAAGGTCAATACTTCACATTTATTATTTGAGAAAAATGATTTAAATGAGGACTATACCTCATGCAATTTAAATCCTACTTTGGTTTAATATCCTCAAGTAAGCAAGTATGAGACCATGCAACTAAGGTCATCACATTACTTCACATTACTTGGGAAGATGATTTAAATGAGGTGCTACACCTCATAGATTTAAAATCCTAGTTTTGAAAATAATTTAAATGGGCTAGTATTGACTACATAGCCAATTTTTGATTCTAGACCATGATCATCTACAACCACTATATCATATTTTTGCATAAACAATTAGAGTTTTTGAAATGTGATTTTTGAGAGTTGGAATCAACTCAAAATCATTTATGGTTGATTTTTAATAATTGTTTGAAATTTGAAAAGTTACTGCTTTGTCATTTTTGTGGCAGATGATCTAAGATGAATTTGGATTTGGGGCCAGTGGGGTTTGACAGCGCATTTCATGAGCTTTCCAAATATATAAAATTTGTCAAATTTGGTTCAGTAGATTTTCCTATTTTGAATTTTGAAGTTTGTATCAGTATTGAATTTGATTTAGAAAAATAATTCTGAGTTTGAATTTATGGGCTGCGCGGGAAAAGAAATGGGCCGGCCCAGCTTCGCTTTGGCGCTCAGCGGGCCGCCTGACAGGGTGGGTCCCTGTTGTCAGCGAGTTTTTAACCAGCCCGAAACGGTATGCAACCTGCGCCGTAGGATTAAAAGACGATCGGACGGCCGAGGCTCGTCTCCGTCATCGACGAAGAAGTCCGGCGAGCTAAACCTAGCCGGCGACAGTGAGGGTGGCTGGGGGCTTACCGGCGCTCCGGCGAGGCTCGGCGAGGCGGGCAATCAAACTGGTCGACGTTGGCGAAGTCAGCGGTGGTCGTGGGAGCGGCGGAGGTGGACGAAATCGACGGCGGCTTCCGCTACTGGCTCCGGCGATCGTCGATGCAATTGGAGCTACTCCGGCTAAATTGGGGAGGGGGAAGTGGTCGAGGATGCTCAGTAGAAGGAGGGGAGGTGACTGGTGTGGAGAATGGCGGCGAGAGCGTCCTCCTTTTATAGGGGCGAGAGGTGGCCGAGGGGTGCGGGTGAGGTCGACCATGGCGACGTCGTCTGGAGCTGCGAAGGGGCAAGGTAAGGGGCGCGTAAGCTTGCTGGCATCATGGCGGTCCTGGTGAGCATGATGGCACGGTGAAAGGGGGTCTGAGGCGTGCGGGCGACGTCGCCGTCCTTGCAGTACGGGCGCGGCAGAGGTTGATGGTGTCGTCGTCTACATGGCGCGGGCGAGCCAATGGGGTTGTCCAGGAGCTAGCTGACGTCGAGGGGAGGCTGTAGGTGAAAGGAGGGGTCGAGGGGAGGACGAATGCGACGGGGGCAGGAGGTGTCCTGGCGTGTCCAGAGACGTGCCAGTGCAAGCTCTGGCGCGCCTGGTCGTGGTGACCACGTCGTGGCTAGGGCTTTGGCTTGCTCTCCTTGGCCAGGGATCATGTCTAGTGAGGTCAGGGTGATGATGTCGACTGGTTTGACAAGGTTAGAGAGGTGGGAGAGGACCAGGGGCAGGTGGTGTCATAGTGGTGAGCATGTGGCTGACATGGTGGGGCATTGGGATGCTTTGGGCATTTTTCTTTGTCTCTGAGGGTTTGTCATGCATGAGTGAGGTGAGACCAGTGGATTTGGCAAGGTGAGAGAGACCAGAGAGGGCAGGGGAGTAGGGTTGGCATGGTGGTGAGCATCATGGTTGACATGGCATGGCATTGGTCATGGGTGGCCTTGGAACAGTGATGCAAGGACATGGTGAGGTAGAGGATAGGTGCAGGGGTACTGTGGATGATCAGAGCTTCCGAGCTAGGCCAAATTCCATTGTTTAAACTAGGTATGGGCTCTTATTTGTTTCCTGCCTGCAAGGTGTTCGACATAATGGCCGCAAGAAGATTATTTTTGAATTTTGCAATTCTTTTTGGTGGAAGTGATTTAAATAATATTTGAGACACAATGGTGGTGGTGGTGTGCAAAATTGAGTGAGTTTGTGAAATTTCAAAATAGGCATAATCTAGAATCTGATTCAATGTCACCACTTTGCGTCCTTATATTAAGAAATAGAAAAGGAACTAGTCAAAGTGGTCAACATCAAAAGTGTTCAACTTGATGAGGTCTTGGATTAGGTGCAAAGAGTTGGGAGTGTTTGGTTTAGAAATCTCTTAAACCAGGGGCTCAAAGTGGGTAAGATGTTAAAATTGTCACATGTGACCATTATCACATGTCACTTAATTTTGATTTTTCTTTGATTTGATTTGTGTTTCTTTGATTCAAAAAGGGTTCTTAAGTGTTTAGTAAAATTACCCAACCATTGGCACAAGTCAAATTGGCCTAGGTTAAATATTTACAAAAATGGCCATAAGCCCTATGTGAGGTTTTTTGCAATTTTCTATTTTTCTTCTTTGCTTCCCTTTGATCTCAAAGAGCATGGTTTTGGGTTGCTTGAGGGTGAGGTTGAGTTGTTCAAGGGTTTCAACAATGTTGGTAAGGTAAATAGGGCATAGACCTATATTTGCAAGTATAGCTATATGCCCACATATGCCTCTCTTTTTATTTTATTTTAATTTCTTGATTTCTCCTTGGTTTTGAAAAAGGGGTAGGGTTTAGGGTTTTGGCACATTGTCAATGATTGTAAACACACAACATGGCAATAACACAAAGATTAAGTATGAGCACTATGCATAGCACATGATGTAATAAAAGTTTTTGTTGGTTCTCATTTTTGAAAAAAGGAAATTCATTTTCTTCTTTGTTTGAAAATTTGGGATGTTACACATTCTCAACAACGCTGACGCAACAGGACACACAGCAAAATGGGGCATAGAACTATCAGCCTTCGACATCAATTACAAAGCTAGGACTGCGATCAAGTCTCAGATTTTGGCGGATTTCGTCGCTGATTGGACAGAAGCTCCGCATGCCGAACTTGAGCCGGAACCCGAAACTTGGGTCATGCACTTCGACGGATCCAAGCAGCATCAAGGCTCAGGAGCCGGAGTCACACTGAAGTCCCCTACCAGAGAAGAGTTGCAGTATGTTCTGCAGATTCACTTCGAAGCTACCAACAATATGGCGGAATACGAGGCTCTACTACACGGTCTGCGCATCGCTAAGGAAATTGGGATTAAGCACATCATATGCTGAGGAGATTCTGACCTGGTGGCACAACAAGTAGCCGGAACCTGGAACGCCAGAAACTCCGTCATGACGGCTTACAGAGACGAAGTTGACGAGATCGCTAAGTGTTTCCTCGGATATGAAGTCAAGTACGTCAGGAGAGATGATAACACAGCGGCAGACATGCTATCCAAGCTCGGATCCGGCAGGAAACCCATCCCTCCCGGAATTTTCCTTGAGCACCTACGGATACCCTCGGTGAAGGGCGCTGACCCGGAAAACCCAGAGGTGGCAGTGTCCCTGGCTAAGGAGGTTATGGTTATCATTCTGGCCTGGATGCAGCCTTTCCTGGATTACCTCATTAATCAGAAGCTACCGGAGGATGAAGTCCTCGCGCGGCAGATCATCAGACGAGCAAGATCCTACACAATAGTTGATGGACAGCTCTACAAGCGAAGTACAACTGGGGTATTTTTGAAATGCGTCTCGCATCAAGATGGCATTGAAATCCTCAGAGAGATCCATGCTGGTGATTGCGGGCATCATGCCGCTCCCAGATCCCTCATTGCAAAAGCCTTTCGGCAAGGATTTTACTGGCTCACAGCCAAAGAAGATGCTGAGAAACTAGTGAAAACCTGCCGAGGTTGTCAATATTACGCTACCCAACCAAATGCTCCGGCTCAGGAGCTCAAGACTATCCCTATCACTTGGCCGTTCGCGGTCTGGGGGCTTGATATGGTTGGAAAGCTGGAAAAAAAATCATCTCCTGGTGGTTTTGAATACCTCTTGGTCGCTATTGACAAGTTCAGTAAGTGGATCGAGGCAAAGCCAGTGAGAAAAGCCGATGGTGCTACAGCACTAAAATTTGTCTGCAGCCTCGTAGTGAGATACGGCATCCCACATAGCATAATCACGGATAATGGTACGAACTTCGCACAAGGAGAGCTCAAGGATTATTGTTACGACCTTGGGATCCGGCTGGACCTGGCATCTGTAGCACATCCGCAGTCTAATGGGCAGTTCGAGTGAGCCAATGGTCTCATACTAGCCGGAGTCAAACCTCATCTTGAGGAACCGCTGCGACGCGCAGCCGGAGCTTGGGCTGAGGAGTTGGATTCTGTTCTGTGGAGTTTGCGAACTACCCCTAACAGATCAACAGGGTTAACCCCTTTCTTTCTAGTATACGGATCTGAAGCTGTGCTTCCCTCCGACATCATCCACGACTCCCCGCAAATTTCCGCCTATAACGAAGATACAGCTGACGAGGCTAGACAGCTTTCTGTGGACCTGATTGAAGAGGCTCGGAACTTAGCTGACCAGCGTTGCACTATCTACCAGCAGAAACTCTGACGCTATCACAGCCGTCGAGTTCGGAAACGCTCGTTTACAACAGGAGACCTGGTCCTCTGCCTTCGACAGGTGAAAGAGCATAAGTTGCAATCTCCATGGGAAGGACCCTTCGTCATCAGCAAAGTTCTGCATAACGGATCTTATTACCTCGTTGATTTCCGTGAGTTGAAAGATAGACCTGCCAACTGGCACCAGAAACGTAAAAGGGAGGATCCGGGTGACATCTACGATGAAACGGACCGCCCCTGGAATATAGCACAGCTACGTCCTTTCCACACTTAGCAATTTTTACATACTTTGTAACAGTTATACATGATCAATGAAATAAAGCATATGGTTCACACTTTGAGTCTTTTACCTCCTTTAGTTGTTCATTTTTAGATCATGTAAAGTTTTCCGACTAAAACCGCAGAGCTGGATATTTCCGCCTAAGCGTGTATGAAAGTTGTGATTTTTTCAAAATCGTCCTTCAGGACGTGAGCTTAAGTTTTCTGGTGGACAAGTTTTTTGTTGCGAATTCACGGATTCCTGGTAGCGACTTCCGGCACCTCGGCTGGGGGCTTGTTTCCGCGGTTATTGACGGATCGCCATTAGGCTTCATCGCCGCAGGCGAGCGTTTCCGGCTAAAGGTCTTCCGGCTCGTGGAAGGTCAAGTGAATAAGCCCGAAAACTTAGAAACTAGCACTTGCTTTTCCAATAAACGAAACATGCAAATATATATAACGGATAGCAGGATGAGTTTTTTCCGCCCATGCATTTGTTTCGTTCCTAGCTACTTAAGAATTTAAGTTATATCTTACAAACCCTCGATGGGGCCAAAAATGATGCTTTGTTTTTCCGCAGGATCAAGTTTTCTACTTCTCCTTAGCCGGAGAAGAGCTGGTTCCTTCTTCAGTTCGTGCTGCTTCATCTTCCATTTCCTTGGTCGGAGAAGAAGCAGCATCATCCTCTTCATCCTCGGCTACCTCAGTCGGAGAAGTGGTGCCATCCTTGGATTTATCCTTCGAGCTGGTCCATGTCATTTGGCCTTCCTCGCCGGATCCGGTGGGTCGCGTCTCCGCTGCTCGTTCCTTGGCATATTCTGCTTCAAGGATTTCATCAGCTGGAAGCACCACCTTCTCGAAGAATTCGTCGTGGCGGATGCGGCACGCGATCCGGGTATCGTAACCACTGCACGCATCCAGTAGTGCGTCTACATCTGTATTCGGAGGAACTCCGGTGGTGGCAAGATCGATATCCAAACCCGGAGAGTGCGCCAAGCACATGGCCAGAGACATTTGGGCGGCGCCCCTGGCAGATGAGGCCTGAAGGTCAACAACCAGCTCCGGGAGAAGGTCCATCCTTTTGATCAGTTCACGGACATTGCAGGTTCTGCTCTCCTTAATGTTCAGGTTGTGGCAGATTTTCCGGCTCGCGGAGATTAGATCCTTACAATCATTTCCGGCAAGTCGGAGCAGATTGTCACGAGGGAACTGGTTGCGTCGTTCTTCATTATATCCAAGGGGCTCTGCACAAAAATGTTGAGTCAAAAATCCAGTAAAGATTGGTGGATTCGTTTGATTCTTTGGAGTCCGGATTCCTACCCATGACGTCGGAGTTGAGAAGGTCCCATCCCCTCTCTGCCGTAGTCATATAGTTCCGAAGGCCGTTGACTTCTTTTTGCAGTTTCTGCACTATTTCACTGTCAATTTGGCGCTTCTGAACAAAGTCCGCCTCTTTTTTAAGAAGCTCGGAATTTTTCTCTTTTAGCTGCTTCTCTGCCCGCTCTCACTTTCCGTCCGCCTCTGCCAGTTTGGTCTCCAGATCCTGGTAGGCGGAGCGCAGGCTTTCAAGCTCGGAGGATGCGGTGGCAAGGGAGGCAGATGCATCTATTAAATCATAAAGTTAAAGATAAGTTCAAAAGTCGGAATTTGGAACAACGATAAACGAGGTCGGAGGCTTACTTTGGGCTTCCGCGAGCTGTTTTTCTAGTTCTGCAATCTTTTCCTTTCCGGCCTGGATATCATCCGCCTGGCTTAAAGTGACGCGGCGCTGCAGGGAAATATTCTTGTTGAGCTCATAATGCAGCGCCTGCTGCTCCTGAAATAGCCATAGTTTGGATTAGTCTCCGGCCTCATTCATTTTTTGTGTGTACGTTCTTTCGAAGCATCATTGCCGGAAATATTTCCGCCATGACGCTTGGGGGCTACCACGGCACTTAAAAAAAATTTCAGTTCATGTTACTCTAAGTATCAAAGCGCTAACTATTACTAGTTTCCGCCTAGATACTTGGGGGCTACTAGGAATATCATGTTACCTTGCGCTTGACGAGGAGACGATCGAAGAAGTCACCTATTTCCTTCTTGTGGAGTTGAATCTCGGAAGATTCAACGTCCGCCTTCCCCCAAGCGTTGTTCATCATGGTATTCAGGAGATCCTGTTCTAGGTCCCATTTCTCCGCCTCTGTTAGCTTGTGGAAGAACTTACGTGAATAAGCCTTCGGAGTGGAGTACAGATTGGATGGGTCCCCGAAATTGGCCGGAAAGGTTACGGCATCATTAGCCGGAGCTTCAGCCTTATCTTGGGAATTCACCTCTGTTTCTTCTGGGGTCTTGCCCTGAGGTTCCTCCGGAGCCGCTCGTCTCGCGGCGGATGAGCTTCCGCCTCCTCTCTCGCTGCTCACAGGAATTATCTCCGGTGGAGTCTGGGCAGCTGGAGGAGGGGAGGGCGGAGCTTCGTGCGGCGGCGATTGCGGAAAGGGGTGTGAGCTGCTAGGGGGTGTCGGCGTGATCGGAGGAACTGCTGGTGACGCCTTCAGATATTTTGTAATCTGCTTCTAGGTGTTATCCCGAGAAGCAGGGGTCTTTTGATTCCTGCGACACGCGAAGGAAAAACATAAATAATAAGCTTACACGGAAGCTGAGTGATGATCTCGGATACTTACGTGTCTCCGGGAATAAGGGGGCGTGATCCTTTTTCCTGCATTGGCAAGCAGTTTGAGGCGCTCGTGTTCCACCTTCTTCGAGTCTAGGGGAGGAGGCTTCGTGGTCTTGGCCTTCTTGGCGGAGGCCTCGCCGCTGGCACCAGCATCGGAGCCGGAAGCCTTGGCGCGGGGATGCTTGGCAGCTTGGGAAGCAGCTTTTTTGGGAGCTTGCCCCCTCCTGTTCGTCGTCATCCTCCGGATCCTCCTCCGCCAGTTCATGGCCCATGGGTTCTCGGAGAATAGCTCTAAAATCCTCCTCCGCCAACCTACCGAGCTGGAGAGGTAAAAATGAAGAAGTTAAAAACGCTTCCAATTTTGAGGAGTTAAAACATAAAAATGCGAATACGTACCGAAGGGCATTGATTATTGGTCTTGATGTCGATAACAATCTCCGGGACCGGCTGGCCCCGGGTAACCTTCACAAGGGTCTTGATCCTCCTTTTCAGAGAATCTGCTGGCAAGTTGTCGTGGGTGACTCAGAGTGGATCGTCCACCCCGGTGTACTCGCAGATTTTTCTGGCGTTGTACTTCAGGGGCTGGATCCAGCGGGAAAACCAACTGAGGGTCAGATCAGTTCCGGTTAGCCCATCTTGGACTAACCTGGAAATCCTCTGCGCAGCTTTGTTCAGCTCTGGATATTGAGCAAGCGCGGGGATGAGACTCCAGCTGTCGAGTTCTTCCGGAGGCTGATTGATGAATTTGGGAAGCCCCTAGTGCACGTTCGGAACTTCGACATTCTTCACATAGAACCACCCGGCGTTCCAGTACCGGACGGATTCCTGAGAGGAGTGCGGCGGATACATCCTGCCGGGGCGGAGCATGAACGTCATGCTGCCGCAGTTCACCATCGCCTTATCTTTCGTTTCTTTCTTCACTCGGAAAAAGAATTGCCACAGACGGATGTCCGAGCGAATTCCGAGGTGGCCTTCGCAAAGAGTCACGAAGTTGGAACGGAGGAGGTAGGAGTTGGGACAGATATTGTGTGGTTGGAGCCCATAGGTAGTGAGGACGGAGAGGAAGAATTCCGAACAGGGGAGAGAGAGACCGCGCTCTACCCAGGCCTTCGTGAGGACGCGCTCATCCGAATCCGGCTTTGGCGTGACGGAGTCCTTCATGAAACTCCAGTGAGGAGAGATCATGCCCTCCTCCTGTAGCTCCCTGAGATCCGAATCCTTGACCTCACAGGGCCACCATTGTCCTTTTTCACCCTCCCAGTTCCGGGCCTTAGATCCTTTTTTCTGCTCCACCTCTTGCACCTTAGCTGCCATCCTTGCTTGGCCTTCGAGTTCTTCCTAGATCTCTTTGAGGGTTGGGATCCGGCTTAGTGTATTGCTGGAAGATGCGGAGAAAGGTTGAGCTAAGCGCGTGTCGGAAACATATGGTGGTAGGAACGCTAATGGTTCCGGAAAACTTGGTTCTTTTGAACTTGAGTCCGGACTATTTGGAGAACTATCAGTATATCTAGGTGAGTTAGTTGACATGGATCCGGCTGCATGCATGCGATGAAACTGTTTGAGTAGCCGGAAACTAAGCTAGTCTACTGTACTTCTTCTTCTACGGGCCCGGCGGATGTACCTTCAATGGCGTGGCGGTTCCCCGTCGCTCCGGCGAAGATGAGGTCGCCGGACTTGGTGCACTGAGCTCTGGATTACCACGGATCGGCGGCGGATGCAAGTTCCCGATCAACCGCAAGCAGTTCGGGTCGAATGCGGCCTTGGAGCGGTGGCGGGTGAAGGTCTCCGTGCGGAAGCTCGCCGGAGTTCAGATCCGGGGGGCGGCGCCGCGGGAGGAAGAAGACGAAGTGGGGTTCACGGTGAAAGAATGGGAAAGTTACCACTCGTGGAGGGTATTGATAGACCCCGCACGGAGATTCGTGATCCGGATCCAACGGTGGGAACGGAACGGTCGCACCGTTGGATGGTCGCCACGTGTCTTAGGTTAAAAACGGTAAAACTACGCAGAGGTAACTTAACTGTGCACCTCCAAAATTTCCGGCTGAAGATTCGCATCTCCGAAAATTTAGCGCGGGAAAAGAGGAAGTTGTGCGTGGATGAGCGAAAAATCTGCTACATTGCCATTACTGAAGAACAGAAGATTTCCGGTTGATTGAAGTCGGAAACAAGAAAGTTTTGGAAGCTCTTCAAGATTCTCTTTGGATCCGAGCTAGATGAAGCCGGAGGAATGATGAATCTCGGAGAACTTCGGGGGCAACTGTTGTGGGTATACTTTATGGGTATATCAACGGCATGGCCAAGATCCGGCAAGCCCGGGTGGCCCACAGTTGGTGATGAGGCATCTGGCCCATCGGGCGGCCCAGTTTCTGTAGATCATGAAGGATGAAGTCTAGCCCAGAAGCAGGGAGCCGGATCCCAACCGACCTACGAAGAAGGCCGGATCCGTGGAAGCCCATAAAGTGTCCGGATCCAGAACAGACTAGAAGGAAGGCGGATCCTTGACGTACACGGCAATGTAATATTCCGTAGTTAGGCAACTTGTATTCCGGCTAGGACTCTCCGTATAAACCCTAGATCCGGATGTCTATATGCCGGATCCTGGGAGCCCTAAGGGGCACAACCACAACTCATTGTAACAACGCGAAAGCGCCCAGATAATTCCAGACAAGCAGCAGTAGGCCCTGTCATCGAGCAGGTGTTCCGAAGCTGGGTAAATCGCGTACCACCGTCCCGAGGACTCTCCGCCCTATGGCCCCTACTTCTTCTCCCCCTCGTGAGGATCCCTCCTCCGAGGTACCGTCGAATAGGCAACGACAACAGGGACTCATCCCCTTCCTTCTCCCTTGGCCGGCCAGGGTGGTGGAGTCCACCATGGACTCCACCCTCCCACTTGGTTGGCTGGTTAGGGTTGGTGGAGTCCAACCGGGACTCCACCTTCCATGGTGATTTCTTCCGGAAGGTTCTAGAACATTCTAGCGCCTTCCATAAATGAACCGGATCATTTTCAAACTTGGAAAGTGACTTCCTATATATGAATCTTATTCTCCGGACCATTCCGGACCTCCTCGTGATGTCCTGGATCCCATCCGAGACTCCGAACAATATTCGAACTCCATTGCATATTCCATATCTACTTAAAACGACATCAAACCTTAAGTGTGTCACCTTACGGTTCGTGAACTATGTAGACATGGTCGAGACTCCTCTCCGACTAATAACCAATAGCGGGATCTAGAGATCCATAATGGCTCCCACACATTCAACGATAACTTAGTGATCGAATGAACCATTTACATACGATACCGATTCCCTTTGTCATGCGATACTTTACTTGTCCGAGGTTCGATCATCGGTATCTCCATACCGTGTTCAACCTCGTTACCGACAAGTAATCTTTACTCGTACCGTGGTATGTCATCTCTTGTGACCTAGTCACATGCTTGCAAGCTAATCAGACGACATTCCACCGAGAGGGCCCAGAGCATATCTATCCGTCAACGGGATGGACAAATTCCACTCTTCATCCATATGCCTCAACTCACACTTTCCGAATACTTAATCCCATCTTTATAACCACCCATTTACGCAATGGCGTTTGATGTAATCAAAGCATCCTTCCGGTGTAAGTGATTTACATGATCTCATGGTCGAAGGACTAGGTAACTATGTATCGAAAGCTTATAGCAAGTTTGAACTTAATGACTTGATCTTATGCTACGCTCATTTGGGTGTGTGTCCATTATATCATTCATTCAATGACATAACCTTGTTATTAATAACATCCAATGTTCATGATCACGAAACCATGATCATCTATTAATCAACAAGCTAGTTATACAAGAGGCTTACTAGGGACTCCTTGTTGTTTACATAACACACATGTATCAATGTTTCGGTTAATACAATTATAGCATGGTATGCAAACATTTATCATAAACACAAAGATATATTATAATAACCACTTTATTATTGCCTCTTGGGCATATCTCCAACAGTCTCCCACTTGCACTAGAGTCAATAATCTAGATTACATTGTAAGGTACCTAACACCCATGGCATTCTGGTGTTGGTCATGCTTTGCCCTAGGGAGAGCTTTAGTCAACGGATCTGCCACATTCAGATCTGTGTGAACTTTGCAAATCTTTACTTCACCATCTTCGATGTACTCGCGAATCAAATGAAAACGCAGCTTGATATGCTTCAGCTTCTTGTGTGACCTTGGTTCTTGTGCATTGGCGATGGCACCCATGTTGTCACAATAGATGACTAATGGTTCCAATGCACTAGGAACCACACCAAGCTCAACAATGAACCTCTTCATCCATACCGCTTCCGATGAAGCCTCCGAAGCCGCTATGTATTCTGATTCAGTTGAAGACTTCGCCACCGTGCACAACTTGGAACTCATCCAGCTTACTGCAGCACTATTCAATATAAACACGTACCCAGACTGAGACTTAGAGTCATCAGGATCAGTGTTCCAACTTGCATCGGTGTAACTGGTTACAACGAGCTCTTGGTCACCGCCATAACAAAGAAACATATCCTTAGTCCTTTTCAAGTACTTCAGGATATTCTTGACCGCTGTCCAGTGTTCCATTCCTGGATCACTTTGATATCTGCTGGTCAAACTAACAGCATGTGCGATATCTGGTCTAGTACACAGCATGGCATACATGATAGAGCCTACTGCCGAGGCATAGGGGATCTTGTTCATCCTCTCTCTTTCTTCTGCCGTAGCCGGACCTTGAGTTTTACTCAAGACCTTACCTGGCAACATAGGCAAGAACCCTTTCTTGCTTTCATCCATTCTAAACTTCTTTAGAATCTTGTCCAGGTATGTACTATGTGAAAGCCCTATTAGGCGTCTTGATCTATCTCTATAAATCTTGATGCCTAAAATGTACGCTGCTTCACCAAGGTCTTTCATTGAAAAACACTTATTCAAATAACTTTTAGCACTGCTTAGTAGTTCTATATCATTCCCAATCAATAATATGTCATCTACATATAATATCAGAAACGCTACAGAGCTCCCACTCACTTTCTTGTAAATACAGGCCTCACCATGAGTCTGTATAAACCCAGAGTCTTTGATCACCTTATCAAAGCGTCGGTTCCAACTCCGGGATGCTTGCTTCAGTCCATAAATGGAACGCCAAAGTTTGCATACCTTGTCAGCATTTTTAGGATCGACAAAACCTTTGGGTTGTACCATATACAACTCTTCCTCAATGTCACCATTAAGGAACGCCGTTTTGACATCCATCTGCCAAATCTCATAATCAAAAAATGCAGCTATTGCTAACAAAATCCTCACAGACTTTAGCTTCGCTACAGGTGAGAAAGTCTCATCGTAGTCAACTCCTTGAATTTGTCGGAACCCCTTCGCGACAAGTCAAGCTTTATAGACAGTAATATTACCATCAGCATCTGTTTTTCTCTTGAAGATCCATTTATTCTCGACAGCCTTGCGGCTATCGGGTAAGTCTACCAAAGTCCATACTTGGTTATCATACATGGATCCCATTTCGGATTTCATGGCTTCTAGCCATTTGTTGGAATCTGGGCTCATCATTGCTTCCTCATATGTCGCAGGGTCTTCATCATTGTTATCCACAATTATGACATTTAGACAGGGATCATACCAATCAGGAGTGGTACGCTCCCACGTCGATCTGCGAGGTTCAGTAGCTTCCTCGTTCGAAGTTTCATGATCATCATCATTTGCTTCCTCTCCTATCGGTGTAGGCTGTACAGGAACATCTTTTGGCACTGCGCTACTCTGATCTATGAGAGAAGGTTCAACAACCTCGTCGAGTTCTACTTTCCTTCCATTCACTTCTTTAGTGAGAAACTCCTTCTCAAGAAAGGATCCGTTATTTGCAACAAAGATTTTGCCTTCGGATCTGTGATAGAAAGTGTACCCAATTGTTTCTTTAGGGTATCCTATGAAGACGTATTTCTCCGCTTTGGGTTCTAGCTTGTCAGGTTGTAACTTCTTTACATAAGCTTCGCAACCCCAAACTTTAAGGAACGATAGCTTAGATTTCTTACCAAACCATAATTCATACGGTGTCGTTCAAACGGATTTAGATGGTGCCCTATTTAAAGTGAATGCGGCTGTCTCTAATGCATAACCCCAAAACGATAATGGCAAATCGGTAAGAGACATCATAGATCGAACCATATCCAAGAGAGTTCGATTATGACGTTCGGACACACCATTGCGCTGTGGTGTTCCCGGCGGTGTCAACTGTGAAAGTATTCCACATTTCTTTAAATGCATGCTAAACTCATAACTCAGATATTCGCCTCCTCGATCAGAACGCAGAAACTTAATCTTCTTGTTACGTTGATTTTCTACTTCACTTTGGAATTCCTTAAACTTCTCAAAAGTTTCGAACTTATGTTTCATAAAGTAAATATAACCATATCTACTCAGATCATCCGTGAAGGTTAGAACATAACGATAATCACCGCGCAATGCTACACTCATTGGTCCGCACACATCGGTATGTATGATTTCCAACAAGTCTGTAGCTCGCTCCATTGTACCAGAGAATGGAGTCCTAGTCATTTTTCCCATTAGATATGCTTCGCATCTATCAAGTGACTCGAAGTCAAGTGACTCAAGAAGTCCATCGGAATGGAGTTTCTTCATGCGCTTCACTCCAATATGACCAAGACGACGGTGCCACATATAAGTAGAATTATCATTCAATTTAATTCATTTAGCATCAATGTTATGTACATGTGTATCACTACTATCGAGATTTAACAAGAATAAACCATTCATCTCAGGCGCATGACCATAAAAGATATTATTCATATAAATAGAACAACCATTATTCTCTGACTTAAATGAATAACCGTCTTGCATTAAACAAGATCCAGATATAATGTTCATGCTCAACGCAGGCACCAAATAACAATTATTAAGGTTTAAAACTAATCCCGAAGGTAGATGTAGAGGGAGCGTGCCGACGGCGATCACATCGACCTTGGATCCATTTCCAACGCGCATCATCACCTCGTCTCTTGGCAGGCTTCGTTTATTCCGTAGTTCCTGTTTGGAGTTACAAATGTGAGCAACCAAACCAGTATCAAATACCCAGGCACTACTACGATTACCAGTAAGATAGACATCAATAACATGTATATCAGATATACCTTTCTTTTTGATGAAGCCGCTCTTCAGATCAGCCAAATATTTGGGGCAATTACGCTTCTAGTGCCCCTTCTCCTTGCAGTAATAGCACACAGTATCAGGTTTAGGGCCAGCCTTAGGCTTCTCAGGAGGCACAACAACTTTCTTGCCTCCCTTCTTGAAGTTGTCCTTTTTAGGTTTGCCCTGCTTCTTGAAACTGGTGGTCTTGTTGACCATCAACACTTGGTTCTCTTTTCGTATCTCTACCTCAGCAGATTTCAGCATGGAGAAGAGTTCAGGTAACTCTTTGTTCATGTTCTGCATGTTGTAGTTCATCACAAAGTTCTTGTAACTAGGTGGCAGTGATTGGAGTACACGATGAATACCCAGCTGGTTAGGAATCACTATCCCCAAGTCACTGAGCTTCTTCGCATGCCCGGACATAACGAGCATGTGCTCACTAACGGAGCTACCCTCTTCCATCATACAGCCAAAGAAGTGTTTCGAGGCCTCATAGCTTTCCACGGCCGCATGAGTTTCAAAGATAGCTTTTAGCTCACGGACCAGCTCATAAGGGTCGTGGTGCTCAAAACGCTTTTGGAGCTCCGCCTCTAGGCTACACAGGATGGCACACTGAACTTGGGAGTACCGAGTTACCCGAGTCTCGTAAACATTCTTTACATCCTCAGATACTACAGGTGGAGGTGGGGGACCTAGCAGTGCTTCGAGCACATACTGCAGATTTCCACCAGTGAGGAAAATCCTCACATGACGGAACCAATCGGTGAAGTTGCTACCATTGCTTTTAAGCTTTTCTTTCTCTAGGAACTGGTTAAAATTGATGGTGGGGGCCACCATGATCTACAACATATTTGCAAAGAGTTTAGACTAAGTTTATGATAAATTGAGTTCAATTTTTATTCTTAAATTAACTAGGTGAACTCCCACTCAAAACAACATCCCTCGCATTGTCTTAGTGATCACACGAACCAAATTCACTACACCAAGTCCGATCTTCACGAGAAAAGATGTAGCTTCAAAGGCAAACACTCAAAGTGTTCATCATATCATTCATATGACTCATGCTCTACCTTTCGGTATCCCGTGTTCCGAGACCATGTCTGTACATGCTAGGCTCGTCAAGGCAACCTTAGTATCCGCGTGTGCAAATCTGGCTTGCACCCGTTGTATGCACATGTAGAATCTATCACACCCGATCATCACGTGATGCTTCGAAACGACAAGTCTTAGCAACGGTGCATACTAAGGATGAACACTTTATTATCTTGATATTTAGTGAGAGGGATCATCTTATAATGCTACCGTCGTTATCTAAGCAATACAAGATGCATAAAAGGATTAACATCACATGCAATTCATATGTGATATGATATGGCCCTTTAGTCTTTGCGCCTTTGATCTTCATCTCCAAAGCACGGACATGATCACCATCATCAACGGGCATGATCTCCATCATCGTCGGCGTAGCGTCAAGGTCAATGGCGCCGTCTTCATGGTTGTTCTCCCATGTAGCAACTATTACAACTACTTTGAAATAATACCTCAACATGAAATATAAAGACAACCATAAAGCTCCTGCCAGTTGCCACAATACAATGATGATCATCTCATACATATTCATCATCACATCATGGCCATATCACATCACCAAACCCTGCAAAACCAAGTTAGACGCCTCTAATTTGGTTTGCATATTTTACGTGGTTTAGGGTTTTCGAGTGAGATCCAATCTACCTACAAACATGAACCACAACGGTGATACTAGTGTTGTCAATAGAAAGAGTAAATTAAATCTTCACAATGGTGAGAGAGACAGACACCCGCAAAGCCACTTATGCAATACAAGTTGCATGTCGAGCGTGGAGCAAATCTCATGAACGCGGTCATGTAAAGTTAGCCCGGGCTGCTTCATCCCACCATCCCGCAAGATGCAAAGTACACTAACTAAAGACAACAAAAATATCAACGCCCACAAAACCATTGTGTTCTACTCGTGCAACCAATCTATGCATAGACACGGCTCTGATACCACTGATGGGTTTCGTAGCATAGAAAACAAAAAAATTCCTACCGCAAGAACGAATAACAAGCCAAGATCCAATCAAGAAGATGGTAGCAACGAGAAGATCATGAGACTAACCCTCGAAGATTCCAAAGCCTATGAGATTAGATCTCGTTGTTGATGTAGTCAATCACTTGACGCTTTCAAAAGCGCGTAGAAGATCTTGACGGTGCCACAGTCGGGCAGCACCTCCGAACTCAGTCACACGTTCGGTGTTGATGACGATGTCCTTCTCCCCGTTCCAGTGGGCAGCGGAAGTAGTAGATCCTCCTCGGAATCCCGACAGCACGACGGCGTGGTGTCGGTGGTGGTGGAGATCTCCGGCAGGGCTTCGCCTAAGCGCTACGGGAGAAGCCGGTGGAGGGGGCGGCTAGGGTTTGGGGAGAGGGGGCTCTTGGGGGGGGGCGCCGGCCTGGGTGCCCTGGGTGGTGCGGCTGGCTTGGTGGCCGGCCCCTCCCTCTCCTCCTCATTATATAGGTGGAATCCCTAGGGTTTGCCCAAAGGTTCGAATAAGACCCCAATTCAAATCCTTCCATATGAGCGAAACCTAGGGGGACAGGGACTCCTCCCCTTCCTTCTCCCTTGGCCGGCCAGGGTGGTGGAGTCCATGCACTTGGTTGGCTGGTTAGGGTTGGTGGAGTCCAAACGGGACTCCACCTTCCATGGTGATTTCTTCCGGAAGGTTCTAGAACATTCTAGCGCCTTCCATAAATGCACCGGATCATTTCCAAACTTGGAAAGTGACTTCCTATATATGAATCTTATTCTCCGGACCATTCCGGACTTCCTCGTGATGTCCTGGATCCCATCCGAGACTCCGAACAATATTCGAACTCCATTCCATATTCCATATCTACTTAAAACGACATCAAAACTTAAGTGTGTCACCCTACGGTTCATGAACTATGCAGACATGGTCGAGACTCCTCTCCGACCAATAACCAATAGCGGGATCTGGAGATCCATAATGGCTCCCACACATTCAACGATAACTTAGTGATCGAATGAACCATTTACATACGATACCGATTCCCTTTGTCACGCGATACTTTACTTGTCCGAGGTTCGATCATCGGTATCTCCATACCTTGTTCAACCTCGTTACCGACAGGTACTCTTTACTCGTACCGTGGTATGTCATCTCTTGTGACCTAGTCACATGCTTGCAAGCTAATCAGACGACATTCCACCGAGAGGGCCCAAAGCATATCTATCCGTCATCGGGATGGACAAATTTCACTCTTGATCCATATGCCTCAACTCACACTTTCCGATTACTTAATCCCATCTTTATAACCACACATTTACGCAATGGCGTTTGATGTAATCAAAGCATCCTTCCGGTGTAAGTGATTTACATGATCTCATGGTCGAAGGACTAGGTAACTATGTATCGAAAGCTTATAGCAAGTTTGAACTTAATGACTTGATCTTATGCTACGCTCATTTGGGTGTGTGTCCATTATATCATTCATTCAATGACATAACCTTGTTATTAATAACATCCAATGTTCATGATCATGAAACCATGATCATCTATTAATCAACAAGCTAGTTATACAAGAGGCTTACTAGGGACTCCTTGTTGTTTACATAACACACATGTATCAATATTTCGGTTAATACAATTATAGCATGGTATGCAAACATTTATCATAAACACAAAGATATATTATAATAACCACTTTATTCCTCTTGGGCATATCTCCAACAAGGTCATGCCGGTGTACCCGCACCACTGGTACCCGCCGCAGCCGCGATACGTCGTCCACATCGCCGAGGACGACCCCAACTCCTGCATCATCTACTGATCGGCGTGCGCCGAGCGATGGGGCCTGCCTGCTCAGCTCATGAATGCCACTAGTAGAAAGCACGGCTTTCGTCCAAAGCCCCTGGGAGCTTTAGTCCCGGTTTAAAAACAAACCGGGACTAATGAGCCGCATTAGTCCCGGTTCGAAAGGCGCGGGCGACGCCACCCTCTAGTCTCAGTTCATTTGGGGCCTTTAGTCCCGGTTGGTAATACCAACCGGGACTAAAGGGCTTGCGGTAGAGCGCGCTAGGGCCCGAGCACCTTTAGTCCCAGTTGGTATTACCAACCGGGACTAAAGGCCCATCTTTATATATATACCCTGCCCTGCCCAAGTGTGAATCACACTTAGCTTTTTCCATTTCTTAGCACAAGAGGTGTATGTTGCTTTGCTCTCTCTTCTTATGCACAAGAGGTGCTCGATGAAATGCCTAAGAGCATTTGCCACTAGAGTTCACACAAAACAAGCCACACTTAAGCATTTGCCTCTTTTTTTCCTTCTCGATCGAGGTTAACAACTTTATCCTTTCATCCGTCATTGATAAAATGCATGTGTGTATATATACATCGCTTCACTATTCATGATGTTCTGTAATGGTTTTTGAGAAGCTTAATTATATCATGCAGATGAATCGGCAATGGATGTACAGTGACCGACGCCATCACTAGTTCACTGCGGGCCTGAAATTTTTTATCGGTGTGGCTGAGAAAAACAAACGGGGTGGTTTTATGTATTGTCCATGTGTTAACTGTCAGAATAACATAAATTACTCTTCCTTGAAAACCCTTCAAACCCACCTGATGCGGTCCGGTTTCATGCCCAACTACAATTGTTGGACCAAGCACGGAGAAAGAGGGGTTATGATGGAAGACAATGAAGAAGAAGAGGATGATGACAACTATCCCATGTTCCCTGAATACGGTGATACTGCAACGGGGGAAGCAGAAGATCAAGAGGCATCAGATGAGCCTGCTGATGATCTTGGTTGGGCCATTGCTGATGCAAGGAGAGACTGTGAAACTGAAAAGGAAAGGTTGAAGTTCGACCAGATATTAGAGCATCACAACAAATTGTTGTACCCAACTTGCGAAGATAGCCAGAAAAAGCTAGGTAGCACACTGGAATTGTCAGAATGGAAGGCAAAGAATGGTGTGACTGACTCGGGATTTGAAAAGTTGCTGAAAATAATTAAGAAACAACTTCCAAGGGGTAACGAATTGCCCGCCAGTACGTACGAAGCGAAGAAGGTTGTCTGCCCTCTAGGATTAGACGTGCAGAAGATGCATGCAAGCATTAATGACTGCATCCTCTACCGCGGTGAGTACGAGAATTTAGATGCATGCCCGGTGTGCACTGCATTGCGGTATAAGATCAGACGAGATGACCCGGGTGATGTTGAGGGTTCCTGCCAAGGTTATGTGGTATGCTCCTATAATACCACGGCTGAAACCTTTGTTCAGAAATAAAGAGCACGCCAGGTTTTTGCGATGGCACAAAGAAGACCGTAAGAATGACGCGATGTTGAGACACCCCGCTGATGGGTCGCAGTGGAGAAAAATCGAGAGAGAGTTCTCGGACTTCGCAGATGACGCAAGAACTTAAGGTTTAGTCTAAGTACAGATTTCATGAATCCTTTTAGAGAGCAGAGCTGTAGTCATAGCACCTGGCATGTGACTCTATGTATCTATAACCTTCCTCCCTTGTTGTGCATGAAGCGGAAGTTCATTATGATGCCAGTGCTCATCCAAGGCCCAAAGCAACCCGGCAACGACATTGATGTGTACCTGAAGCCATTAGTTGATGAACTTCTACAGCTGTGGGCCGTAACAGGTGTACGTGTGTGGGACGAGCACAAACACGAGAAATTTGACCTACGAGCGCTGCTTTTCGTAACCATCAATGATTGGCCTGCTCTTGGTAACCTTTCAGGACAGTCAAACAAGGGATACAATGCATGCACGCACTGTTTAGATGAGACTGACAATATATATTTGGATAAATCTAAGAAGGTTGTGTACCTGGAGCATCGTCGATTTCTTATGCGTAACCATCCCGTAAGAAAGAAAGGCAAGCATTTCAAAGATGAGACAGATCACCGGAAGAAGCCTGTCCACCGTACTGGTGCTGATATATTTGGTATGGTCAAGGATCTAGAAGTAATCTTTGGAAAGGGTCCTGGCGTACAGTCTGTTCCGAATGACGCTGCCGGACATGCAGCCATGTGGAAGAAGAAATCTATATTTTGGGAGCTTCCCTATTGGGAAGTCCTAGAGGTCCGCTCTTCAATCAACGTGATGCACGTGACGAAGAATCTTTGCGTGAACCTGCTAGGCTTCTTGGGCGTGTACGGGAAGACAAAAGATACGCCGGAAGCACGGCAGGACCTGTAACGTATGAAAGAACGAGACATCATGCATCCAGAGAATGAGACAGATAAAGGACGTCATTACTCCAGCTACGCTCTTACAAAAGCAGAGAAGGAAATCTTTTTTGAATGCCTAAGCAGTATCAATGTCCCGTCTGGCTTCTCGTCCAATATAAAGGGAATAATAAATATGGCAGAGAAAAATTCCAGAACCTGAAATCTCATGACTACCACGTGATAATGACGCAATTGCTTCCAATTGCATTTAGGGGGCTTCTACCGGAAAATGTTCGAGTACCCATTGTGAAGCTATGTGCATTCCTCAATGCAATTTCTCAGAAGGTAATCAATCCAGAAAGTCTACAGAGGTTGGAGAATGATGTGGTCCAATGTCTTGTTAGTTTTGAGCTGGTGTTCCCACCATCCTTATTCAAAATTATGACGCATCTCCTCATTCACCTGGTCGATGAGATTTCCATTCTCGGTCCTATGTTTCAACACAGTATGTTCCCCTTTGAGAGGTTCATGGGAGTCTTAAAGAAATATGTTCATAACCGTGCTAGGCCAGAAGGAAGCATCTCCAAGAGCTATGGAACAGAGGAGGTCATTAAGTTCTGTGTTGACTTTATTCCTAACCTTAAGCCGATTGGTGTTCCTAAATCGCGGCACGAGGGGAGACTGAGTGGAAAAGGCATGCTAGGAACAAAATCAATGATAAATATGGATGATCATTCTTTCACTCAATCACACTACACAGTTCTACAAAGTTCCACCTTGGTGGCTCCGTATATCAATGGATACAAGAATTTTGTACGCTCCCAACACCCAAGGCAGTCGAACGACTGGATTACACGTGAACACATGGAGACTTTCGATGGTTGGTTGCAAAAACATCTTATGAATGACATCACTGTTGGAGATCAGCTGTACTTGTTGGCCAAGACACCATCTTCTACTGTATTGACTTTCCAAGGGTACGAGATAAATGGAAATACATTTTACACGATCGCCCAAGATAAAAAGAGCATCAACCAAAACAGTGGTATCCGCTTTGATGCAACAAACAACAATGGCTAAAAGGACACATATTATGGTTACATAGAGGAGATATGGGAACTTGACTATGGACCTTCTTTTAAGGTCCCTTTGTTTAGGTGCAAATGGGTCAAGATAACAGGAGGCGGGGTTCAGGTAGACAAGCTGTATGGAATGACAACAGTGGATCTCAACAATCTTGGGTATAGAGACGAACCATTCGTCCTAGCCAATGATGTGGCTCAGATTTTCTATGTAAAGGACAAGTCTACCAAACCGAGAAAAAGAAAAAATAAGGAAACGAATACATCATACGATGAGCCAAAGCGCCACATAGTTCTTTCAGGAAAAAAGAAACATCGTGGGAGTGGAGGACAAGACACACATGTCAGAAGATTATAATAAGTTTGATGAAATTTCGCCCTTCACAGTGAACACTGACACAAGCATCAAGTTAAATGATAAAGATGCTCCATGGTTATGGCCGACGTGATCGTAAGCAAGGGACATACGCAAAGAAGGAGTATCTCAACATGGCAATCAATTTCCCATTTCTTCTAGTGTAATTAATGTAACTCTATGTAAGGTATTAACACTAGATGGGAATGCTTGGGGACATTGATTTGAACAAAAGTGACATTGATTTGAACAAAGTGACATTTATTTGTAAGAGAGGGAGTTTGCAGGAGAGGGAGGCGTTCACGGGCTTGAGGGGAAATTTTCCCGGGGCGAGCTCCTCGAAGATCTCATAGGGCGTGCGCACCAACGACATCTTCGAGAAGCTCCGCCACGGGAGATTTCCCAACCGTTTCCTCCGGCCATGGGGACGAAGCTCCCTACCTTTTTTGGTTGCCTTGCTTTTTCTAGTTAAATAGAGGTTGTGACCTAACATAGAAGGAGTTTGCAGGAGAGGGAAGAGGCTGCTGACAGGATTAGACCAACCAATGGAGATGGAGGCGTTCACGGGCTTGCGGGGAAATTTTCCCGGGGCGAGCTCCTCGAAGATGTCGTAGGGCGTGCGCACCAGCGACATCTTCGAGAAGCTCCGCCACGGGAGATTTCCCAACCCTTTCCTCCGGCCATGGGGACGAAGCTCCCTACCTTCTAGGTTGGCTTGTTGAGCTGCTTGTGATTATCGACGCTCCTTTTATAGGCCCTGCACCGCTTCCTCCTTCATCTTGTTCCTCCGACAGGGCGTCATGCGCTACATGCCTTATCTCGCCGAGCAGTGTATCCACCCACGCGTCCTTATCCTGCAGATAGCTTTGTTAGATGGCACAAAAAAACCACCTTTAGTCCCGGTTGCACCCACCAGCCGGGACTAAAGGTTGCCCACACGTTCTTATCCCGCCGACAGTTTTGTTAGATGGCACAAAAAAACCACCTTTAGTTCTGGTTGCACCCACCAGCTGGGACTAAAGGTTGCCCACACGTCCTTATCCCGCCGACAGTTTTGTTAGATGGAACAAAAAAACCACCTTTAGTCCCGGTTGCACCCAACAGCTGGGACTAAAGGTTGCCCACACGTCCTTATCCCGTCGACAGTTTTGTTAGATTGCACAAAAAAACCACCTTTAGTCCCGGTTGCACCCAACAACCGGGACTAAAGGTTAGATGGCCAGCTCTGGCTTCCTCTTCTTCTTCCTCCTCCTCATCATCATCGGCGTCATCCACGATGAAGCCATCCTTCTCGTACTCGTTTTCTCCCTCCTCTACTCACCACCAGCTCTAGCATCCTCTTCTTCCTCCTCCTCATCATCATCGGCGTCATCCACGTGAAGCCATCCTTCTCGTACTTGTTTTGTCCCTCCTCTGCTCACCACCAGCTCTGGCTTCCTCTTCTTTCTCCTCCTCCTCATCATCGGCGTCATCCACGATGAAGCCATCCTTCTCGTACTCGTTTTGTCCCTCCTCTGCTCACCACCAGCTCTGGCTTCCTCTTCTTCTTCCTCCTCATCTTCATCGGCATCATCCATGATGAAGCCATCCTTCTCGTACTCAAATTCAAACACTTTTCATGTTGAAAGCTTTGTCGGAATAGAAATTATGCAAAAGAAATAAGTTAATGCATTTTAAATTGAAAATGGCAAAATGGTTAATAGTTTGAATAGTTAGAATAATTATTTTTGAAAACATAAAATTGTTTTAGAATTATTATCCAAATTCAAACACTTTTCATGTTCAAAGCTTTGTCGGAATAGAAATTATGCAAAAGATATAAGTTAATGCATTTTAAATTGAAAATGGAAAAATTGTTAATAGTTTGAATAGTTAAATAATTATTTTAGAAAACATAAAATGGTTTTAGATTAATTATCCAAATTCAAACACATTCATGTTGAAAGTTTTGTCACATTCAAAATTATACATAATTTATTTAAATTCATATTCAAACACTTTACATAAGGAATTTAAATAATTAAATGTTCATAAAGAATAAATTATATTTTTATTAGATAGAAATTTCTTTTCTGAACATTTTGATATTCTATATGTTATTTTTTGATTTAAAATAAGGCGGGAAAAAAATAATTTGAAAGACAAATCCAAATAACCCTTTAGTCCCGGTTGGTAATGCATTTGGGCGCGCACCGAAAAGCCGCACCGAAAAACCCTTTAGTCCCGGTTGGTGCCACCAACCGGGACTAAAGGCCCCTCCACTTATAACTGTCTCCTCTCCTTCTCCACGCAGATCATTCGCGCGGAGAAGGAGACTGAGACGCCGCCAGACGGCCGATTTTCCTCACCGCCGCCAACGCGCCGCCGCACTCCTCCTTCGCCCGCCGCCATCCTCCGCCCGACGTAGCTGCCGCCGCCCCCGGCCGCCGCTTCCGCCGCCACGCGCACCGACCCCACTGCGCGCTCGGCCTCCTCCTTCCGCGCGCCCCGCGCCCCCGGCCTTCTCCTTTCGCCGCCGACCGACGCCACCGCCGGTGAGCCCGCCCTCTCCTCCTCCGGCCACTTTTTTTTCATTTTTTTTATTTGCATGGTACAAATTTACTACAACTTGTTTATTTGTTATATGCATGGTACAAATTTTATTAATTATTATGTGGTAAAATTTTGTTATATGGTACAAATTTGTTATATGGTACAAATTTGTTATATGTGGTAAAAATTTGTTATATGGTACAAATTTTATTATGGTAATTTGTTATGGTACAAAAATTTGTATAGTTGTATAAATTTTATTATGGTAAAATTTGTTATGTAATTTTATTATGGTACAAATTTTATTAGGTAAAAATTTGTTAGTTATATAGTTAGTTTAATTGTATTAGTATTATGTTAGTTATATATTAGTGTTAATTTTTTTTGTATTAGTTTCTTTATATGTGTTAGTTATATTAGTGCCGCCAACACCACCGTAGCCGCCACCGCCACCACCACCACCACCGTAGCCACCACCCTCCTCCTACACACCATCGTAGCCGCCACCGCTGCCCTCCTCGTACACCACCGTAGCCGCCACCGCCGCCGCCACCACCACCGTAGCCGCCACCGCCACCCACCACTGTAGCCGCCACCGTAGCCGCCACCCTCCTCCTACACACCACCGTAGCCGCCACCGCCACCCTCCTCGTACACCACCGTAGCCGCCGCCCTCCTCCTACACCACCGTAGCCGTCACCGCCGCCGCCCTCCTCCTCCACCACCGTAGCCGTGTTATTTCATTTTGCAAAGTACCTATGCTGCTAATAACAATATATATATATATATATGATGGTTCCTATAACTTGCAAGTCTTTGCAGAAACTATGGCCGGTGACTGAGACGAAGTACAAGAAGAATTGATGGTGAACCTCATAGCCGGTGGAGATGACATCACCGCAACATATCTGAATGACTCCGGTGAGGGAGCGGAGGATCTCGAGCGAAGAGATGGCTCCGGTGAGGGAGAAGATGATGGCTCCGGTGAGGGAGAAGATGACGGCTCCGGTGGAACCTTAGTTATTTCAAAGTCCACCGAGGTATCTAAATTAAGCCGCTGCTGACTAGATGCATTAACTAATTTGTATATATATATTGACGATGAATTCTTTCTTCTTTTAGCCCTCCGGATCGAGCCAATCTTCTATAAAGATGAAGCCAGGCCTGGCCAAAAAGTTGAGCGATAATGCTAGGTTCAACATCAACGAAGTCACTGATGATGGCCGACCGACTGCTCCCTTGATGACGGCAAGATTATTTTAAGTCAATGCGGAGTTGTTGTTAGGGATAACATCCCGATCACCATTCGAGAATGACACAAGCCAAAGGCTGAAGGAGTTAGTTATGTCGATGATATATCCAAAGACCACCTTTGGAGTGATCTCATGGCACATTTCACCCTATCTCCAGATGAGGATCCCTCAGACAGAAAGATAGAGGGAAAAGTCAAGGCCTGGGCTCTTAAGAAGATGGCCGAACAATTCAAGAACCACAAGAAAAGATTGTACCGTGAGTATATCCTGAAAAACAAGACTCCGGAGTTCACTGGAGCGAATGAGAAGATAAAAGATCATTGGGCTGAATTCGCGTTGTTCAAGCATTCAGATGAAGCAAAGAAAAGGTCGGAAACAAATAAGGCAAATGCTGCGTTGAAGAAATATCACCATGTTACGGGTCCAGGTGGTTACAAGTCTTACATGCCTAAGTGGGTCAACAAAGGGATCGATATAGAGACATCGGATTGGACCGAACGGTCGAAGGAGTGGTTCTACGGGGTTGGGGGAAAGTTGGACCCAGAAACAGGGAAGTGTATTTATACAAAAGAACATCTCAAAATACCTGGCGAAGCCCTTATAACTGCACATAAGGAGGTGCGGGAGGGGAAGTTCCATCCCAAAAAAGAGAACGACGAGCTGACACGTGCCCCTGGGAATAAAGAACACGAAGGATGAACACGAGGCACGCCAGGCTCCCTTCCGTGGAAGTTTGGCGGAGATTTCCTGATAAAAGCCATGAGAGGAGAAAGGCAAGAGAAGCAGACCGCTTCGCAGAGATAGAAGAATCTTTGAGGGAGACGCATCAACAAATGAGGTCACAGCATGCCCAAATTAATGAAGTACTTGGCCAGCGATCCCAGAGGCAGCATGACGATCCTGCATTCGATGTTGGAAAAGCAATCTCCGTATCGGAAAAGCAGCGTGGCTTCCACGCAACTCGAGACTAATGATGATCAGGTGATGTTGGCTCCTCGCTACCATGTGGATGATATCATAGATAACCAACATTGTGAGCTGCATGTCAAAGTTGTGAACATAACCATGAAGGCGGCGGTCGGCTTTGTCTTACGTCCTGGATCTACAACAACTTACCATTGCCGTCCGGTTTCAGATGGCTATGCTGTTTCGGGGGTGGATGAAGTGATGGCAGGATTTGAGCCGGTGAACCTTGACCACCCTGCAGGTGAAGATGGGGAACTGACTGAACTGGGAGAAGCCATTAGAAGCATCGTTCTATGGCCAAAGGAATATATTGTGCTTCCAAATTCGAAGCCAAGGCCACCTCCAGCTCATTCTCCGCCACCACCACTGTCTCCGCCGCCTCTGCAGTCTCCTCCGCGTGAGCAGACTCCGCCGCCTCCTCCGCGTCAGGAGACTCCGCCGACTCTGCCGCCTAAGCAGACTCGGTAAAAGAGGAAGAGTACCACGGCAAGTACTATAGCTGTGAAGAGATCATCAGCCGCGAAGAAGTCTCCTCCCCTGTTACCGTACGAGAGGACTGATGAGGAATCTGACGCTATCTCAAGAGCCCAGGTGAAGGAGCATTTTGCAAAGAAGAAGCCCCCGCCAAAGCAGTATATACAACCGCATACAGTGAGGCACTTTGCCGAGACGCGAGCAAAGCCAGCTGAGTTGGCAACAGATTATGACCGCTCTGTTAGACAGTCCTCGAGAGCGGATTTTGAGCAGAAATATGGAAGTAGACCATCAATAGGGAGAACAATTGCCCAGTTCGGAGAATAGGAAAACCAATCGGTACCCCTCTTGGTCGTTCACTCCTATGATGATCCGGAGACAGCAGAAATGATCAAACGGACGGCTAAAGATCTTCGAGCATCCGTTCAGTACGAAGGTTACTTCCCCACGGCTGAACTCTCATACAGATACACATACGGGCTTCCTCTCGTCAGACCTGACCAGCTCCAGCATCTACAAACTCAAATGCGAAATTTGCATGACTGGTACATGCAAGCCTGTAGGGAGTCGAAGATCTTCCTCATAGTGGGAATTAGAGATAAGAATTACTTCCGGAGAAACAAGGAGCTAAACATTGAGTTTGAAGAACTATTTCTGTTATTCAATCAAGATGCCCTCGACAAAACTCTCATGAATTGCTACTGTCTGTAAGTGATTCATTTCTGTAATTAAGTCTCTAGCTCAGCTCGTTCATTGCAGTAACAATTATCCTCACTATATTCTTTTATACGCTATATATTATGCAGAATGAAGATGCTCGAATGCAAAAAAAGGCGGACTCTATGACATTGGGTTCATTAACCTAAACACCGTTCATCAAGTTACGGTTCGAGATTTCCCCAAGGACACAAAGTATAACTTGCTAATGTTTTTACAGAAGCACGAAACCAAATCGGAAATATTCTTTCCTTACAACTTCGAGTGAGTGGTCTTATACACATTCGATTTCGCTTACTCGATGTTAAGTCTAACTAATCCTCTGAGTTATACATGCGCAGCTTCCACTATATTCTGCTAATCATTCATCTTGACAATGGTGTAGTACTTGTCATGGACTCGAAACGTAAAGACCATGGGCTATGGGCGAACCTGAGTGCCCTGCTCCAGAGGTAATTTCAATCAATATCGCCCTGTATCGGCATCTTTTGTTCTCATTTTCTGATATCAATTAATTAATAACTAATTTACTCATTTTTTTCTTTGCCGGGCAGGGCTTGGAAACGGTTCATCAAGACTGCTAGGGGTGAACGGAGACCGGAGCTTACATTTCAAGATCGCCCTGTAAGTAGTACTATAGCTATGTCCACGAATCTCTTTGATTCTTTGATTATTAGTTTGATCGAACTATTTTTTCGTAAAGTGTTTGAAGTAGGAAGCCGGTAATAACTTATGTGGATACTACGTCTGCGAGTTCATTTGCGAGATGGCCTGTCACCGGGAGCCGGAAAAGGTTATACATGCCCTTCATGTACGTGAAAAATATTTCATAATCTTATTTTATTACCATCAATTGTGTTGAGTTCCATTTATATATATTGATCTCCTTTTATAAATTAGATGAAACGTATGCGGGACACCGTCCTAACGGTGGATCGCGTATGAGCAATTAAAGAGGAATTGGCGGGATTCTTAGTTAGGGAGGTCATAGCTCCAACTGGAGCATACCATCGGGAGTTAATATTTAACATTAGCGATAGAAAATAGAGATCGTAAAGAGGATCGACTTTATATTGTAATATGCATTACGTTTACTGTATTTCATGACGATGTCTATATATTCATGACGATGTGGTGGTTCCTTGAATGATGTATGCATGAAGATTTGAATGAATAACATAAAACCCTGAAACAGAAACGGCTATTTTCTCTGCCGCGTCAGAGAAACGCTGATCCACCCTAAATCTCTGCCGCGGCAGAAAAATAGCTATTTTCCCTGCCACGGCAGAGAGCCTTTACGAACCGGGACTAAAGCCCCTCCACCCTGAGTCCCCTGGCCGCACCACATGGAGGACCCTTTAGTCCCGGTTCATAAGGTGGAGGCGATTGAGCAGTTCCGGTTGCCCAACCGGGACTAAAGGCCCAAACAAACCAGGACTACAAGCTCTTTTTCCACTAGTGTGCTAGCCTGCTAGTGGTTGGTGGTTGCTCTACACATCAGCCTACCTGCTGCGCTTATCGAAGGCGTGCGGTATAGGAATATATAAATGTGAACTACGGGTTGCCGCGGTGATAGTCCGGTGGCTTGCTGTTTGGCTTCGTTTTTTTGGGGGAAGATGCAGTGCATGCATCTCCTCATAAGTCTGTAATGTGCATATAGAGAAGAACCACAGTAAGAACAACTATACATAGAGTTTTGAGATTTTAAGTTTGAGAATAAACTGTCCAAGTCGACGCAAAATATACGTCTAGTGATGCAAAAAAAAAAACGTCATTGTGCACACTAGTGCTCAATGCAAGCCATCCTAGTTTACTGTATTATGCCTCCAGCCGGTCTCGCATTACCTGTTCCCCTCATTCACTCGCGTAGTTGTCGGGGGGTGACATTCCAGCCCAGCGCCTCGAGTTCCCGGTCGCTGCTGATCTCCATGCCCCGCCCCATCTGGCCTCGCCGCCCAGTCGAGTTTCCTTCATGGAGGTCTCCGACCACCTACTCGTCTGATTTGGGGTCACGCGACGTCAATCAATGCCTGTCCAAGCACAAAAGAAAGAGACCAAGGCCATGGCCAAGAAGAAAGAGATGACGCCAACGGAGCAGGCGCTTGAGACCAAGAAGCGTGGTGCCAGGCGTCTTGCCGTGAGGGAAAAGAATGCCGAGGCAGCAGCTACCATCGCAACCAAGGAATAGGCCGAGCTCATCCTGGCCATTCAGGCCAAGGCCAATCCTCAACTCTTCACCTCCCATGCTATTGTTCAGGCCATCATGATGATCAAGGACGAGGCCCTCGGTCACGCCATGGTGCAGGCCGCCAACGCCTACTTAACATGCTCGCGGTCACGTCCGCGGCCGCAATGCCGCCTCTGCTACCACGATCACCTAATTTACAGGGCGGCACGACCACTAGTAGAAAAAAGCCTACCGCTCGCGTGCCAAATTGGCCTATCAGTCGCGGGCCGTGGCCCGCGATTGGTAATACCGCAGTGGTATCAGTTACTAGTCGCGTGCACATGCCACACACGACTGATAGATAGAATACTAGCCGTGTGCCCGGGTGGCACGCTGCCACTAGGCTTAATGGCAGTGTGTCAGCCACACTCTACTAATAATTCGTGTTATTGCTCACGTGCCGGTTTGCACGCTGCTATTGTGTTATACGGGTATGATCGTTGGTTGCATGCTACCATTATTGTTGTTCTTTTTTTTTTGCGCACGCCAGCTTATTCCAGCTGACGTGGCAGTGTATGAGCATAGCACTAGATATATAACCCTTTACTCGATCTAAGGGGAGGGCCACATAACGCATTCATATATACACACGACATGCATGATAATTTACAGTTTTGAAAATCACGATCAACGTTTTGAAAGAACAAAGATAAAGTAGTGGGTGATCGACGACAACGAGATGAGGAAGCAGAAGGAGGGCCGCTTCACGCGGCGGGCCTTTTAATGGCGACGGCGAGAGGCACGGCGTGGGCGGCGGTTCAATGCCTGGGCGCGGTCGGCGGCGAGGTCGAGCGCGCGCGCAGCCGTCAAGAGAGATTGGGGAAACTGCTGGCAACTGCCTCAACGCGTGTCGCTTCAAATTTGGTTAAGTCCAAATAATAGAAGCGGGCGGGGCAAACCTACGCTGCCACTATTTGGCGCCCCACCGGTCCAAAAGTAAAGGCAGCGTGCCGCGCTAGATACGCACGATCGATAAGGTCATACTAGCCGCGTGCCCTCAGCGGAGCACGCTGCGGATAAGTTACGTGCCCAGACGCTGCAGGAGCCCACCTAATAGCCGCGTGCTGCTGACTTGGGTACGCTGCTAGTACGGCCACACTGGTCGCGTGCTCCCTTTCCGCATGCGACAAATAATAGCAACCGCGTGCTTCTAGCAGGGTCCGCTGTCAATAAGCTGCCCCCATAGCATTTTCCCTACTAGTGGACATGCCCCGGCCAGCACGTCCAAGCGATGTCCCAACATGGTGGGTTGTCATTGTCATCTCCAGAGACCGCGTTCTTGCAAGGTAGCCTCATAATGCTTGTCCTTGACCTCAACAACTCATGTGCCAGACGATTTAGGCATGGCCTCCGGGAAGAGGCCGCGGTCGATCCCGCCAGCGAAAATGCCCGTGCGCTGCAAGTTGTTCGATGTAATGCCACTCCCGACGATGCACCCGACTTGGTAAGGTCGAAGCTCTATGTTATTCGTTCATTTGCATTTGAGAATGTCTTGTGATGTCCAATTATGCGTAGACGTACTATGCCAAGGACGATTGGGCCTACATGCACTATTTGATCAATGTCGGCAACCATATGGAGGGTGGCCTTGGGACGAAGCAAGAGACCCAGGGCGGTTTTGATATCGATGGGTAGCAATTCTTTAGTAAGAATGACCACCCAATGGGTGAATCAACTGCCGTGGACGATGATGTCGGTAATGAGGGAGATGCGGCCATGGATGAGGGCTATGTCGACGCTGGAAACTGCACCAGAAAAAAATAAAATCCAAAGCAACGGAGGGACGGAAGATACATGGCCAAGGAGGACCGGTACATTTGTCGGTCTTGGGTGACAATTAGCCAACATCTAATTTGCGGTGCCGAGCAAAAATGAAAATTATATTGGAGGAAGTTACCCAAGATTTCCATGAGCATAGTGTTATCACCAGAATTTGACCGAGTCAAAGGTGGGCCGCGATCAAGATGGGCTTGAAGATTATACATGGAAGAATATATGTGAATCGGCCTTATATGCAAAGTTTGGGCTAGTTTGCCCGTGTATCTGTAATATAGTAGGATACGTGTCGGTTAGTTAGAGTTTGTCTCGTGCACGGTTGGGATTATTCCCACGTTAGAAAGTCTACGGACTATAAATATGTATCTAGGGTTTATGAAATAAACAACAATCACGTTCACCACAAATCAATCTAGGCGCATCGCCAACTCCCTCGTCTCGAAGGGTTTCTTCCGGGTAAGCATCATGCTGCCTAGATCGCATCTTGCGATCTAGGCAGTACAAGTTTATTCGTCGTTCATGCGTAGCTCGTACTGAAGCCTTTTTGATGGCGAGCAACGTAGTTATCATAGATGTGTTAGGGTTAGCATTGTTCTTCGTATCATATGCTGTCGTAGTGCAACCCTTATACATCTAGCCGCCCTTACACCTATCTTAGGTGTAGGGGCGGCACCCCGCTTGATCATTATTTAGTAGATCCGATCCGTTACGGTTGCTCCTTGTTCTTCAAGGATTAGTTTAATATCTGTAATAGTTAGGCCTTACAAAGGGTTGGAGGATCCAGCGGCGCGTAGGGTGTAGTTTGCTAGCCCTAGACAGGATGTTCCGGGGATCAACCTCGTGTTGGTTTTTAGGCCTTGTCTAGGATCGGCTTACGATCACCGTGCGTGGCCGCGAGGCCCAATCACGAGTAGGATGATCCGATTATGCGGTGAAAACCCCAAATCGTCGTAGATCGTTTTAGCTTTATCTTGATCAAGCAGGACCACCATATATTCGTACACCTCGTGCGAATCATGGGTGGATCGGCTCCTTGAGCCGATTCACAGACAACACGAGAGCCGATCGAGGCTCGTATTTAATGTTTACGTGTATGCCATGCAGGAAACTAAGCGAGGCATCTCCATCACCTTCCTGACCAGGTATAGGTCAGGTGGCACGCCCTTGCACCAGCATCGGACGTGCGTGCCGGAGTTCTGTGCGGGCCGTCGCTCGGAGGGACCAGGGCCAGCCGCAGCCCTAAGTTGCTCCCGGCTCTCCTGTGTTGCCCGTCGTTGCTCGCCGGTGGTTTTCTGACCGCAACACATTCTGGCACGCCCGGTGGGACGATCTTCGACATCAACCACATCGCCATCTACATCTGAAATGGCGGACGGCACCCCAGTCACGTACGAGGATCTGACCGAGGAGCTCAAGAAGAAGTATGACGAGGTCAAAGCGATCCTCGAAGCCGACCTCATCGGCTCTTTTCACAGAACCCATTCACATGGCATCAGGTGGAAAGGGTTCTCGCCTGAAGGTGCGCTCGATGGAATCGACCTATCCGCCCCATCAGAAGAACGCACCAGGTCCCTGCGTCAGGAGGTTAACTTCATGGTAGCTCATTCGCTACACCGCCACTCTGAGAACCTGGTGAACACCTTGGAGCGTGTTGCTCTTCGAGTGATCCAGGAGATCATGAGGCACCAGTACTCTCCGTCAGGACCAGCTCTCGGGACACACCAAGGAGAGATGCCACTCCAGTCCCGTCCACCGCTGCCATTCGCGTTGGCAGCGCCAGAAGTGCCGAATTCACCGGCATTCATCGTCTACAAGATCGGTGGTGACCCTAGCGACTACCAGTTCTTGTACGAGGCGCCTAAGGAGATCCCTCACGGATACACGTGCACATACGTGCCAGACTGTAGTAACTGGGCACCCACAAACCAGACTGCAACAGCAGGGACTTCTGGAGAAGCAGGAGGAACTTCAGCGACAGATCTTGAGAAGCAGACGTGGCTAGCTAAGTACGCCACTCCAACAAACCTCCAGAGCGCAGCTCCTGCAGTTGGCTCAGAGCTGGAAAAGCAAGCATGGCTGGCTAAGTATGCCACCCCGGCGAATCTTCAGAGTTCGACTCCTGCAGCCAGCACCGCGGATCAAATCAGTACCATACTGAGAGACCAGTTCGGCATGGTGCCGAAAAGGAGGACAATCGGCTATTCCAAGCCGTACCCCAACGAGTACGAGTTGATCCCGCTACCACCCAAATATCGGCTCCCTGATTTCTCCAAGTTCAATGGATCAGATCGTTCCAGCTCCATCGAGCATGTGAGCCGATATTTGGCACAGCTGGGCACGATCTCAGCAGCAGATGAGCTACGTGTGCGGTTCTTCGCACAGTCCCTCACAGGATCGGCTTTCGGGTGGTACACTTCGTTGCCACCAGACTCGATCCGGACTTGGAAGCAGTTGGAAGAACAGTTCCACATGCAGTATCACTCAGAAGCTTCCGAGTCTGGCCTTGCCGATCTAGCTCAAATACGTCAGAAGCATGGAGAAACTGTGGCAGAATACATCCAGCGCTTCAGAAAACTTAGGAACCGATGTTATTCGGCTCGCGTGACTGAAAAGGAAGCAGTCGAGTTGGCAGTGGTGGGCCTTGCATCACCAATCAAGGACATGGCCTCTCAAGCAGACTACCCTTCACTGGCGCACATGGTTCAGAAACTGTCGGCATATGAACAGCGCCACCCGGACTTGTACCAGGACAAATTCAAGCGTGCGGTAGTCCTGGTTGAGGCAGATGAAGACGAAGGTTCTGCGGGAGATCAAGAGGTAGCAGTGGCTGAATGGACTCGGGGGGCAACCCCCGTGTCCTGCAAATGGGTCAAGCCACCAGGTCCGCCCAGAGGGTTTGATTTTGACGTGACTAAAACTGAGCAAATCTTCGACCTCCTACTCAAGGAGAAGCAGTTGAAGTTACCCGAAGGCCTCAAAATCCCCATGGTACAGGAGCTAAACGGAAAGCCATACTGCAAATGGCATAACTCGTTCTCCCATGCCACCAACGACTGCAGGGTGTGGCGTCAGCAGATCCAAATGGCGATAGAACAAGGACGTCTGATTTTCAACCAGTACGCCATGAAGGTCGACACCCACCCCTTCCCCGCCGTTAACATGGTGGAGTGCACTTACCCTGAAGGTTGCCAGCCAGGATTCTCGTTCGACATCAATATGGTAGGACCTGGACACCACTCTGGCAAGGATGGAGACGAGGGCAGCTGCTCTCGTAGCAAGGACACAGAGGAGGCCGCTCCACGCGATCGGCTCCGGCACGATGGCAAGCGCTACATCACAAAGGGAGAAGTGAGGAATGTAAGTTATCAGCGACCTCTCTCCGATCACCTCCTCAACAAGTACGTGAGTCAAGATAGCCAACGCCGACGATCCAGCGACGATGATGATAGAGACCGTCTGGCTAGGGATGCCAGGAGACATCGTCGGCATGATCGCGATGAGGAGGAGTACGAGCGCCGTGCCAAGGAAAAATCGAGGGAGCAAGACGACGAGGATAGGCACTGGGACTGCCCCTTCTTCGGACACTGCTGGGATTCAGGAATGAGCCGATTGCCTACAATCGGCAACTGCCCAGAATGTAGACAGAAGAGGAAGGATGCAGCTAACGTGTCCGTGTTCAAACGGCTAGGGCCTCTCCCACCTCGAAGCAAACACGCTGAGTCCCCTCGGGTGGAAGATCTCGAGGATTTGGAAGACGATGATGAAGAAGAAGACAAGTACCACCGGCCAAGGTGGTGCCCTGATGGACTCAGTCGTTCCCAAAAGCGTAGGGTTCAGCGACTGCGCGGCTTGGAGGAAGCCAAAAGGTTATACCTGCACACGCTAAGGAAGGCGCGGCCTGATCTGGCCGCGAAGATCCAGCGAACCCTGGATGAAGAGGGTCGACCACAAAAAATGGAGTGGCGCCCCAAGCAAAGGAAAGCCGATGATGAAACATCGGCTGGCACAAACATGGTGTTCATCCTTCCTACAGAGTTCAGTGCTCCAGGATTAGACGAGGCACCTGTGGCACAACTTGACTGCGGCCCACGGCCGGTTATCTTTGAGAAGCCACGAGACAGAAGCTACAGACATCTGAAGGCCCTGTACTTGCGAGGTTATATCGATGGGAGGCCTGTCAACAAGATGCTGGTGGACACCGGAGCGGCAGTCAACATTATGCCATACTCCATGCTACGTCGGTTGGGACGCTCCAGCTCGGATCTGATCAAAACCAACGTGACACTGAGCGATTTCAACGGCCAAGCGTCTGACGCACAGGGTGTTCTGAACGTGGATCTGACCGTAGGAAGGAAAACCATCCCTACGACGTTCTTTATCGTCGACAGCAAGAGCACCTATGCTGTCCTGCTAGGAAGAGATTGGATCCACGCCAACTGTTACATCCCATCCACGATGCACCAATGCGTAATACAGTGGGATGGAGATGAAGTAGAGGTCGTCCAGGCCGATGACTCAGCCGATATTTCAACGGCTGGCATGAACGCTTGGGAAACAGCAGGCCAAGAGCCACTCTCAGGTATCAATTTGGACGACTGCGAGCGCATCGACGTGACGAAGGGCAGGGTTAGGCTGGTCTTATCCACCGGCCTGACCGTGTAGCAAGAACAAACTGATGAGCAAACGTGGCGAGGCCGATCCTTGGGATCGGCCCCAAAGATCTATGAAGGAACGTTACAAAATCTTCATTGAGCGATTCAATATGGAGGCCGATTCCAGCAATCGGCCAAAATTATCCTCATCACGTGTTCTGCTTGTGTTCAACATCGATCTACTGGGCAGCGGTTTTACGTCGGCTGATGAGTTAGGAAAAATTAACATTGGTCCTACCGGAGCCGACGTGCAAATACAGTGCCTTGGCTAAGCTACAGAGCCGATATCTGCAGTTACCTGACAGATTCGGCTCGGGGGGCACCTAGTCAGATGAACATGTGCAGATGAACATGTGTGCAGTGAAATGTTGGGGGCCGATAGAAAAAATCGGCCAGTAAAAAAAAATTTCATGATATACAGCCGATGCACGGACATCGACTTTAGAACTAAGAAACAAAGCCGATGCACAGCCATCGACTCTAGTACAGTTACACAAGATCTACCAGCTGCGTGTTCAAAACGCGGATTTTCGCCAAGACGGTCTTCAGGTCAGCTTCAAGGCTTTCTGCTCCCGTGAGGGGGTGAACAGTGAGAACTGCTTGGGTTGCAAGGAGCCGATTTTGCGCCAATTCAGCGGTACTGTCAGAATCATCAGTTTGGCGTGCGAGGCAGCCTCTTTCTCATTAAGCTTTTGGTGTTTCGTCTGCAACATTGGCTTTCAGCAGAAGAAAGGCGATCGATGGGATCAAGTGCGGCTGAGTCGGTAGGGTAGCTATCTCAGATTACCTGAGTTCAAAGTCTTTTGTCTGATCTGTGCATCCTCACCAGTATTCTCGCCTTGGCTGAGGCTCGGGGGGCAGCTAACCTGGTAGATGCTCTGTTTTTTAGAAGCCGATTGGAGTGTCATCGGCTAGTCCTTCATCGCAACCTTCTTCACGAAATGATGAGTGCTCGCAGAAGAGGATCGCTGGAGCTGGTGCGAGAAGTTTAAGGGCTCTCTTGAAAACTCTACAGTGTCCACCAGATCTCAAGGACATCAGCTGAAGAATTGAAGGATGGTTTATGAAGGACCGATGTGTTGCTATCGGCTCATTAAGCATTGGCTAAGGGGACAAATCGGCAAGATCAGTATGAGGGGAAATCGGCTAAATTAAGTTCAAGGGAAATCGGCAAAATCAAATTGGGAGAAGTTCTTCATTGATAAGCAAGATTTCTTACATAAAGAGCTGATTGCTCTCAAAAGGAAGTACTAGGGGATACATTGCCCCATCTACTACTACTGATCCTATGCTACAGGTCCTATCTACGGGCCGTCGCTGCCCTCGTCGTCGCCGTTGTCGCCACTGTCGGTGCTACTCCCAGCGGGCTCGTCGTCGCTGCTCCAGCGGCCGCCGGCCGGGCCCTCATTGTCCTCATCCTCCTCGTCAGCGTCGTCGTCGTCGCTGTCGAAGTCGCTGAGGTTCCCCGGCCAAGGGCAGAACCGTTTGGCCGGCGGCTCGTCGGAGGAGGTGTCGTCCTCCTCCTCCTCCTTCTCCTCCTCCTCCTCCTCGGGGGAGGTGAAGTCGTCGCAGGAGAAGCGATCGTCATCGCTCTCCTCCTCCGTTTCCCCGTCGGCGAGGAAGCGGAGGTCACTTTCCCCGTCGGTCAAGGACTTGTCGTCCTCAGACCAGACGGAGAAATCATGGCTCGATTCCTCCCTGGCCTCGATGGCACGGCGGGTGTTGGCCGCATGGACCTCCTCCGGGTTCTGCTCCGGCGTCGGCTCATGGGAAGAAGAGGACTGGGTGGAAAGATCCGATGAAGCAGAGGAGGAAGAAGACATGGTGGCGCAGGAGGGCTTTTGGAGTGCTAATGCGAAGGGGATGCGGAAGTAAACTGTTTGGAGCGGTTAAATAAAAGGGGGATATAGTGGAAATTCAATGCCACAGCAGTTTCCGAGGAAGTGGTGACTAAAAAAAAAAAAAAAAAAAAAAAAAAAAAAACTGCCAGGTCACGCGGAGAAGTTGAGAAGGCAAGGCATCATGATGAAGGATACTGCGACGGTTCTGCCACGACATGACCCGACGAAGAAAAAACAGGGTGATTTTGGAATTATCAATTCCAAAACCAGGGGGGCATGTGTTATCACCAGAATTTGACCGAGTCAAAGGTGGGCCGCGATCAAGATGGGCTTGAAGATTATACATGGAAGAATATATATGAATCGGCCTTATATGCAAAGTTTGGGCTAGTTTGCCCGTGTATCTGTAATATAGTAGGATACGTGTCGGTTAGTTAGAGTTTGTCTCGTGCACGGTTGGGATTATTCCCACGTTAGAAAGTCTACGGACTATAAATATGTATCTAGGGTTTATGAAATAAACAACAATCACGTTCACCACAAATCAATCTAGGCGCATCGCCAACTCCCTCGTCTCGAAGGGTTTCTTCCGGGTAAGCATCATGCTGCCTAGATAGCATCTTGCGATCTAGGCAGTACAAGTTTATTCGTCGTTCATGCGTTGCTCGTACTGAAGCCTTTTTGATGGCGAGCAACGTAGTTATCATAGATGTGTTAGGGTTAGCATTGTTCTTCGTATCATATGCTGTCGTAGTGCAACCCTTATACATCTAGCCGCCCTTACACCTATCTTAGGTGTAGGGGCGGCACCCCGCTTGATCATTATTCAGTAGATCCGATCCGTTACGGTTGCTCCTTGTTCTTCAAGGATTAGTTTAATATTTGCAATAGTTAGGCCTTACAAAGGGTTGGAGGATCCAGCGGCGCGTAGGGTGTAGTTTGCTAGCCCTAGACAGGATGTTCCGGGGATCAACCTCGTGTTGGTTTTTAGGCCTTGTCTAGGATTGGCTTACGATCACCGTGCGTGGCCGCGAGGCCCAATCACGAGTAGGATGATCCGATTATGCGGTGAAAACCCCAAATCGTCGTAGATCGTTTTAGCTTTATCCTGATCAAGCAGGACCACCATATATTCGTACACCTCGTGCGAATCATGGGTGGATCGGCTCCTTGAGCCGATTCACAGGACAACCTGAGAGCCGATCGAGGCTCGTATTTAATGTTTACGTGTATGCCATGCAGGAAACTAAGCGAGGCATCTCCATCACCTTCCTGACCAGGTATAGGTCAGGTGGCACGCCCTTGCACCAGCATCGGACGTGCGTGCCGGAGTTCTGTGCGGGCCGTCGCTCGGAGGGACCAGGGCCAGCCGCAGCCCTAAGTTGCTCCCGGCTCTCCTGTGTTGCCCGTCGTTGCTCGCCGGTGGGTTTCTGACCGCAACACATAGACAACTAGTTCTCTTTAAAATTTATAGCAATCATGGCCAACTGTCAATTCAAAAGAGATGGGCAACCATCTTGAGACCAACAAATTTTCTGGTGCGATCAAACATGGCCTTTGATAGCTCCAAATATTGGTGCTTTTTACTGTGGATTCTTCACTACTTATCACTTGGTTTCATTTGGTTTTCATTGGATTTTGTGTTTGAACTAATGTTAATATCGCAATCCAGGTGAAACCTTGTTTTGAATTTTGTATTTCAGGAAATCATCACTTATGGAAGATCCAAGGGCATTTATGAGCTGATTGCAACAAAATATGAAGATTTCCTATTGAAGCCAAATTGATCCATGCGCAGCAGGGTGTTTAGCGGGCATCCGTACGGGCGGGGACAACCGTACCACGCGTCCGTACTGTGCGCCGTCGCCTTCCCCATATCAATACAAGCCTTTTCCGTAAAGGAAACAACAAGAAAAAAACAGAGACGCAACCACCATTTGCACTAGAACAGGGGAGATCAGATCTAAAGAAGGAGAAGACCATCATCGACCCCCGCGAAGATCTGCCCCCTCTAGATCATCCACTCACCCATCACATCCCACTTGTACTGAGAGAGAGAGAGAGAGAGAGAGAGAGAGAGAGATTCATACTTGTAAGATTAGGGATTGAAATCTCTATTCCATCTTGGTTTGTATTTGATTTGATCTTCAACTATTATGGCTTGCTACGGTAATATCGAGATGAACACCATTTACATTGCTATGATATCATTGTGCTTTTCTCTCTCATATGTGAGTAGTTCCCATAGGCGTGGGAGATGTAAGGGATTGGTGAGATGTGTTGTGCCTATTCTATTTCATCTATTTGTGAATTATGATTAAGATGATTGTGTATGAGAATGAATGTCTATGTGCACCTAATGTTGTTATCTAATTTAAGGGCCCATGTAACATGATCTCATGCTCATAGACAAGAACTTGTTTGCTAGTGAATCGGCGACCCCCGTGTGACACAGCCGATATCAAAGATGATCTAGCAATACTCGAGGATAAACAAGGAACCACCAAACTTAAGACTTTGATCTGGTTTAACCACCTTAATAGATGCGTTGACCATGACTTTGGTAACAGGCAGAATGATAATTGGAGAAAGATGAAATCTACCAAGAGGAGTCTTTCTCTCCTTTGGGTTGCTTGCCTGCTCAAAGATAAATAGAAAGAATCATATTCACTTATCACATTTATTCCACCAGGCACATTGTCAACACCCGGATTTTTAATTCCAGATGCCTATTATGCCGTACATCGCAATCCCATGAATATTGTTTTTCCGAGACATAATAGTCGATATCACAGAACATCATTCATTACAAACCATAATCGTCTTACAACAAGGGATCACATGATCCAGTTTTACAATAACAGTTGATCTAATGATCAATTACAAAACACATAGCGAAAGAAACGTAGTAGCGGTCCATCCGTTCCACAGGCAACGCTTGACGTCAGGAGGTAGTCCTAGTTATCATAGACGTCCTGTTGTCCATCTTCCTGGTACTGGTGCTCCTCTTCATAGTCTGGCCATTTGAATAGCTAGGGACAAAGCCATGAGTACTTTTAAAGTACTCGCAAACTACTACTAATAGAAGTACTGGTATCTCTAATGGATTATAAGCTCTAGGTTCATTTGCACAAAGCTAGTTTTATTTCATAAACACTTTAATAGTCAAAGACTCTTTATTTGCCAAAAATTACTCAAGTGGGAACATTAGTGTCATCCCCACAACTCTGTTGTGGTCAAGTCCAATTCACCGTTCAATTCACCATTCATCATTGGATTACATGGATATGTAATCAAATGTTGTGGCACAAGTGTACAACCTCTGCAGAGTGTTAAACTATTCGAATAGCCGCGTCCGCGGTCATGGACGGTTGGATGGCCATACTGTTCCGTTGTCAGAAGTTTTCCAATGATGAATGGTGAATTGAACGGTGAATTGGACTTGACCACAACAGAGTTGTGGGGATGACACTAATGTTCCCACTTGAGTAATTTTTGGCAAATAAACAGTCTTTGACTATTAAAGTGTTTATGAAATAAAACTAGCTTTGTGCAAATGAACCTAGAGCTTATTATCCATTAGAGATACCAGTACTTCTATTAGTAGTAGTTTGCGAGTACTTTAAAAGTACTCATGGCTTTGTCCCTGGCTATTCAAATGACCAGACTATGAAGAGGAGCACCAGTACCAGGAAGATGGACAACAGGACGTCTATGATAACTAGGACTACCTCCTGACGTCAAGCGTTGCCTGTGGAACAGATGGACCGCTACTACGTTTCTTTCGCTATGTGTTTTGTAATTGATCATTAGATCAACTGTTATTGTAAAACTGGATCATGTGATCCCTTGTTGTAAGACGATTATGGTTTGTAATGAATGATGTTCTGTGATATCGACTATTATGTCTCGCAAAAACAATATTCCGGGGATTGCTATGTACGGCATAATAGGCATCTGGAATTAAAAATCCGGGTGTTGACAAGTTGGTATCAGAGCCATTGTTTGACCTTAGGAGGCCCTAGTTAGAATGGACGTCTGAAAAACTTAGTTTCAAAACAAATGAAGTGAATATTTCTGAAAACTTATTCTCACTCTTGTCCTTGAGATCTTTTCAAAAAGGGAAATCCATGCTCTACTTTTCCTTGTAATTCTACATAAAATTTGACACACTTGTTCACTTCTCTAACCTACTCATCCTAATTATTCATAGATGGAGTACCACTATGAGTTCTATCAGCTGGATCACGGAAGAGACCTAATGTTCGAGAAGGATTTGGAGCAACTAGTTGAATATTTAGGACGTCCGTATCCCGAGTTCTTTGGAGTACCACTCAATAATCAGTCAGGAAAACCACCTCAGTGGGTAGTTACTGCAGATCTGAGAGGAAAGCTGGGAGCCCCAATTTGGGAAACCGTATGGTTTTCTGTGAGGGGGAACAGTTGGAAGGATGGAATAGCCAAAGCCATGCAAGAAGCACTTGCCCGTCTGTGTGGACAGAATGTGAACAAGATCAAGAACACTCGCTTCTTTTACTACCCAAGACATGATCCCATGGGAAGGCCAATAACCATGCCACCGCACCCGGAGATGAACCACTATGTTGCATACCTGGACTTCATGTTGTACAAGACCCGCAAGGAGTTGGACAACGCCTGCGCCTTTCGCCAAGCACATTACCCGTGAAGACGAAGAACCCACCATTCCGGAGGAAGAGTAGTATCACTAGAACACTGGCGTAGGTGTGAGTTTGTATCAGTCCCCTATGTATCGTAGAACGAGGAAATGGTTCTTAAAACCATTGGTGTGTTAGCTTGTAATGTTTGTTTGGAGTGAATGAAAAAGTGTTATTGGTTTTTACCACCTCAGTACTACTCAAGTTTTGAAACTTTTTAAAATTTAACCAAACAAACCATAGAATATTCCCTCTTACCTTATGATCTCCCTCAATGTTCAGATGGCCCCTCCAACTCGCAGCAACAACCAAGATGCAATGCTGCAGATGCTACAAATGTTGATGTCAGATAGAGAAGTCGAAAGAGCTGAGCGGCAAGCCAACCTTGTCGTACTGCAGCAGATAGCCCAGAACAACCAAGGACATGGACATCAGGATCATCCTGGGTCTAAGTTAAAGAATTTCCAGAATACTAATCCCCCACTGTTTAGCAAGACTGAAGAGCCCTTAGATGCAGATGACTGGCTCCAATCAATGGAGAACAACCTGGAAGTTGCAGGAGTTGAAGCTGCTGAGAAGGTGCTGTTTGCCACCCACTATCTGTCAGGACCTGCCAGAGCCTGGTGGAACAGTACCCGTGCAATGAATGGAGGACAAATGATGACTTGGGAGGAATTCAAGCTGAAGTTCAGCAGATACCATGTGCCCCCAGGGTTGATCAAGAAGATGAGAGATGAGTTCAGGGAGCTCAAGCAAGGAAGAATGTCTGTGGTGGAATACCGTGACAGATTCCTTACTTTGTCTAGGTACGCCCCGGATGAGATCGACACCCATGAAAAGAAGAAGGAAAGATTTCTGAATGGACTGCATGATGAGATGCAGACAGTGCTAGTGAATATTCAGTTTGTTGACCTAGAAGCCCTAGTTGACTCTGCTATCCAAATGGAAGGAAAGCTCAACCAAGCCAATGAGAACCGCAAGCGCCGTATGATGCACCAGAATGGACCCAACAATACACAGAAGTACCGCACCAGTTCACCTGTAGGATTTGCACCAAGATCCAACAAGCCACCTGTTCCGACGTTCCGTCCAAACTTCACCAACCACAATGGAGGACACCCGAAGCCCGGAGGCAACAACAACAACCACAACCACAACAACAACAACAACCATAATGGCAACAACAACAACACCAACACTGCCCCAAGGACTGGAAGCAATGCTGTCCCCATTGCCCCAAAGGACAAGTCAACTGTGACCCGTTATGAATGTGGAGTTATCGGACATTACTCCAATGAGTGCCCCAACAGACTGCTGAAAACAGCCCCCAATACCACTGCACCTACCCAGCAACAGCGCCGTGTCTCAACTAGAAGGAACCCGAACAACCGCAACGGCCGTCTCTATCGCATGAATGCAACAGAAGCCCAGGAAGCGCCAAATGCCATACAAGGTATGTTTTCCTGTTAACTCAGAGCGTCGCACCCGTTTATTAGGACTGAATTGCCCAATCTCTCTTAGGCTCCTAACTTTTCTTAAATCTAGGGACGAGATTTTGTTTAAGGGGGAAGGGTTTGTAACATCCCAAAAATTCAAAACAAAGAAGAAAATGAATTTCCCTTATTCCAAATTTTGGAGCCAACAAAAACTTGGTTTGATTTTAAATTGGGTGCATAGTGTCCATGCATGAATGTTGTGATGTTGCCATGATTGTTTGTTTGAAGTGTTGAACCTGTTCTAAACCCTAAACCCTACCCCTTTTTAGGATCAAAGAGAAACAAAGCAAAAAAAGAAAATAAAATAAAATAGAGGCACATATGAGCCTATGGCCATAATTGTAAATATAGGCCTATGCTATGTTCTACTTTGTTTAGATGGTTTGAAAACCTTAACAAACCCAACCTAGTACTCACCAAGCCAAATCAAAAGTGAAACAAAATAAAAAGAAAATGAAAATCAAATAGAAGAGAAGCATATGTGAGTATATGGCCATTTGCACATATGAGCATATGCCCTATTTATTTGGTTTGACTTGTTGACACACAACCCTATACCCTTTTAACACAAAACAATCACATTGGTGTCAAAGAAAAAGAAAACAAATGAAAAGAAAATAATAAACCAAGTCACATATGATAATGGTCATTTCTGACTTTAATAGCCTGATGCCTACTTTGAGCCCCTGTAGTTAAACTTTTCTAAACCAAACCTCCTGATCTTTTTGCCTAGTTTCCAAGAACACATGAAGGTGATCATCTTGGAGTTTACCAACCTTGCAGAAGAGTTTTCAAATCCTTATAATCAGCATCCAAAGTTGCAATGTTAAAACAGAAACAAGATCATCCATTTTGGAATTTGAACAAAACTATCTTCACTTTCCAAACCAGAGCCACTCAGAGAGGCATAATAATTATACAAACACACCCGAAATTTATTTTGCCAAAATTCAATTTAATTTTTCTTGCGGCCATTTTGTCAAACACTTGGCAGGCAGGAATCAATTAAAACATGAATCACTATTTAAAATAGTGTTTGGCCTAAGTTGGTTTCCCCAATGGTCACACATAGTGCCCTAGCATTTCCTCTAGCCATGTCATGCCTTGCTGCCCCCTCTGCCTCCACATTGTTGCAATGGCATTGCAATGCCGGCCATGAATGGCATGGCATCATGCCAACCCTAGTTTCCCTCCCCCTAGCTCACTCTATGATGTCTAGTAGACTCCTGTCACTGCACTGATCATCCTTGTCCCCTGCCCGACCATTTTGGTGCCCTGCACGCCCCAGCCCAGGTCATGCCCGTGTCGGCCAGACACGCCATGATCGGCATGGACGCCGCCCGCGCGCACGCCAGAGCGTCGCCTCGCCTCGTCACTGCTGACCTCCCCTCGCTCTCTCCTCTCGCACACGCACTCGCCACGACACCAGGAGTCTGCCAGACAACGTCACCAGCTCTCCCGTGCCCTGTCGTTGTCGCCATCATCAACGACACCCGCCCCTGTCCGCCGGACACGAACACGCGCCCGACCGCCCCAGTTCTTCTCCCTCTGTCCCGCGGGCACCGTGACACTCGCCACGACCTCCTGAACAGCGCCGCGCCCTCGCCCGTAACCTTAGCTTCCGGGAAGCCCACCTCCGTCGTCGACCTGCCCGTGCGCCTCGGCACAGCTCGCCCGCTATAAATAGAGGCCACCCCGGCCCTCATTCTCCACGCCAATCTCCTCCTCTCTTCTCCCTGATCCTCCTCGAGCAGCGCCACCACCCAATTTAGCCCACCGTGCCCCAATCGATCGCCGGAGTACCGCGGCACCATCACAGAAGGAGCCGTCGATTGGAGCCACCCCAGGAGACGCCGCCGGTACCAGGAGAACCGCCGTCGTCGACAACCTTGCCCTGCATCATCGCCGATCATCGTCGGACCTCTGGTGAGCCGCCGACCCCCTAGTGCTCGCCGCCAGTAAGGTTGTGCTCGCTGTCGACGACGAGCGTGAGCCGTTCGATCATCGTCTAATCCTACGGCCATCTTTGATCCATACCGTTTCGCTGTTTAAGACTCACTGACGAGTGGAGCCCACTGTTAGGCAACCCGCGCGTGCGAGACACACTGCTGGGCCGGCCCATTCGCTGTCTCCCTGGCCCAACTTCGTTTCCCGCATAGCCCACTCATTTGAATTTGAATTAATTCATTTCAGTCAAATTGCATACTAATGCTTTGCTAAAATTTGAATAAAACAAAATCTATAAATCCAATTTGAGTGAATCCAATTTTGTTGGAAAGCTTATGAAATTATCTAGCAAACCCCACTGGTCTCAACCCTGGATTCGTTACAGATCATCTGCAACAAAAATGACAAAGCAGTAACTTTTCACTTTCCAAACAATTATTAAAAGTCAACCATAAATGATTTTTAGTTGATTCCAACTCTCATAAATCACATTTCATATTGTCTAATTGATTATGTAAGAATATGCCAGGGTTGTTTCAAAGGATCATGGGCTAGATTCAAATAATGGCTATGTGGCTATTTCTAGCTCATTTAAATTATTTCAAAAATAGTATTTAAAATTTATGAGATGTAGCATCTCATTTAAATCACTTTTCTAAGTAATTCAATGTGAGGTGATGACATTAGTCTTCATGACCTCATATGTTATTACTTAAGAATATTAAATCATTTTTCAAGAGTAGTATTTAAATTGCATGAGATATAGTATCTCATTTAAATCATTTTCCCAAATAGTAAATATGAAGTGTTGACCTTGGTCAACATGATCTCATACTTATTATTTGAGGATATTAAACCTTAGTAATGTTCAATAAGAGGAAATTACTTTCAAAGGAAATAAATGGAAACCCTAGTAGGTATTAAATCTTAGTATTTGTTTTTCAATGAGAGGAAATTATTTTTCCAAAAAGAAAACAAAGCCAACCACAATATTAAAAATGGTGTGATGCTAGATTATCTTGTGTGAGCCATTTGAGTGTTAAGTCTAGTACTTAAGTATTGTTTGGTGATTGTATACCTCGTATCCGTTTATAGACGCTAGTACCGAAGGCTACGAGGAGGAGGAGGTCTTCTACGAAGAAGAGGAGGAAAACTTTGATCACTGTACCAATCAAGGCAAGCTATTACCAATGCAAGCTCTACTAATGCAAGCTACTAGAGCAAGATACCATGGCACTATTATTGTTGTTTAAGGATTTATTCTTCCAAGCCCAAGTTTTTATCTTACCATCGTTTACTTTGTTTATCCAACCTTATTTTTATAGTTAACTTTGGTCTGAGTCTAGATTACTACAAGAGCATCAAACTTAGCCTAGAGAGCTAAAACTTAGTTAGCACCCCTCATGACTAGTTGCTAGTGCTAAAACTAAAATTGACTACTCTAGGTGGGAAGTTGTGAATCAAATGAATGGCAAACCTTGGAATGATGAGTCATTCTATTGAAAGTTTTGAAGGTGAATATGACCACTGAATGACAAGGTGACTTTGACAAAAACTGATGGTTGGGGTCGGATGCGATACCATTCCAATTTTAGAGTACCCCCATAATACCTGATAATGGGTAAGGCTTTTGCTGGAAATTTATGTATTTTAGTATGGGTTCCCTCTGAACAAGCGTCATAGAGGTTACACTGAGGCTGCCTCCGTTGAAAATGAAGTGACGTGAAAAAGGGATGAATGTCCTACCCAAGCCCTGTGCAGTTCCTAGGATGGCAGTTTGCCATCACTAGGAGGCCAAGCTCATAGGGGAGGTGCCTATACTAGAGTATGTAAGTGAAAGGTTAATGGTTGATGATCCGCATACTGAGTATGATTATTCAGGGCTATCCCTGATGGATGTAATCAAATGTTGTGGCACAAGTGTACAACCTCTGCAGAGTGTTAATCTATTCGAATAGCCACGTCCGCGGTCATGGACGGTTGGATGGCCATACTGTTCTGTTGTCAGAAGTTTTCCAATGATGAATGGTGAATTGGACTTGACCACAACAGAGTTGTGGGAATGACACTAATGTTCCCACTTGAGTAATTTTTGGCAAATAAAGAGTCTTTGACTATTAAAGTGTTTATGAAATAAAACTAGCTTTGTGTAAATGAACCTAGAGCTTATAATCCATTAGAGATACCAGTACTTCTATTAGTAGTAGTTTGCGAGTACTTTAAAAGTACTCATGGCTTTGTCCCTGGCTATTCAAATGGCCAGACTATGAAGAGGAGCACCAGTACCAGGAAGATGGACAACAGGACATCTATGATAACTAGGACCACCTCCTGACGTCAAGCGTTGCCTGTGGAACAGATGGACCGCTACTACGTTTCTTTCACTATGTGTTTTGTAATTGATCATTAGATCAACTGTTATTGTAAAACTGGATCATGTGATCCCTTGTTGTAAGACGATTATGGTTTGTAATGAATGATGTTCTGTGATATCGACTATTATGTCTCGCAAAAACAATATTCCTGGGATTGCGATGTACGGCATAATAGGCATCTGGAATTAAAAATCCGGGTGTTGACACACATTCACTATCACAATGAACTGAATCTCCCCGCGCCTAATCTTTCATCTACAGAAACTCATTGTATTTTCCAATAATTGTTTACTTTTATGCACTTTCAATACTCAAATCTCCTATATTCATATTCACCTTTTTCTATTTCAATCCTTGCAGTCAATTTAACTAAGACTTGTGACACTTTGGGTGCGACAGAAACACCGCAGATAAACATCCTACTAAGCTCCTCGCTGGGATACGATATAAAAACCGGAAATAATACTTCCACGAAAACATGCATGAATGATCATGTGTTCTTGCAGGCCATCAAGCTATTTTCAGGCGCCGTTACCGGGCAGCTAAGCGTTGGGTGTTTGTTTATTGACACTTGTAAGTTTTGATGATCTCTGTTGAGGACAGAGGATCTACAAGTTCAGGTAGAATCTATCTACCACCTTTTATTGATCGAGTACCCGACTCTAGACGTCTGGAAGTTATTCAAAATCTTGGTAATTCACGTGTTGTAGACGTAAACAGTTTAAGTACTTTGATGGAAAATTTATCCATCACTGCTAAGGCCACTGGGCTTAGTAAAATCTTAGGAGAATATGTAACTCCTTCAACATTAGTTGCAAAAAATCCTATAGTCTATCCTGATGTAAAGGGCATCGAATATGAAATAGATCCCGAATTATTAACTATGATGCAAGAGAATGCCTTTTCAGGAGAATATCATGAAGACCCAAGCGTTCACTTAACTAGAGTGAATGATATATGTGAGGTAGTTGGGCCAAAGAATTTGCCAAAATATTTTCTACTTCTTAAATTATTTCGTTGGTCCTTAAAGGACAAGGCTTTCAAATGGCTACAAGCCTTACCAAGAAATACTATTGCTAGCGGGAAAGACTGCATAAAAGAATTCATGAATATATTTAATCCTTTTTATAAGACTATGCAGGTCAAGGGGGAGATCACAAATTTCTTCCAGAACATTGGAGAGAGCTTTGCCCAAGCTTGGGGAAGGTTCTCCGGATTACTTATGAGGGTTCCCAGCCACGGTTTTATGGTCAACTTTATTGTGCAATATTTTTATGGTGGACTTAACGATGAATCTAAACAAATGGTTGATGCATGTGCAGGAGGGACTCTAAACTCATTGACATACAAGGAGGCAATGACCCTTTTTGTGGAAAGAGCTTTAAATGATGAACAGTACAATCCTATGTGAGATTGAACCAAAGAAAAGTATGTTCTTTATAGCCCCTGAACTTATGCCTGAAGTAAAGAAGTCAATGGAAGAGAAAGGTATACCAACTAAGCTTGCGATAGAAAACAAGATTGATGGACTACAATCCTTAGTAGTTGAGAATGAGCTTAATATAGAAATGAAAAAATGTTGGTATCAACTAATTGAATTTAGAGAGCTAATGTTTAAACAACTTACGCTCCATAAGAATGATATAAATGCTTTAGCATGAACATTAGAATATTTAAGTCACGCAACTAAACACTTAAACAAACATCTTGATATGGTTCAAGTACAGTGTGACCAAATAGCTAAAGCTCAAGCTTTAATTTTAAGCCAAAAGGATTTTAGTAAAGCTATTTCTACTAATATTGTTACGAGATGAGGTACAGAAACGCAGGAACCTCCAGGGCCAGTTTGGTATCAAGAAGAACAAGCTCGTAAAGCTAGAGAAATAGAGAGAATGACCCAGGAGGAGAATGATCTCGTAGATCCACAAGATGATATTGATCTTGAAGAACAAAGGAAGAAGAGTCAAGCTTCAAAAGAAAATACCGAAGATGATACCGAGAGTCAAGATGAGGTATACGATTCCGATGCTGAGACGGTAGACCCAAGGGAAGAGGCTGGTGTAAGCCGTGAGCAGGAAGAAGAAGCCATAATATCCAAAGAGAAGCAACTAGAAAAGCAAAAGACTAAGAAGAAGGCAAAAGAATAGGAACCAGAGCCAACACCAAAGGTAAAACCAAAGGTACCAACTAAAGATATTCCCTATCCTAATAAAAGGAAGGTTGATCACACTAAACACCTTTATGATGCTTTCGCTGATGCTCTTGGTAAACTTCATTTAGAACTTCCGTTAGCAGAAGCTATACTAGTACAACCTTATACAAAATTTCTACTGGATATTCTTAATCGAAAAAAGAAAGTGACTATAACTGTGGCCGTAATGACTTGCTATGGAGATAAGCTCCCCGCTAAACTGGGTGATCCTGGCATACCAACTATTACTTGTGCAATAGGGAAAACTAGTATTCATAATGCCTTATGTGATCTAGGTGCAGGTGTTAGCGTTATGCCGTATGACCTTTATAAGAAATTAGGCCTAGGAGAGTACTCTCCAACATCCATCACTTTACAAATGGCAGGCAAAACAACAAAAAAGCCTGTGGGAATGATAGAAGATGTTTTGCTCAGAATTGATCAGCACGTCATACCCACTAATTTCATAATACTTGATATGCCTCATGATGATAAACTTTCTATTATACTTGGGAGACCGTTTCTAAGCACTGCAGGAGCAAACGTCGATTGCACTGGCTGGAAGATAGTCTTTAATATATATGATGATCAAATCACTCGCTACTTCCTGAAAAAGCCAGAAGAGGGAAAAATATTTGCCACCTGCTAAGCGCACCCAAGAGGTAAATGCATTCGATAGTGGACAACCCAAGGTGAGTGCCACTAACCCAAAACATAGTTGAAGCAACTCATAAACTCTTTAATAAAATGCTTGATGTGAGTCAACCCATACTTTTCTTTAAATAATTTTTTGAATTTTATAGTTCTTTTGTTTTATTTTAAGCCATTGGGTTGTCTCTAATAAAATCTGCTTAGTTTTGAAGCTCTGCAGAAAGTTTCAATGAAAAAAGAGTAAAATCAGAGTTAGAAGGGGGAGAGGAGCTGAAAACAGGTTCCAGGAGAAATGGTGACCAACTGTACGGTGGGATGCGTCCGTACGGCGCGCCCGTACCAACGAGCTGAGCCTTCTTGCGAAAATCGACGAAAGTGTCTGCGAGTTTAGCGGACAGCAGTACCGGGGGAGGGGGGGGCGTCTGCCCGTACCGTCTGCCCGTATCGACTTCGACCTCAAATCTCAATTTTTTGACGAAAACATCAGAAAGTTTAGCGAACACCGGTACGGGGGAATACACCCGTACTGGCCGCCCATACCAGATCCAGGTTCGTATTCTAATCCATAACCGACATATCCAACGGTGGCGACCGTCGGTACGGGCGGGTTCGATCCGTACCGCCCGCCCGTACCGAGGGTTCAGCTTCGTGAAGACGATGGTGGCTGGTAGGGAAACCCCCAAGCCAGCCATTTTCTTCTCTCTTTCTCTCTCTTTCTCTCAAAAACTCAAACCCTAATCCCCTAGAACCTTCGATTCTTCACCGATTTCATTCTTTTGAGTTGGGGAATCTTCACATCGGTACGTTTCTCGCCCGATCCATGTATTATTTGCAGCAATGAACGGTTGAATCTCTTGTATTGAGTACCTACATGAGTTCGTACTTTTTGAAATTTCTTGTTGATTCTACACGTTCGAATTCAAAGTTTATGCATGTAATCGTTGTATTATATCATAGAAACCTAATGCCTATACTTTTGCTACGAAAAAATTTCAACACCATGAATATTGGGCAAATATTCCGCAAGAGCTCAACCGGTGGTGCTAGTGGCTCGAGCAGCCACCCCGACTCGCGCAAGAAGCCAAATAGGGAGAGGGACGGTCTCTAAAGCGACTTCGACAAGGAGTACAAGCGTTTGGCCAAACGCAAGGTGCTCCCGATGAAGTGGGCCGACCCTGAGTTCCTCTCTCGCCAAGGCCTTAGCAGCGACTTCGACTTGCTGGCGCGCAATGCCGGCATGGAGGTCTTTGCATCTCTCAACCAGGACACCTACAACCGTGCCACCCTGGAGTTCCTCTCGTCCTTCCATGATGACCTCGCTGTCCTCGGTCGAAGCACCACTGTAAGCTTTCGATTGAACCATGTATTGCATGTCCTCACTTTTGAGGAATTTTGTGGTTGCTTCGGGTTCTCCACTGAAGGGGAGCTCGATACTACTGAGGAGGCTATCCAAGAGGTGCAACACGCCTGGCAGCAAATTTCTGTTTTCAGGAACACGAACTACATGCGGAAGAAGACCGCTACCATCCCGAACCCTGCCATTCGCTACTTCACCACCTTCTTGGTGAACTCTATTTTCGGCAAGGGAGACACGGGGGCCATGGCTAGCCCCGAGATGTGCGTCATCTAGAGCGCCCTTCACCCCAACATGGAGAACAGGGTGAACCTCGGCGCCCACCTTATCCAGCACTTCCGCCGACAGAGGTCGGCAAACTCAGGTGATATCCGTTGTTGTGGGTTGGTTACCCAAATTGCTTATTGCCGCAAATTCATGATGCCCCGGGGCAATATTGTCATGGGGAGTAAGTATTTGGATGCTAACCATATGGCTAGCATGAAGTTCATGGGTGTGTATAGGCCAGATAATCAACTCCATGCCTATCAAATTTATTTTGAGCCTAACGGTGACTTGTTCTATGAGTTGCTTCCTTTTTCTGCTGCATTTGGTATACCAGGAAGGAACACTTGGGTGCTTTCCCCGGAGGAGTTCCACTCTTTGAGGGTGGCGGCTGGGCGAGAGCAAGCCCCGGACGGGAATGCTGCTTGGGAGCAGCAAAACAACCAAGCTGGAGATGAAGACCAGCAGTGGGGAGAACAAGGGTGGGATGACTACGGTCAAGACCAGCAATTCCAGCAGCACTACTACCAGCAGCCGCAGCAGCCCGTCATGCAGCCATAGCTGGGCTACGACTACGTCCCAAGGGAGGAGTACGACACCTTGGTGGGTCGCGTCGGTGACGTGGAGAGCACGTTACAATACGTGAAAGCCAACGTGTTGTCACTCACCCAGAGCTTCAGTGAGTTCTCCACCAACTTCCAGAACTACTACCCATACCCGCCACCGCATGGTGGTGGTGGCGGGCAATGATCCAAGTTAGGCTAAACACCTAAGCTTGGGGAGGTTTAAATCCTCCACCTTTGCATTCATATTTTCGTTTTATTCTTTTTGGTTTATTTCTTTCCTTACCGTTTGCATGTTTACTTCTCATTTTGCATTCATATTTGAAAACACAAAAAAATTAGTTAAAATCTCCTTTATTGCATCTTGTGAAACTCTCTTGACCTTTTCTTTGGATTTTTTGTAAGTTATCCACTTCCAGTGACCTAGTGATGGGAATGGAAGGGAGGAAGATTCGGGTATAAGGCAAGCAAGCGAGATAAGGTACCATTTCTCATCTTCACTCTCGTTGTAATTCCATTCATGATCATATTATTATTTGCTTGGTTGCACTCTAGTCTCGCTCCCACTTAGCTCGCTATCATATGAATTTCACTTCCATGCTAGTGTCACCATTTTAGTTCCGTTTCGCAATCATTGAATGAGGTTTAAAAAAAAACTATTGGATTTAATTCCAATCATTTTAACAACAAGAACAAGCATCTCTTTGATGACTTTGGTGCCATATGTTTTTTAGGTTTTAATCTTAGTAGTGCTCAACCACATAACTTGATGAATTGACTAGAGAGCAATTTTTTAAAAAGACTTGTTTGAAGGAATGGATATTTTGCGGCGTGTGAGTTGAATGCCAAATTTGTGCTTTTACTTTTAGCAATCAAAAATTTCTATATCTAGCAAAGAGAGAAATTATATCCATTCCCATGAGACTAACAACTCCACTGGCCAACGAATGATCTGCGGACGAAGAGTCCCGATATTCGGTTATTAAGTTGAAGACATGGGGAGCATGCTGCCCGTGGGCAAAAATATTAGATTCATGGGGATGGATATTACCGTAATTTTATAATATATATGAGCATTTATGCAAGTCATTCAATTTTTTATAAAATTTGGCATGTTCTCATCACCAAAGGATGGAAGTTCTTGAAAGACAATGAAAAGATTGGGTGTTAGAAGGTCGTGATTCTCGATGTGGAGGTCAATGATTTGCTCTAAGTTTAATTCTCTTTTGACTCACACATGTGCACCATTAATATGACCAAAGCATTCATTGCTTAAAATATCTTTTTACTCTCAATAAGAAGAGAGGCGCCGAAACAATGCATTCGTGAGCCTAGCCAAACACTTGACACTATCCATGGGTTTGAGATTTATTTTTGATTGGAAAGCTACACGTGGTTAGGACGCGACATTAGGTGCAACCATTTGAATATCTTACGATCATGTTTGAAGTTGCAAGGTTTTTGAAGATGAATTTGATATCGCTTTGGACTTGTGAGGTCTTCTACTCAAGTTTATTTCTCGCTATTGTTCTTTTATCACTTTGTCACTCGAGGGCGAGTAACAGCTAAGCTTGGGGAAGTTGATAGCTCCAAATATTGATGCCTTTTACTGTGGATTCTTCACTACTTATCACTTGGTTTCATTCGGTTTTTATTGGATTTTGTGTTTCAACTAATGTTAATATCGCAATCCAGGTGAAACCTTGTTTTGAATTATGTATTTCAGGAAATCATCACTTATGGAAGATCCCAGGGCATTTATGAGCTGATTGCAACAAAATATGAAGATTTCCTATTGAAGCCAAATTGATCCAGGCGCAGCAGGGTGTTTAGCGGGCATCCGTATGGGCGGGGCCGACCGTACCACGTGCCTGTACTTTGCGCCGCCGCCATTCCCCATATCAGTACAAGCCTTTTTCGTAAAGGCAACAACAAGTAAAAAGCACAGACGCAGCCACCATTCGCACCAAAAAAGAGGAGATCAGATCTGAAGAACGAGAAGACCATCATCGACTCCCGTGAAGATCTGCCCCCTCTAGATCATCCACTCATCCATCACATCCCACTTGTACTGAGAGAGAGAGAGAGATTCATACTTGTTAGATTAGGGATTGAAATCTCTATTCCATCTTGGTTTGTATTTGATTTGATCTTCACCTATTGTGGCTTGCTACGGTAATATCGAGATGAACTCCATTTACCTTGCTATGATATCATTGTGTTTTTCTCCTCTCATGTGTGAGTAGTTCCCATAGGCGTGGGAGATGTAAGGGATTGGTGAGATGTGTTGTGCCTATTCTATTTCATCTATTTGTGAGTTATGCGTAAGATGATTGTGTATGAGAATGAATGTCTATGTGCACCTAATGCTGTTATCTAATTTAAAGGCTCAGGTAACATGATCTCAAGAACTCATAGACAGGAAATTGTTTGCTAGTGAATCGGCGACGCCCGAGTGACATGGCCAATATCAAAGAGGATCTAGCAATACTCGAGGATAAACAAGGAACCACCAAGCTTAAGACTTTGATCTGGTTTAACCATTTTAATAGATGCGCTGAACATGGCTTTGGTAACAGGCAGAAGGATCATTGGAGAAGGATGAAATCTACCAAGATGAGTCTTTCTCTCCTTTGGGTTGCTTGCCTACTCAAATATAAATAGAAAGAATCATATTCACTTATCACATTTACTCCACCAGGCACATTCACTATCACCATAAACTGAATCTCCCCGCGCGTAATCTTTCATCTGCAAAAACTCATTATATTTTCCAATAGTTGTTTACTTTTATGCACTTTACTTTATTGCACTTTCAATACTCAAAACTCCTATATTCGTATTCACCTTTTTCCATTTCAATCCTTGCAGTCAATTCACCTAAGACTTGTGACACCTTGGGTGCTACAGAAACAACGCAGATAAACATCCTACTAAGCTCCTCGTTGGGATGCGATATAAAAACCGGAAATAATACTTCCACGAAAACATGCATGAATGACCCTGTGTTCTTGCAGGCCATCAGCCTTCATCGCCCCATGAGCAGCCTCGGCATCGTGGAGAGGGTAAGACCTCGGCCATTTGGAATATTGCTACTTACATTGGCACACATGAGTGCCTCTAACGGTTACTATATGGGTAGGTTCCCCTTGCTTTGGAGTACTTCAAGTCATGCCATGAAAACAAGTAATACACATTGGTCAATTGTTGGAGCGAGCTCAACAAGTGTCCTAAGTGGATACTAGGCTATGCGGCATACAAAAGGAGTCTCATGAATGGCTGGGGGAAACGTATCGTCCGTCACTGATCTCGAAGAGGAAGACCCAAACAATGGTGCCCTTCCATCTCGGCCAAGGGGCCACAAGTCCACCAAGGCCGAATCTCAAGCGTGATGCTTACGCACTTGCATTGAGTGAGACACTGAAGGGTTGATGGCTAAGGAGGAGGCAAATACCAAGAGGGATGATAAGCGACGCCGGGAAGAAGATGTCACAGGTGCTAGCTTCATGGACCTCATAAAAAGAGGTCTTGAAATCCAAGACATTGATGCCGAGACGAAATTGCTTGCTTGCCAAGGTAACCGAGTCATGTTCGCTGTTTTAAGCCTCATCGACCCGGTAAACCATGTTTGTTTCGCGAGGAAGCAAGCCAGCATCCGCCAATATCGCACATATCTATCTTAATTTGTCTACTCTATATGAAACTTGTGTCCTTTTACACTTTGATTTAGTACTATTGCTTCCAAACTATGTGATTCCCTAATATGTGATAATTCATTAGCTCTATATTTAATTTTTGTGGACGCTTTCGTTTAAACTGTAGGCCTAGAGCTACATTGATATCATTGACGGTGAGGTACAAAGCTATCAGGGCATGTACAATGGTAGAGGAGGCATGCCTTCCCTTACCCCGCCACATCAGCTAGAGAATGCAATAGATATAAGTCATACAATGCATTATCGCTTATAGCCATCTCTAGCTATTAATATTAATAATTAAATTTTGGTTGAAAATTTATTGCTAAGGGAAGACATATGTTATACAATGAAGAAAATAGTCTTCCCTTATTTTCTAAAAGATGATCCCTTAGCTAAGGGAAGACAACATACTCTCTTCATTCTCTCTCCTCCAACTAAGAAAAAATTCGACGTGGCATCTCTAAGAAAAGGTTGACATCACCCCATTGTACGTGCCCAGACCTGAAAGAAAACGGAAAACACGGAACAGTCCTACAATTTAGCAGAAATGACCCTGGAAAATATACAAGGAAAAACAATAAAGTCCTTCATCTCCATCACCGGGGTTGTTATTGGTAAATTGGAGGCCATCGAGACGCATGCTGAAGTCATCAGCCAAGATGCGCACGGACGTTATTCCCTGATGATGCGTATGCGGTCAATACATGTTCCATTTTTGTGCATCTTCTTATCCAGGATAGATATGGGTAAACTTTGCATCAGGTAGCAAACGTGCCAGTGTTACTTGAATCAGCTATTCTTATTCCAGAACTTTTTTTCTTTTTCAAGAGCACATTAAAGACGTACCTTATCTTTATAGAAGACGTGCACCAAAGACTGTACTAGTTGTTCGTAGCGAGGTGTAGTCGTCTTGTATCTTATTTCAGAACTGACAAGCCATACTTCTCTTTGCAGTCGCTGGCCTGGACTGGACTGACTCTACGCAACTTTCCTAGGAAGAACATTGTTGGCCATCCAAAGAGTTTGTTCACCATTGTTATCTTGTAATCCATGTCCACCGTTGACGGCTGCAGTCACACACTCGCACTGCCCGTTGAGTCGTTCTTGTTAGACATTGTAATAGATTTACATATATACGTATACCGTACGCTATGTGTATTGGATACGATACAAACTCTGTACTCCTATCTCCTATATAACACGCAGCCCGTACGAGTTTCAAGTACGGTTCCCACAATTACTTTGATATAGTATCAGAGCAACCTCTTCCGTGACCTAGCTGTCAAAACAAATCGCTATCCGTACATACTTGAGTTGGGTCATGCAAAATCCCTATCGATCGTTTGCTTTTCCGGCGACGACCCTGCTTACGAACGCGCGTACGTAATTGAGCTGGGTTTGGAATATGGGATCCCGCACGTTGCCACGTCCATCGATCTGCAGGATACGGTGCATGGATGCTTTGCATATGCCTTTCCAACACGCCAAAAAGGCGTTCCCTCGCTTTACAAGACAGTGAAGGCAGCCAGAGGAATTAAAGGTAGGACAACGTCATGTTTTTTTTTTCGAAATTGGGAGCATAGCAGACCGGCCCTCTGCATCAATTGATACGCACAACTTTTTTATTACTACAAAATATTAGTCACTAGTTTATTATAATCATGGATCATAAATGGTTGAGACATGTAGAACCATCGAAAAAATAAATGCATAAGGTAGTTAGCAACCTTTAAGTCTATGCCGACAGCCAACCTGTGTGTAGAAGTTCTCAGCGACCGTTGCATTCAGTAACCACAAACTCCCGATGATCCGTCAGGCAGGACCAAAGTTAAATCCAATGAGAATAATTTTTTTTATCTATTTTGTTGTTAAAGATAAAATTATTTCTAGCATTCTATATAGACCAAGCCGATTCGCCAATACGAATTCTCGATTTGTAAATCTTGTTCACCTCATTTAACCAATTCCCAAACATATTTGTGATGTTGGCTGACGTGGTATGTCATAAGAAAAATAGATCATTCACCAAATTATACATACAAAAGGACAAGAGAAAAATAGATATTGAATGGACTCCAATGAGTATCGCGGACTTGTGGCTCTCGGGTGCAACGCACCCCCATAGACCAAAAAAATTATAGTAATTTGAAAAAGTCAAAAAAAAATTGAATCTTCCTGGAAATCAAAGATGATCAAGTTTGTACTCGTAAAAAAATGTTTGGACACGAAATGATTCCCATGGACTCCAGGGCAAAAAAGACAAAATTATGACGAATATAAAGTGAATAGTACCTGGTCATGGGGCGTTTCAAGTTTGTTTTTTTTTTACCCAGGATACAATAAAAGTAATTTCCTAGGAAAATATTTTGTTTCAAGTACAATACCTGATCATCTTTGATTTCCAAAAAACTAAATTTTTTTAAACTTTTTTTAATATATATTTTTATTTTTCCAAGTATGGGGGGTGCGTTGCACCCGAGAGCTCCTTTGTATTTTCCCTCCAATGAGTCACAAAAGCAACATTTTGACATCAATTCTGGTTTCGTTTAGATAGGTTGTCTAAGAACTTTATTGTTTATAAATCACATAAATATTTTTTTATCTGCAATGGGATTTTTGTCTTCCATAAGTATTATAGATAAATCTCGTATGACCATTCATTAGATCTAGGTACATAGATTAACCATAAAAATACCCATGGTTGCTAACTTCCAAACAAATTTGCCAGGCTCATTAAAGAACTATACCAACATCAACGCAACCAATCATTCCATTTGTTCTCCAATAAAGTTCTTCTGAAACCAATATTCAAATATGTTTGTGGGAAAACACTGGCAATTAAGACATTTTTTCCTTTGGAAAATGGTGTACAGTGATGGATACTAAAGGCGTATTGCCCAATCAAGTATCTTCCCAAAAGAGAATTTTTGCACCATTTTGCACCATCTCATACTTTAAAATGACCCCTTTCAAAAAAAATCCTCTTTAACCCTCATGTTTCCCTTCCAAAAAGGTGAATTAGTGGGCTTAGCTTGCAATTGCGGAAAGTTTTGTTCTTTGGTAGTTATATATGTATTAATTCTTGCCTCGTGCCCCTACTTCATTTAAGAGCTTAAATAACCATTTGCTAAGTAACCATTTGTTTTTTTAACTCGAATACCTCTATTCCAAGATCGGCTTGATCCTGAGGTCGATACACTATACTCCATTTTGTCGAACGATATTTCTTTTTATTCTCATCACTTTGCCAAAATAATATAGACCTAAAAAAATCAACCCTCTTTCATACCCCTTTGCGTATTTCACGAATACAAAGCATGAACATAGGCAGGCTAATTAGTACTGAATTAAGCAACAAAACTCGGTCTCCTTAAGACAACAACTTGCTTTGCCAACATCCTAGCTTCCCAGCAAATCTATTCTCTACAATATTCCACTCAGAATTATGAGGTTATCTATAATGGGTCGGTATCCCGAGGTACCGGAAGGGTAAGAAACCAGAGTCACATCCCAAAATATGCTTGCACTATTGTTCCTCATCATTTGCTTTTCTAAAATAGAAAATATCACTCTTATGGAAATTAATGTTTTGGCCAGATAATTTTCCGAAGATACACAAGATTAGCTTCATATTTAATACTTTCTCAAGGTCATGCTCCATAAAAAGGAATTGTACCATCCGCACAAGCAGGATGGAACCCCCTCCCCCCTTCGATAAGATAAGGCATGAGACTTCCCACCTGACCATACTCTTTCGCCCTCGCTATAAGTATTGCCAACATGTCCTCAACAATATTATACAACGTGCACGATAGATGGTCACCTTGTCTTAGGCCTTTTCTTGTTTGGAAAAATGACCAATGTCATCATTCTCTCTGATTGCAACACTTCAATCCACTTTGCATGAAATCTTTGACCCATTCACACAATTTTGGATCAAAACCTTTCATGCAAAGGACATGCTGAAGAAAAGGCCATTCCACCTTGTCACATGTCTTTTTGAAATCAATTTTAAATAGAACAACATGCATTTTCTTCCGATGGATCTCATGGATAGTTTCATGCATGACTACAACACCTTCCAAGTTATGATGCCCTCGCATGAAAGCGGCTTGAGTCGCTCTAATCACCTTAATTATGGGCCAAATCCGTAGTGCAATGAGTAGCAACTTTTGTGAATATTTTGAAGCTTGCATTGAGAAGGCAGATAGTCCTATATTGTTGAATCGGTACTGCATTTTATTTTTTGGGTAGGAGAATAATAACCCCTAAATTCAATTTAAAGAGGGCTAACTCTCCAGATTGAAGTTGGACAAACATAACCATGAAGTCCACTTTAATACTTCCCAATTGTTTGATAAAACTCAGCAGAAAACCCATCTGGAATTATATTAAGTCTTAGATCAATTCTACTGTACCTCCGAAACTATTTCGATGACAATTGAATGACTCTGATACTTCACTGAAATGGTTTTGATGTTGCCCAAACTATTTCGGATGTTTTCTCAACTACGTACCATAAATAAAACACTCACAACAAATTGATCCGTTTTAAGCACGTGGGGTAATACTAGTGGCGGAGCTACGAATTGAGATGAGTCGGGGTGAACATATAAGGTCTAATTTTTTTGGGTCACAAAATCAGGCGACCTAAGCAGCGTCACCATTCTCCAGTGTCCTTGTGCGTCTGGCAGATCCATGGCGCTTCTTCCTCAGTTTCCATCTTAGCCTGGACCTCGTTGGCTTGTTCTAGACCTTGACCGATGGCTGCAGTGCTAGGGATTGACAGCTTTTTTTAAAAAAAAAGGAACACAAAAATGAAAAAATCTGATAAAATTGGGGAGTTACAATATACGCACGAAAACTTGAATTCGAAGTTCCTTGGATTGTGGCCTACACAAGACAAAATCTATTAAAATTTGGAGATTTATAAAATATGCATACTTAGATCAGGTGCACGCGCACATACACACCTTTACTATTTTGGTCTAGCTCAAAATATAAAGTATTTGAAAAAATCACGTTGTTGGATCATGGTAGAGTGGGATTGAGAGTTTGCGACAGGAGAGAGTGAGAGGCACCTAGAATTAGAGTTAGAGAGAGACAAGGGTCTGGAGGCATTGGGGATTTTTCTGGGCATGACTTGTCTAGGGCATCTGGTTGCCCATTGGGCCTCTGACATTTCACCTGTAAATCAAGACCATGGCCCAAGACAAGCATGTAACTGCCTTCTTCCTTGCTTCCTCCTAAAAAAGCTTAGTCGCTCGTTGCTCTCATGTAAGAGCATCTTCACCAGCGGTCCCGATAGCGGTCCCGATAGCGATTTGGAGGCTGGCGCTGTTTTTGGGCTCACGCCGGCGCGCCCCAAAAAGCGTTAGTGTGGGTTCGAGCCCAATAGAAGCGCCGGCAACCCCGTGCCGGCCTCTTCGCAAAGGGCACGAATCGGGCGCGCCGGCACCCTCATCCACGTAGGAAAGCACCCGCAGGACCCTTCTGCCAGCCAGACGCGCCGGTTTACCCCTAAACCAATCATACCAACTCACTAATCCTAAATCATCGGGGTTAGGTCACGCTTAGAGCGATTGCATCTCATACTTATGCATTATTGCATCCTTGCCAATCCTTTAAACATCGTTCTTACTGGACGATGATGCTATTTCAGAATTTGAACTTATTGCGTATCGAAGACCTTGCCTGCATAATCTTGCAGTCAAGAAAGGCAAGTTCATCGCTTGCTCATGTCACTTTGAGTATTTTTACCAAATTATTTACAAAGTACTATACTTATCACTCTTGCATGAAAAGCAAAAATACTATTTTCATAACTATGAATATGACTATGTGGTGGGCAATGGAACCATGGTATGAGTATGGTGGAGGTTCCATTGCAATGGGTGTATATCCATCTAGGATTAACAACAAATGTCGTCCAGTGATTCTTGTGCCGTAAGACCCGTATTAACCATCAGATCTAGAGTGGGACGGAGTAGTCAGTTGAATTTCTCCCTCTCGTACATCAACGGATGCGCTTACCGTAGCATTTGTATCTTGTGAAAACAACCGGAGGGGTGGAGAACCTTTAAGTCCCCACGGTAATGCGGTCTATGATGGGTTGCAGCAGACCGGCGAAGGTATCGAGGTCGTGATACCCGATATTAGTCGAGGTCAGATGGTATCCAATGGATACGCTGACCGACGAGGACCCAAGGTCGGAACTGCAACAAATGGTGGGTGTGCGGGGTCGCGGAGAAATACAATGATTGGGTAGGACCTTATACCGGGCCTCACACCAAGAAAGTGTGGACGAGAACTAGACTCGGTTGGCACCAAGGTTAAAATCTCTTATGGGTAAAGCAACACACATCTGCAGAGTGTATCAAATCGTGACCTGTCACTCCTTGTTCCGGGTTTTGGAACTGCGAACGCGGCCGGAAAAGAACTCCATGAAGTTCTAGACATCCGGTGAAGGCTGGCGGACATAGCTCTTCAGAATAAAAGCAACCTTTTGAAGAAATGTTTACAAAAACTTGCATTGCCTATGACTTTCTGGTCTATGGCTGTACCTAGTGCATTAAACACCTCTTTCCTATAATGAACTTGTTAAGTACGCTTGTACTCATACCTCTTTAAATCCCCGGCTTAGACATGAAGGCATCAAAGGATTACCTACATCAAACTTGAAGACAGAGGAGTCAACTACTTGAAGCGACAAGACCTTGTCAGAAGAGCCGACGGAGTTAACCACTACATTTACCAAGGTTAAACCCTAGATTAGAGGTAGAAGGGAACTAGCTCCCTAATCCTAGCTCCTAATTCGCTAGAATCCAATCATAGCCTCTATAACTAGTCAGAACCTCTATAGATAGAGTTCGTGATAAGTTAGACTACGAGTTGTTCTTCTGGAGCTTATTTGCAGTTTTACCTCATTGTAAAGTAGGAGGCTGTGTTGATCTTCTGTAAAGAGTCTCTGCCTTGGACCCGCATATGTTTCTGTTGTACCACTCTGAGGGATGTAATACTAGTGCAACGGTGTTTCATTGGTGTTATGTCAACGACTTGCATACTACACTATGCAGTGGTATGCTGGGTCACCACAATAACTAGAGCACATGCTTCCATATGAGGATTCTTGATATTCTCAATGTCGAAAGTAAGTTACCACAATATGATATAGTAATGACACATGACAATACTATCTCGTAGTATAATAAAACTTTGGATCTGTTCAGTACCATTCTTCTGCAAACAATGTACTCTCACAGTTGATGGTATCCTTGTTACAATAGCAATACCCATGATCAGGAAAACATGATCATCATGCAACTAATGTAGTCCTAGAAGCGGGACTACAAACACCATGTTCTTTAGTCTCCACACGTTCTTGTCAGTTTTTCTTCGAATCTCATATTTGAGAAACATAACAGTTATAGCATATCAAAAAATACATTAATATAGAACTTGGGAGTATATATTAACCAATAGTATTGCCTGTAGAACATATTCCTTTAACTTAGATGGTACACCACTGATCTCATATGAACATCTAGAACCTCTTTGGCTTGCAGGAATATATTACATCTGGATCAAAGAATTTTCTATAATTCCCAACGTGAATATAAATCTCATTCTACTTTTTTTTCCCTTCGAGAACTATCTATCTTTGTATTTGTCTCTCTCTCCACCTCGTAGAAGCATCATACGCAAAATTCATACATACTCATTCCATTCCGTAATTCGTATAATGGTTTTAGTTCAAATTTAAAGTAAACCCACAGGAGAAGGTAGCCATCAGTGTGGACAGGAGCCTTTGTTATAGGTACCGATGCATGCAATGCATGTATGCATCGGAGTCGCTGGTAAATCCCCTTCGAATTATTATTCTACCAAAACCCTCATCGATTTCTCGTGGCAGAGAATGGACGAGCTGGATGCTGAAGCTTTCTGGTGGAGCATTTCGGTACAGAGGGAGTGGCGCTAGCTGGCTATAGCAACGGGTGCGTTGTAGTCTCATGAGTAGATAGGCTTGTGAAGCCCAAGCTGTGTGATCCTTTGGTCGCAAGGCATCGCTGCATCACTCTGCTGACGAACGCATGTACGCATGGCACTTGGCCAGGTTGGGTTTGGAGGAATTCGGGATAGCCACGTCCATCGATCTGCGCAGGATATGGTGCATGCATGCGTGTTCCAAAACGCCTTTTCCAAAACGTGACAAAGGCTTTCAATTACTTTACAATACAGTGAAGAGGCAGCCAGGAACTAAAGGTAGGGCGACATCATGTAGTGTTAGAGCATCTCCACCGGCTGCCTGATAGTGACCCCGATAGCTATTTGGGGCCGTGCTGTTTTGGGGCTCATACCGGCGCGCTTCAAAAAGGGCCAGCACGTTGTCGAGCACAATAGAAGCGTCGGTAACCCCATACCGGCTCCTTCGCAAATGCCGCGAATCGAACGCGCCGGCGCCAATTGCCACGGCGGTTTTCGCCGGTGGGGCCGCCTTGGCAGTGATAGGAGGCGACGGGTCACATCCGCCACCAATCTCAGACGCCGCTGACACATCCACCACCACCTCGTGATGACGCACAATGCCGAGGCCGGCGGTAGCGGCGGCAGAGGCAGACTCCGGTCGTTGCAACTAAGCTATGACGAGGCCGACGTCCTCTCCTGGCAGCACATCCCGGTGCCGCTGCAGTTCAAGCTGCCGCACGGATGGCACCTCTCCAATGCTGGCTATGCCGCCGCCACCGCCTGGACCGGAGATGCGCACCCTCATCGCCGAGAGGCAGTCGCACATGACGCCGACCGAGCGAAGCCGGCCTGACAACACGCAAAACAGGCCGGCGTGGCCGCGGCGTTTCCAAGACGAGCGCGACATCGAGCTCGCGCATTCGGTCGGCCGCGATGCCTGCCGTTTCAACCGCATTGGCCGCCGGGCCTGGTGGCAAGGCCGCGACGTCGAAGCGACGTTGGCGGAGTATGGCTACCGCCAACGCATCCACGGCGTCGATGTTGGAGATATGCCCAAGAGGCAATAATAAAGTGGTTATTATTATATCTTTGTGCTTATGATAATAGTTTGCATCTCATGCTATAATTGTATTAACAGGAAACATTAATACATGTGTGTTATGTAAACATGAAAGAGTCCCTAGTAAGCCTCTTGTTAAACTAGCTTGTTGATTAATAGATGATCATGGTTTCCTGATCATGAATATTGGATGTTATTAATAACAAGATCACATCATTAGGTGAATGATGTGATGGACATACACCCATAGTAAGCGTAGCATATGATCAAGTCATTAAGTTCGTTGTGCTTCAAGCTTTAATATGCATAGTAACTTAATCCTTCGACCATGAGATCATGTTAATCACCTACACCGGATGGATGCTTTGATGACACCAAACACTACTGCGTAAATAGGTTGTTATAAAGGTGGCATTAAGTGTTCGAAAAGTATAGGGTTGAGGCACATGGATTAATAGTGGGATTTGTCCATCCAAATGATGGATAGATATACTCTGGGCCCTCTCGGTGGAATGAAATCCAATTAGCTTGCAAGCATGTGACTGGCTCACAAGTGATGTCATATCACGGTACGAGTAAAGAGTACTTATCAGTGATGAGGTTGAACTAGGTATGGAGATACCGACGATCAAACTTCGGATAAGTAAAATATCGCGAGACAAAGGGAATTGTTATTTTATGTAAATGGTTCTTTCGATCACGAAGTCATCGTTGAATATGTGGGAGCTATTATGGATCTCCAGGTCCCGCTATTAGTTATTGATCGGAGAGGAGTCTCAATCATGTCCGCATAGTTCTCGAACCGTAGGGTGACACACTTAAGGTTTGATGTCGTTTTAAGTAGATATGGAATATGGAATGGAGTTCGAATGTTGTTCGGAGTCTCGGATGGGATCCAGGACGTCACGAGGAGTTCCGGAATGGTCTGAAGAATAAGATTCATATATAGGAAGTCACTTTCCAAGTTTGAAAATGATCCGGTGCATTTATGGAAGGCGCTATAATATTCTAGAACCTTCCGGAAGAAAACACCATGGAAGGTGGAGTCCTTCCGGGACTCCACCAACCCTAACCAGCCAACCAAGAGGGAAGGTGGAGTCCGGACTCCACCACCTTGGCCAGCCAAGGGAGAAGGAAAGGGAGGAATCCCACTTCCCCTAGGTTTCACCCAAAAGGCAGTTTTTGGAGTTAAACTTCAACATGGTTTTGGGACAATCCTAGGAGGTTCCACCTATATAAAGAGAGGGAGAGGGGAGGGGGCTGGCCACACCAATTGAGCCGCACCACCAAGGGCACCCAAGGCCGGCGCCCAAGTGCCCCCTCTCCCCAAACCCTAGCCACTCATCTCCTCCCTATTCTCCCGCGGTGCTTAGGCGAAGCGCTGCCGGAGATCTCCACCACCACCGTCACCACGCCGTCGTGCTGGCGGGATTCCGAAGAGGATCTACTACATCCGCTGCCCGCTGGAACGGGGAGAAGGACATCGTCATCAACACCGTACGTGTGACCGAGTGCGGAGGTGCTGCCCGATTGTGGCACCGTCAAGATCTTCTACGCGCTTTTAAAAGCGGCAAGTGATCGACTACATCCACCACGAGATTTATCTCGTTAACGCTTAGCGATCTTCGAGGGTATGTTGATCTTCACCCCGTTGCTATCATCTACTAGATTAGATCTTGGCTTGTTATTCGTTCTTGCGGTAGGAAATTTTTTGTTTTCTATGCTACGATTCCCTACGTTCTTGCGGTGGAGATGCTTCTTAATGCTGGTTCCCTCCATTTTTGTATGTCTTCTCGTGCTGATCGATGTGAGGTAGCAGCCTTGATCTGCATCAGGTTTCGTTCATTATTCACTAGTAGAAAAAGAGGCTTCCATACGCCCCCGTTAGTCCCCAAAATATTCGAACCGCGACTGAAGGGGTCTTTAGTCGCGGTTCGGGAGGCGACCCGCGACCGAAGGTCTGGGCCCAGCGGGCTCGGTCGACAGCTGGTAGACGGGAGGGGCTTTAGTCGCGGTTGGCCGTCCTCAGGCCTGGCAGAAGGCCTTTAGTCGCGGTTGGCCAGGCCAACCGGGACTAAAGGTACCCTTTAGTCCCGGTTGGTGTCCCCAACCGGGACTAAAGGTTTTTCCGGGTTTTTTACTCCCCACGCACCCTTCACCCCCCCCCCCCCTCCCGTGGATCGCCTTTTTTTGCTTTGTAAAATACAAAAGAAAATAATAGAAAATTCAAAAAATAAAATGTTTTCAGATTCTTGTATGTTATGCAACCTACTATTCGGTGAAATTAAGAAATTCGAATTTTCACTTTTTTTGCAAAAAAGGTTTGGAAAATGGTAAAACCGCATTAACTTTTGCATACGACGTCGGAAAAAAACGTATAATATATCAAAATGATCGTGGGAAAAAGTTATATCCGAATTCACCGGGGTCTACCCGGTTAGCCAATTTTTAGATTCTCAAAATTCCAAATGAAAATATGAAAGCAGGAAGATTTTAGTTTTTGCTATAAATTACGGATTTTATATTTTTTAAATTTTTCAAAAAATTAAAATTAATAATTGCATCCTGCATAAAGATTACTATTACTTTTAATCAATTTTTAGATTTTCAAATTTTTAGGTTTTGGGTTTGTCAAAAAAATAAATATTTAAAAAATTAAAATATTAAAAAATAGAAATAATACAAATTAAAAAGTTAATGTTTATTTATTTATTCAAGATTATTATTACATCATTACTTTTGTTTATTAAAAGATTTATTTGAAATTCAAACAATAAAGAAATGTGACATCAACCAACATGTTAATATGATTGATATGATACTAGTATCACATACATGCGCACGAAGCACTTGGATGCGGGACGGAATGGAACTCGGAAGTTAAGTGTGCTAGTACTAGAGTAGTGGGAGGATGGGTGACCGAGCGGGAAGTTTGACCACGAGTAAGTAATTTGACTAGAGATAATTGTAGTTAGACACTAAACTATGCAAATAACTGAAATAATAGAAATTCTGAAAAAATAGAAAAAAAAAAGGGAGTGAAAAATAATTAGAAACCCAAATAAATTAAAAAAAATTAACGAAATAGCCTTTAGTCCCGGTTCGTGTTACAAACCGGGACTAAAGGTCACCTTTAGTCCCGGTTCGTAAGCAACCGGGACTAAAGCCCGCTATGAACCGCGACTAAAGGCCATTTTTCTACCAGTGATTGGAGAGTGTAACGGTTTACTTTGCTTCCACCCATGCATGTACCGTGGCTCTGTCACCGTAATATTTCCTCCGTTTCAAAGTAAGTGACTTACAAAAATTCGAGATAAAAAGGTATATCTGTATATTAAATTACGTTCATATACATATAGGCATCTAAATAAAATAGAGTCACTTATTATGCAAACGGACGTAAAATGACAATTTGCGTCCGCGCGGTCAAACAAATCCGTCTGTACCTTTGCCCGACGCATAGTGACTGATCTGTCCGCGTAGACGCATTTCGAACCAAATTTACGTGGAATGCGTCTGTGTGGACGACGTCCGCGCATCTGTTTTGCATGCGATGTCCCTCTCTCCCATTCCTTAATTAATGCCCTGCCCATATGTTGGCCAATCATGGCCACTAAAAGACGTCTTTTTCTTCTCTCTCCTCAATAATGAATGCATAGCGGGCTCGATTTGGTCAAAAAAATGGCACTGCTGTTGGGGAAGAACCAGACGTATACGGACATGTAATCATTTTTTGTGTCCCTACTCGACGCAAACAGATACAAATTATGTTCAAAATGTATCGGCCGCTGCAGATGCTTAGGACAGAAAAGATAATAACGATGCTACGCCAATGGCATTCCTGTCGCTGGCAAGTCTGCTAGGTGTCGCTTATTCAAGGTATCGCTTTCGGGCGAGTCACCATCGTTTCTTTTTCCTGCGACGCTGCTGCTTACGCGCGCACGCACTGATCGGCGGTTTTAACCGATCGGGATACGATCGATGCAGCGTAATGCATAGTTGCGTACGTAGGCAGGCTGGCCTTTCCAAAATGCCAAAGGGGCAGACGAATTATTGAACCCCTCCATCTGTTTGGATGGTGTAAGCAGGAGGCCATTCGGATGCGGGTTCGAGATCAGCCAACATGCCAACATGCATGCATTCCCTGATGAAGCGTCGATATATAAGCAAACTCGATGTGAATCAGGTAGTAACGTACTACTTTTTTTCCAACAGGGGTCGGTCCCCAAGGACCGAGAGATTTCATTGATTAACAGCGGTGGAAGTACATTTTACATAAAGGGTCTCACAAAAGTAAAAAATTACACACAAGCCCTTACAAATTGCACAGATGACCTCAGAAGATAAACAAGAAAAGCAATCGAGGCCAGCTCCTTCTCCCCACACATCCGCATCGCAGTGCAGCCAGCCTCACCGTCACCGCGGACCAGTGGCGGATCTAAGATTTCAAAGCAGGGTGGTCCACATTTGATTTTTCTAACACAAATAGAGCAATATCAACATACTAAAGCAAGTACACCAAATTATGAAATATATGACTCCTTGTTTCTACAAGCTTAACCGATATATCAAAAAGGTTTTCTAGGCCTTTGAAGTTTTATCTTTTCTCATGTCATCAATATAGTTATCAAGTTGTAGTTTAAGGTATATCAAATCTTGGGTTATCAATTTTTCATCTTGGGTTTGAAGGAGAAGCCTTCTTATTTGCCTTCCAAAAAAGAGACGCAATCGTCGCCTTTGGCACCGATGCCCTGTCTCCGGTCCTCTTCATTCTTCAAAACTTCTACAGCAAAATTGTTCAATCTATTTAACTATTTTAGTAATTGGCTATAATTCATTGGTCATCAATCCTAAACAATCAATCAGTTTTAATTTGCAAATAAGTTGTAAAATTTGTACAATTTTGAGTTGAAGGTACCTAGTCGGCTAGTCCAGCTTGCAACTTGGAATGCAGTGTTGCTGGTCTTCCTCATGCCGCCGGAGACGTGCAGGACAAACACCATCACGCCAGAAGCTCATGGGGCGCCGACGGCCTTCTTCTCTGCCGCTAGGGTTCGGGGGAAGGGAAGGGGATTAGGGGAGGCGCTGGGCAGGGGGACTAGCGGGGACCTGGAAGCTTCGGGGGAGGAAGATCGGCGGCCGGAAGGTGGCGTGCTGGCTGCAGTCGTAGGGTAGAGTGACAGGAGACGACGAGGAGGCTCGTGGCGTTCGTGGTTGTCTCGCTCAATCGCTCGGGTCGAAGAAACAAAGCGAAGGGAGGACATGCGCTCAGGGCGGAAAATGGCCTAATGGGCTTTCTCAATTTTGTTTTTCCTATATGGTATATGGGCTGAACTGAAATTCCAGGGTGGTCCATGGACCACCCTGGCCACCCTGTAGATCCGCCCATGCTGGGGCCGGAACCACTTGGGGCAGTGAGGCGGGAGCTCAGCCAAAGGGCCTCCGCATTGGCATGAAAGCTTGTAGGTTGAAGACGACCTTCAGACGCCGACCGGAAGAAACCGTCGCCGACGCCAGAGGTGGGAGTGGCCGCCTTTCAGCCATGGAGTACACCGACGGAATCGCCGGCGTGAGGAACCTCCCGAGAGAAGAAGAACCTCTCCCATGCCGCAGATTTGGCCGCCGGCCGCCGCAGCCACCAAACCCTCCTTCCTTCTCGCCTCCATGACGAGCAAGAAGAGGAGGACTCCCGCTGGTAACTGGTCCGGGACAAAAGGCTGGGCGTTTTGTCCCGCATCCCTTGTCCCGGGTGGCTGGCCAGGACAAAAGCCTCTTACGGCCCGCGACATTAGGCCTATTTTCTACTAGTGGTTAACTGCAAGTGTGCTCGCCAGGCACGTGAGAATTTAGAGCTGATCTTCTATTCAATGTTTCAGGTCATCATGCCTTGCCAGGTAGGAGTAGCTATCAGGGTGTAGATTAACGGACTCCTGCTTTTGGCGATGATCTTTGCTTCGCAAGGTATTGATTTGTGCGTGTGTACAGGATGAATGGATGGTTCCGTTGCTGATTACGTACGCACGCACTATAGCTTGGACTTGGTAGCTTTTCCCGCGCACGTACGGGCGCGTTCAAAGCATACGTCTTTTCGCAAAAAAAAAAAAAAAAAAAAAAAAAAAAACAAAGGCATACGTATGCCTTCCCAAAAAAGCAGAACAAGTTTTGAGCTTTATCTAAAAGGCTTGCTAGGTTTTGGACTGATTATCTTCTGTGGCAAAATTCCAAGAAACCTTTAGAAAAAGGGAAAGGAAATCCCCAAGACACGGCTCTCGATCGAGGGCGACCGCAGGCCGAATCCAAGACACGGAACCATTCTTCCATCTTACCTATTCCTGGCCGTTGTTGGCGGCTGATTAATTTGTTCAAATATTAGAGCTATATCATGTGGAACGACTTGCTATGCATCCAGTTCGTTGCCGCGGGTACACAAGGTCCATTGTTACCTGCAATTGCTAAAAAATGACCTAAATACAAATTATTTAATCAAATCTAGAAAAATCAAATAATACAAGTTTTGCACCTTCTAATTTTTGGCTCCCGTCTATGACATGTGCCCGGGGAGCCAGCGTTTTTAGTGGGGACGGCGACGTTGACCAACATAATATAAGCTATAAGTGAGCATAAGTATACCATTCGATTCATATATGAAAGATGTTTTTTAAATATATGTTTTTGATGTTATATAACTTATCTTATATCGATCAAAATATTAGTCAACGTTTTGGCTTGGAGCAGTTTGTAGCCTTGTACATAAAAATGGAAGGAGTATTCTGAAATTAATCTTGAAATTATTATTGCCTAATATCCAACATGACTTCCCGTGGTTCGGAATAGTTAGTGGCCTTGTACATAAAAATGGAAGGAGTATTCTTAATTAATCTTGAAATTATCGCCTAATTATCTAACATGATGACTGCGTGCCGTCAGGTGGCTGTCGCCGCCCGTCACTGTTGCAATAACGCTGAAGTGATGATTACTGCTTAGCCTGAACCTGGGATCATAGCAGTAGTGACAGTCTGAACACACTCCGGTAGCAGATCGATCAGCTAGTAGCTCCCAATGCGCTAGCTGGGCGGATCGATCGTTCACCACCACGACGACGACGACGACGGCGACGACCCACAGGCCCAGTCCCGTTGACGCGATCACGCGACGACCGCGCGCGTCATCCGTACGTCCCACACCTCCAAGCACACACGGCTCTAACCCAAAACGGCCAGCCAACCCACGGAAAGCGACCGAACCAGGACGAGAATCTCGAAACCTTCTTCCTCTCCACCGTACAATACAGCCCAGATGAATTCCACCCTGATCGAAGCTTCGTGCCGCCTTCCTTGGCCCCGACGGAAGCGTCTTCGTGACGGTCCAATTGCAGTCAGTCCGGTCCGGCCCTGCCATGCCACCACCCGGTTCAGCTGGCTGCCTATAAATACGCACGCTCGCCAGCCACACTCTCTCCCACCCACATCACACTGCACTCCCGAACTAGTAACTACGGTTTCTTTCTTACACACAGAGCTCCTTCCATTTCGTTCCACCTTGCCCAGTCGCTGCGACAAGACGGATACGCCGCCGTTGAAGGATCAATTCTGATTCAATTCTAGGTCGGCCTGATGAAGGTGAGCGCTACTTCTTACAGTCGACTCAACTGCGAATTCACTTCTGATTTCCACAGCCACTGATTGCTGCTGGTCTGCTGGTTGCTGATTTTGTTTCTTTCTCCAACGATGCAGAAGGTTGTGCTCAAGCTGGACCTGCACGACGACAAGCACAAGCAGAAGGCGCTCAAGCTCGTCTCTGGCCTCCAAGGTATATACACTACTCCCCTGCTTCTGCTTCCTGGTGGTTACGTCCTTGCCTCCTTGCCCTGCTTCGGGTAGCTCTGAATTCTCCATCTGACGAAAACAACGTACCCGCCCCTCAGGCATCGACCAGATCTCCCTGGACATGAAGGACCAGAAGATGACGGTCATCGGCACCGTCGACCCCGTCGACGTCGTCGCCAAGCTGCGCAGCAAGCTCTTCCCCGCCGCGCAGATCCTCTCCGTCGGCCCCGCCAAGGAGGAGAAGAAAGACGACAAGAAGGACGCCGCCGCCGGAGGGGACAAGAAGGACGACAAGAAGGACGCCGCCGCCGGCGCCAACAAGACGCAGCAGGTCATGCCGGTGTACCCGCACCACTGGTACCCGCCGCCGCCGCAGCCGCGCTACGTCGTCCACAGCGCCGAGGACGACCCCAACTCCTGCGTCATCTGCTGATCGCCGCTTGTCGATCCATGGGGTCTGCCTGCTGGTGGCTGCTAGCCTGCTAGTGGTTGGTGGTTGCTCTACTCATCAGCCTACCTGCTGCGCTGATCGACGGCGTGCGTTATGACTTATGAATGGCCGTGTATAGGTACTACGGGTTGCATCGGTGATAGTCCTATATCAATGTTTCGGTTAATACACATTACAGATGATAGTCCTATAATATAACTGTATGTTACTATTCGGGGACTTTTGTCGCACATAAATGGCAAGGCTGACCGGTCACGTTGTAAGAGGAAGATCACGAAATTCGACACCTCCGGTCAATGTAGCTCTCATGATCCTGTCCCAAACCAACCAATCTGCATTTTTTTTGTTTTCCCTTTTCAGCACCTCATCAGAAGTTATGAATCAACCTTGAATACAGTATTCAAAATTTCAATAAAAATTTCAGATTTATGGATACCTGCCTTGTAATTCCAGGCTACATTCCAAGTAATCCAAAGTCAAAATGGAATTTGAGTAAAAGATAATACAACTTCAATAAAACATGGTGGTAATTTTTCCAAAATTCTTTATAAATTTCAGAAATTTCGGTGAGTTCCTACATATTTAAGTTCATCAGAGAGACGGGATGGATGCATAATACAGTAAACTTGGATGGCTTGCATAGTTGCATGGAGCTCTAGTCTACACAAGTTTTTTGCATCACAAGACATGTAGTTTTGAGACCACTTGGACAGTTTATTCTGAAACTTATAATCCCAAAAACTCTATGCATAGTTGTTCTTACTGTGGTTCTTCTCTATATGCACATTACAGATACATTCATGTACTGCATATCAATGTTTCGGTTAATACAATTATAGCATGGTATATAAACATTTATCATAAACATAAAGATATATAATAACCACTTTTATTATTGCCTCTTGGGCATATCTCCTTCACAAACACTAATCCACGGGTTTGACCGATCGGACACATGTGGGGTGCAGTCCTTAGCAAAAGGTGGTGAGGCCGGGAAGCTAGTGGACTGAATTTTTCATGTCTTTCATTTAACAAGGGAAAGTTTTAGAAGGGTCGAGAGCTGCATTAATATCATTGACGGTGAGGTACAATGCTATCATATGACCTGAAAGAAATGGAAAGCACGAAACGGTGAATTGGAGGCCATCTGGGCGCTGGCTGAAGTCATCAGCCAAGATGGGCACGCACGTTATTCCCCGATGATGCTTATGCGGTCAATCCATGTTCCATTTTTGTGCATCTTCTAATCCAGGATACATATGGGTAAACTTTGCATCAGGTAGCAAACGTGATCCATCGGTCTACTTCATGGCCGAAAGGCGGCCACTCACTCCGCTAGCGTCGGAGACGGTTCCTTCCGGTCGACGTCTAAAGTTCGACTTGAACCTCGAGGCTTTCATGCCACTGCGGAGTCCCTTTTGGCTCCGGTGCAGCGAGCTCCCGCCTCAATGCACCAATTGGGACAGTGAGGTTGACTGCACTGCAAAGCGGATGTGCCGGGAAGAAGGAACTGGCCTCGATTGCTTTCTATGTTTATATTTTGAGGTCATCTATGCAATTTGTAAGGGCTTGTTTATAATTTCTTGCTTTTCTAGGGCCATTTTGTAAAATGTACTTACACCTATGTTAATCAATGATGAAAACCCTCGGTCCTTGGGGAGTGACCAATGTTCAAAGAAAAAAGGTAGCAAATGTGATATTGTTACTTGAATCAGTTATTGTTATTTGAGCACTGACGAGCCATACTTCTCGTTTCGGTCGCTGGCCTGGCCTGGACTGGCTGTACGCGGCTTTCCCTTCCCAGCAAGAACAAAATTCCAAGAGTGTTTCATCTTGTAATCCATATCCATCGTTAGCGGCTGCAGTCACACACACTGGCACACACTGTGCTGACAGCTCGTTGAGTCGTTGTCACCTGCTTAATCTATGCACGAACATTAGGTGAAGTAGTTCGTTCACGAGTCTTAACATCTGATTGAGACGTCCGAATACATTGTTGATTGCGGGTCAAAACAACATTCCATCCGGCACGTCACCCGGCAGCATCTTTGAGTTTCTTAATCAGTTCGTTTGGTGCCGGGGCCTTCAAATCCGAGTGTCGATTGGTCGATCCTCCATTATTAACAGCAAGTGTGCTCGCCCGGCACATGAGAATTTAGAGCTGATCTTCTACTCGCCAATTAATTAGGTCATCATGCATTGCTAGTATCAATGTGTGGATCAACGGACTCCTTTTCTCCACCAACCTCATGGACCGTTGACGCTTGCATCACCACGAATTCTCTTCCAAATATCATTTCTACGTACGACAAGCCGAAAACGTAAGGTGTCAAGGTGGGATCCAGCCAAAATTTCATTTATAGTGTATTTTGCTTTTTAAGTTTGAATTTTAGTGTTAAAATTACAGTACAACAAGCAAAATGCACTATAAATAAAACTAACATGGGAAACCACTAAACTAGTGGACGATGGAAGGATGCATTGGCAATGTGAGACCGGCGTCGTACGCTTTTTTTTTTTTTTTTTTGCAGTGATCCTTGCCTCGCGTCCGCCTGTATGGTGACCACGGGGTTGAGCTGAGACAATGTCGTTGTGTATTGGTCCTAGTTGCCGACTTCTGCCCATCTGATGACCTTTTATTGCTTGTGTTTTTCTTTCTGTTTTTTTCCTAACTTTTTGTGCTCGACGCCATCACCCGCACCCCTTTCCTCTTCCCGCTCACAGTTTTACGACTGTTTTTCTCTATGAGTCAGGCCACCAACAAGAGATCTCAGCTACAATGAGAAGATCGTCGTAAAACACAAGGGCTAGGGGATTAGAATCTAACTTTTTTTTTGTTTTAGATATGGGTATTTCCACGTGTATATATATGTTCAAATGGTATTGTGATCACACGTCGTTTTTTGTGCTATCGTGGTTGCGTTTGTTATCAATGGTGGATGTTTCCATATATGATTCTTCTACGGTATCTACATCTAACAACCTTAATTGGACAACCAACATGGATATTCTTAACTGAGTGGGTATTTGCTTTTGTCCGTACATGTTGTGGCCGGTAGGATATTTCTTATACTCATATATTATAGAAGTCTCTATAGTATATTTACATATAGTAAAATAGACAAGAATACACACACATATAGTTCGTAGATCATCTACGAGACATACATTTTGTATTGAATGTATTTTTTTTTCATTATCTTAGTATTTTGTGCTCGAGAGGGAGCGCAATTCAATACAATTCATGAAACCAAACTTAAAAAAACATTTTCATTGTGGCAACCTAATTCACCATTGTTGTATTATAATGATAGGCAGCTGAATTTTGTAAAGTGAACCTTCACATTGAAAAACACAATACGTTTTAGTGTTTCTATAAACAATAAACTAGGTAAGTTTTTAGTAACTTATGGATCTATTAAAAGTCAAAATATTTAGTATAAATTATAACAATTTGTATTTCGCAGTTGTGAATCATTATTGCACTTGTGCTTTTCTGAATATACATGCATCCTTTGGAAACTGATCTCCAAAAGGCGCACTGCCAAAGTCTGCTATTGTGGTGGTTTCAAAAGTTCTTACCAAGGATTGCCCAAGAAGCACATTCGTGAAAAACGTTCGCCTCCAGTGCAGCTGTTGTATCTGCTCATGTTGTTGATCTGGAAGATCAGCTCAAGAGATCCCAGGACCAAAGTGCAGAGATGAAAGAGGAGTTGGCTGCCATCAAGAAAAAGTCAGCGGAAGAAGTGGCTGCCATCAAGACGAAGGCAGATGCAGTTGAAGCCACACAAGCTCAACGTGACAAGGATTACGAGGTGCTGCTCACGCGGGCTGAAGATAATGATGCCACGGTTGCTCACATGATGGCCTTGTTTGGAGCTAACAACAACTCTGTTGGGAATTACAGAGGGTTTTGTTGTGAAGCTGCCGCAGGGCGTATGTCATTTTGGTGTGAAACTTCGTCTTATATCCTAGGAGGTTTGTCCTTTATGGAACCTTTTTGTTGCGAATTGGTTGTCATTTTGATGAATCTGTGAACTTGTTGTTGAACATGTTGGTGAATTTGCGAACATGTGAACCTAGTCATTTTGCTATATGGTTGTGATGTTGCTATGAATTTTGGAGATTTGCAATGTTTTTTTATTATATTTAGTTGCTGAATTTCCTAATTTAAATGTTGTCCCTGTTGGGCTATTCTTGTATGTTAAAAAGCCAAGGCCCAAAGTAGTCTGGAAATATATGGAATTTTAAAAGGCTACAGCCCAACCAAAATTTGATTTGTATATGCGAGCAAGCAGGAATTAAAAAAGGCTAAAAAGGAAAGCCCATAAAATAACCGAACCGTAAAAACGCTAGCGCCCAAAACTGAAATGGACACCAAGAAGGCCATGCCCATGAGATAACTCAACCAAAAAATCCCATGGCCCGATAAGGAATGTACCAAAGAAGGCGAAGACCAAAAACCGAAAATGGAGCCTAAAAAGGCCAAGGCCCAATTCGAGATGCTCGCGAAAAAAAACGAGGCCCAAAACCAATGGGCCCAAAAAAATTGAAGCTAAAAAAGTCAAGGTCTAATAAGAATTGGGCTCGTAACATGACAAGGCCCAACAAAGATGAAAAAAATCAGCATTACTGGGCTTGGCCCATACAACAAATTGAATGGACCGAGCTGATTTGAGATAACGATGTTATTTTTCCGTCACAATTTTGCCACGTCGGACCTGGCGTTGCATGTTCGGATCAATAATGACATTTTTAAAACATCATCAAAACTATGACTTTTCTAGAACGTCACAATCATCTGTGACGTTCCTACAAAGATCGTCACTACGAACCATTACAGACGCTCAACTTTCGACGTTTGGGAAAACGTCACAAACCGATTATAGTGACGATTTAGTGACGTTTTTGAAGCGTCATGAAACTGAAGGGTTCCTTGTAGTGACATCAGTAATTCCCTTGCACCAAATGGCTCGCCGGCTTGGTCCTACTGAGCTCCTAGACCAAGGTTTGTCGTGGAGTGGGCGGCAATCTAGGAAAACTAGCTTAGGGCTATTTTCTTGGTAGTGGGCTAAGAAAGAGGGGACCCGGTGTGGAGAAAGAGAAATCTTTAGACAAGTGGAATTGCTTTTCATAACAATGTTTAGTTTGAAAAACAAATAAACTGCAAGTATCGAGCTAATTTGACTTCTAATGTATATTACATTTATGATGATTGTTTCTAGTGTTTAATCATGAAAATATTTTTTTGAGGTTCCATGAGTTTTTCAAGATATGCACATTCTATATAAACTATTATTTTAGATGTTGGATTATTACGATAATTTGGATATTTTAACATTACAGCACCACTACATATGATATATGCAAGCGAACGCACATGTAGCTAGTTTCGATGCACAAATGGACATACATGTAGCTAATTTCGAAGTAAGAGTACCGATCTACAGTTAGACTATTGTAGAGGTTTTTATGCACCTTGTTACAGTTTCACGAAAATGTACATGTAAGTTATCTAAGTTATCTTTCATCTCAAACATGAGTACGCCGAGATTGATTGTGTAGAGTAAGCGGTGTAAAACTAGTGAAACTGCATTTCTCGAGAAGTTGCTGATTCACATTAGTGAAATATGATTAGGAATAGTATGTCTTAGTTGTATGTGTGTACACCGGCGGAGCCTCACAAATAGATGTACTTAAGAGAACATGTGTAGTTGCATCCGTCATAAGTAGCTATCACCTATCAGCCGGTGCACACGCATACAACTAAGACATATTGGTACTCCATAGCTATCAGCTAAAATACACTACTCCCCTTGATTCATATTACTTCTTTTTTGATAATGGATTCTTTATTACTTGATCGAGCAATTACATCCAGCCTCTGCATAATCAGGATGCACACAGCCGTTCGGGATTCTCAAAAGTCTCAAAGTAAAAAACATCAAACGTGAATTACATATCAATCATGAGCAATTGTAGAACACCTAAGATGATATTGGTGGCCCAATCCGTATATTATGATGTCATGCATGTAGAGAAAAAATATCGCTCGCTTGTATCCTCCAACCATGTACATACCTCTCGGTTCTCAACTCTCTGCAGCGCAGACCACGAACGAAGAATAGCAGTGCATGTGTATATAATCTGCAAAAGGGAACTATTCTTATCATTAAAAACTTTGTTATATGCATAGCCATAGCGACCATATAACGGCAAGCGCTCCCACCCTAATAAGCGTTCTAAACCCGCGTTCAATACCATGAAGCCAATTCCCAAAGATATTGGTTACACTGGTCGGAGGATACATATCCAAAAATACTTGAATACATGACCATATAGATAAGGCAAGCGGCACTGGAAGCACAAGTGTTTAATTGTCTCATTGTGATGATAGAATACACACTTAGTACTACCAAGCCAATTCCGTTTCAGAACATTATCTTTGGTTAGGATTTCCCCTCGACGTAAATACCATCAAAATTTTCTAATTTTTAGCGGTATTTTCATCTTCCATATCTTTTTGTTCTTATCAACTGGTATGCCAGGTTAGATAATTGCATTGTATAACAAACTTACTGTGAACTTCCCATTGGATTCATATTACTTGTTACCAGTATAGATGTATCTAAATCTAAAATATATCTAGATATATTTATATCAGAGATAATTAATATGGATCTAAGAAAGTTATAATTAATGAAGTATCTCCTTATGGTTATGGCTATCCACTCTTGCTCTCTTGTTAACACAGGACACAGCTAATCATGTTACTATACCCTCACATGCGACCAACTACACACAACGCAAATTTCCTTCAAATCTTCAAGGGGCGAAAAATAGCAAGCTAGAAATTGGAAGGAAGGCAGACAACTGCATCGTACAAACCGTTTTAGGGGCGATCCTTGCGTCTCCAGGGACTCAGGGAGGCACTGATCGGTGTGTATGTGAAGGACGAATGGATCGTTGGTGATTACGCACGCGCATTAGCGTAGACTTGGGCTTCTCCCGCGCACGTATGTTGGCGTGTTCAAAGCATATATGCGTCCGCCTTCTCGAAAAGGCAGAACATAATGTATCTATCCATCATGGGAAAGGCTACCAATCTTTTGAACTGTTTTTCTTCGGTGGCAAAATTCCAAGACACGCCGTTAGGAAAAAGGGGAAAGAAATATCCGGGACGCTTTGCTCGACAACGAGGAAGGAAGGCAATAACATGGAACAACGTCTGGTTGCTACAGAGCAGGCCGCGTCGGGAGACACAGAACCAAGAATGGTTCTTGTCAATTCGCCCCGGTGAGAACGAACTAATCTGCAGTTGAATGGTTAGGAACAGTGGTATCTTTCGGCTATTAAGGATTGAACTTAACATTTGATACTTTGGTGTCTTAGAAAAGATAAAATATTTTTTAATTGGAGATGATGTTTTTGTCGATTGAGACGGTTGTGGTGACTATATATGTCGATTTTGAGACCTCCAGGATTTTTTTTACTCATCTCTCCAAAGTGCTCATAAGGGGTATATGTTGTGTTTGAAGAAAAGAAAAAAACCCTGCATGTGTTTGGCTGTAGCCTGTTGGTGTGTGTCCCTGGCCGTCACTGTTGTACAGTAACAATGATGAAGCGATGAGTACCTATGAGGCCTAACCTGGGATAACAGAACTGACGGTCTGAACACACTCCCACAATCGGTCGATGATACTCGCTAGCTGGCACTGCAGCAGGTCGCCGAGGCCACCGCGGCCATTCTCCGGCGCCCACTGGCACCCGTTGACGCGACGACCTCGCGCGTCATCCGTCACCTGATTTTCTCGGGCCAAAATCTCGAAATCTTCCTGATTTAGTTACCCACCAAAATTTGTTGTGACGCCATCCTACGCGATCGAAGCTTCGTCGCGGCTTCCTTGGCCCCGACGGAAACCCCGGCCGAGCCGCTAGTCGTCGAAATGCGGCCTGGTCCTCCCTCCGGCTGGCTGCCTATAAATCCATTGCCTCCCTCACTCCACCACACCACCACTACTCTTCCTTCGCTCGCCAGAGACAAATCACACGCCGCCTCCAGTTCCATTCCGTTCGTTGGAGCCCTCTCGTAGTTTCCTTCTGTCCCGTCGCTGCCGACCGAGCTCGCACCTTCCGCCGCCCAACCCCGCCGGAGCAATTCCTTGCCGTTGAAGGACAGTTCCCAGCCGGCTTCAATGAAGGTGAGAACTTCTTGCAGTCGATTGAACTGAGATGTTCTTCTCTGATTTCAGTTGCCGCTGTTGATTATGTACGACCGGTTTGCTGATGTGGTTTTCTTTGTCTAATAATGGCTGCAGAAGGTTGTGCTCAAGCTGGACCTCCACGACGACAAGCACAAGCAGAAGGCGCTCAAGGTCGTCTCTGGCCTCCAAGGTATATACACTACTCCCCTGCTTCTTCTTATCCCTCCTCCGTTCTCTCTTGCTTTAGCTCTCTGTTCCCCCCCTGCTTCGCCGTACTTATGGACAGACTTAAATCATCAATGAATATAATTTTCACCCACCGGAACCTACCTGAATTTGTTCTGACGAAAACACTTATCGCGAACTCAGGTATCGACCAGATCGCCGTGGACATGAAGGACCAGAAGATGACGGTCATCGGCACCGTTGATCCCATAGACCTCATGGCCAAGCTGCGCAGAAAGCTCTTCCCCACGGCGCAGATCGTCTCCGTCGGCCCGGCCAAGGAGGAGAAGAAGGACGACAAGAAGGGCGGCGACAAGAAGGACGCTGCCGGCGGAGGGGACAAGAAGGACGCCGGCGGAGACAAGAAGGACGGCGCCGACAAGAAGAATCAGGTCGTGCCGGTGTACCCGCACCACTGGTACCCGCCTCCACCGCCGCCGCGCTACGTCGTGCACAGCTCCGAGGACGACCCCAACTCCTGCGTCATCTGCTGATCGACGCGAGCCTGCCCAGGAGATTCATATGTACATTTTTGTACCTGGCCTGCCTGCCTGCCTGCCAGACGCACCTGGTGCTGGTTGGTGGTTGCTGTACTCATCAGGCTTCAGTCAGCCTACCTACTGCGGTGATCGACGGCGTGCATAGGGCCGTGTAAAAGGAACTACGGCGGATTGCAGCGGTGATCGTCCGGTACCTGCTGTTTGGCTCTTTTGGGTGGAGATGCAGTACATGCGTGCATCTGCCGATCAATTTGTAATGTGCATATACGCAAGCTATACATAGAGAATTTGAGATTGTAACTTTCAGAAGATGGTGTCCAAGTGGCTTCAAAAGTGCCTGTCTTGTGATGCAAATAAACGTTTTTTTCTTTTTTGAAAACACAATATATTGAGCTAGCAAGCCAAAACATTTATGTCCCTTTTGGTACCCTAGAAGGAAAAGAGAGGTGTGGTACTTGCTGCTCCAGCTGGTCTCTCGGATCAAATTAAATAGCTGGGACTGGGAGCTCACCGAAATGTAAGAAAATAAAATCAATTTCAGAACGATTCCAACCAGACTTTGCTAAATTTGTAAGATCTTTTACAAAATTTTATTTTCATGCTCGATTAGTCGGAATGTAGTCCGAAATATCAAGGCAATCGATATATCGGAAATTTTCATTGAAATTTTGAAATCTGGATTCATCGTTCCGATTCGTAACTACAGATGGGGTACTGAAAAAGGGGAAAATTGTAACATCCCAAGTTTCAACAAAATGAACAAGAGAGAATTTAAGAATCCAAAAATCAGGGTTAACAAAAACTTTTTCTCATCATATAGGTTTATGCATATAGGTCACCTTATTACTTATTTTGAGTGTGCAATTGCCATGATGTTTGCTTATGTGTTCTCTCTCACTCTAAAACCCTAGCAATGATCACTTGATCACCCTTAGCCAATAAAAATTGAAATATAAAAGAAATCCCAAAAATCCATTTCACTCTCACATAAGGCCTATGCCATTTTCGCAAATACTTAATCTAGGCCAATTTGGTTTGCACCATTACTTGTAAAGGGTTACTAAAAACTTATTAACACCTTTGGAATCAAGCCAACTCAATTCAAACCAAAATCAAACTCAAATTCCAAGTCACATGCAATATGGTCACTTATGCCATTTTTAGTCTGATGGCCACTTTGAGCCCCTGGTTCTCTTCTTTCCATTTCTAAACTTTGTCAAACCTTTTCACCTCATCCAAGACAACATCAAGCACTACAACTTTGCCCAAAACCACCCCCTCAAATTCATCACCAATTTCAAATGGGAAGCAAGCAAAGTTGGAACTTTCTCACAAAAACAAGATCATATGCAAAATGTGATTTTGCATCCCAACTCCATTTTGACCACCACCACCACCAAAATGCTCCACTTGATATTTGTTTACAACCCACCAAAAAGATTTCCAAAATTCGAAAATAATTTTCTTGCGGGCATTCTGTCGAGCACTTGGCAGGCAGAGTATCAATTTGAGCCCATACCTCAATTTTTACCATAGACTTGGTCCAACCTTGCTTCACTACACCCTGGAGCCTCCCTCTCACCTCACCACATCAACCTCACCACTTGCACTGACCAATGTTTGAATTAAACAACCTCAAACATGCCATGCCGTGGCATGGCATGGCCTCACCGTGCCATCTCCTCACCTGGTCACCTCTAGCCTGAACCACCATGCCCACTGGCTCCCTCTCACCTCCCTGGACGAGCTCATGCCAGCCCTTGACCAAGATCGAGTTCACACGCGTCAGCACACGCGCGCCCAGGGACGCCCAGGACTCGCCCATGCCGCGCCAGAGCGCGCATGGCGCTCACCCTGGACGCCCAGAGCGTGACGACGCCCCACGCCCCTGCGTCACCTCCGCCTTCACGCCCAACGCCAGTAGACGCGCGACGGCACCCTGCACTGCCTGGACACGGCCACTTGCCCGCGGGAACGCCGCAGACGACGTGAGCATCCACGCCCTTCCGCCATGACCCGCGAGCTCCCGTCAAGCTCACCGCCGCTGTAGTGCCTCGTTTTCTCCACAATCAAGCGCGTCAGCACCGCATGGACGTCGCCAACACTCCGCGCCCATCACTTGGCTCTTCGCGGCCCTGGACCGACGGCGGCCATGGCGAACCAAGCCGGGCGCCACAGCCACCTCTCGCCGCTATAAAAGGAGGACTCCTCCGTCCAAACTGAGCACGCCAATCTCTTCCCCACCTCACCACAGCTCTCCTCGCCGCCTCAATTTCACCAGATAGCCACCACACCGCTGCAATTGCTAGCTCGTTGCCGCCGCCCGTAGCCGAAGCTCGCCGGAGAAGGAGGCCGCCCCAGGACGCGCCGCTGCTTCCAGGCGCCTCCCCATCCTCGACAGCGACGCGGTGCACCCCTCCGACGACCGCCGGAGCTCCGACGACGGCTCCGACCCCCTGCTGCCGCCGCGCTCGCCACTGCCTCTCGCCGTCGACGACGACAACCTCCAGCCGTTGGATCATCGCCTGATCCAACGCTCCACACAGCACGTACCGGTTCGGTGAGTAAAACTCACTGACGTGTGGGTCCCGCCGTCAGACGGCCTGCTCGCGCTGGACGCGAAGTGGGCCGGCCCAACTCTTTTTCCCGCGCGAGCCCACCAGTTCAAATCTCGAATTTCCAAAGTTTATGAAATATACAATCTGATGCAAACTTTGAAATTCAATGGTGACAAATCTACTCGGCCAAATTTTACAAACTTTATATTTCTGGAAACCTTAGGAAATTATCTACACTTTGCCACTGGATAGAACCATAGATCCTTTGTAGAAATGAAATGACAGAATAAACAAGGCAGGGACTTTTCTGCCTTGTAATAATTCTTAAAAATCAACCCTAAATGCTTTTCAATTAATTCCACCTCCAATAATTCACTTTTCACTTATACTAATTGTTTCTACAAGAAAATGCTATGCTTACTTTGAATGATCATGGTTTAGTTGATTTAAATGCCTTATGGCCATTTTCTAGTCAAAGATATTATCCAAAACTATTAAGAAATCTTATGTGGGAGTTTTCCCTCATTTAAATCTTGTCACCACCAATTCCAAATGAAGTGGAGACTCGGGTTATTTAGGACCCATAGGAATTGTTGGTGATATTAAAGCTTTGTTATGCTAGAATTAAATGGTATGAGGTGCTCACCGCATTTAAATCTTTTTCTCCAAATGCTAAGTGTGAAGAGGTTGACTTGGGTCAACCTAGGTCACATATTTTGCATAAGAGAAATTAAATCTTAATAAGATAATGAGAGGAAATTATTTCTCTAAATAATTCAAAGTAACATTTAAGTTAGTATGAGAGGAAACTATTTCTCTTAAATAATAAGAAAAACACATCCACCAACTTAATAGTAAATGGTGATGCTAGTTTAAATGTGTGAACCATGCTTGTGCATTAGTTAGTAGATTAGTTTGGTGTGATGATTGTGTACCCCGTATTCGTATTTTAGACGCTAGTACCAAGGAGTACCAGGAGGAGGAGGAGGTCTACTTCCAGGAAGAAGAAGACCACTTTGACCAGTTTCCCAACCAAGGCAAGATAATACTCTTGCAAAGTGCAAGGCTCACCATGAGCAAGGCATTACCCCATTTACTTTATGCTTATGATCCTATTTCCCAGTTTTACTTACAAGCTTTATTTACCTTTGTTTTATCAAAGTACCTTTGATTTATGTTTTACTAGGTTAGTACGAAGTTAGTACAAGAGTATCAAACTTAGCCTAGAAGCAAAGCAAATACTTAGCACCCCTCACACATAGTGGCTAGTGCTAAATTTAAAATGACTACTCTAGATGGGAACATGTGTTGCTGAAATGATGATGGTGAAAACCTTGGAATGATTAGTCATTTCCATTGACAGATTTTGAAGGTGAATATGACACTGAAGTTGACTTGGTGATTTTGGATAAAAACTGATGATTGAGTTGGATGCGATACCTTACCAATTTTAAGTACCCCCACAATACCTGATTATGGGTAGGGCTTAGCTGGAAATTTATGTGCCTTAGTATGGGTTCCCTCTGAACACACATCATAGGGGTTATGCTTGAGGCTGCCTCCGTTGTTGAGAAATGATGTGAATTGAAGGTGAATGTCCGGCCCAAGCCCTGTGCAGTTCCCGGGTTAACAGTTGGTTTTCACCGGGAGGCCAAGCTCATGGGGAGAGGTGCCTATACTAGGGTGTGTAAATGAAAGGTTAACGGTTGATGATCCGCGTACTGAGTTACGATTATTCAGGGTTTTATCCCTGACGGATGAAATCAAATGTTGTGGCACAAGTGTGCGACCTCTGCAGAGTGTAGAACTATTCGAATAGCCGCGTCCGCGGATATGGACAATTGGAAAGGCCATTCTGTTTCCGTCATCAGAATTTATATCTTTGTGACTGGTGTTTTGAACTTGAACTTGAACGGTGACTTTGGCTTTGTATCACAACAGAGTTGTGGGAATGACACTAATGTTCCCACTTGAGTTAGTTAGCACTTGGGGAGTTGTTTACAAAAGTGTTTATGAAATAAAATTGGCTTTATGCAAATAAACTTAGAGCTTAGAACACCATTATGTCAATGCTAGTACTTACTTTAGTGTTAGATTGCGAGTACTTAAAGTACTCACGGCTTTGTCCCTGGCTATTCAAATGGCCAGAATATGAAGCCGAGCAGCAGTACGAGGAGGACGATCAGCAGGACGTCTACCACAACTAGGAGCTTCTAACGTCAAGCGTTGGCCTGTGGACTAGAGAGTCCTTGTATCTTACGCTTCCGCTATGAACTTGTGTTTGTTCGTTGATCATTAGGTCAACTATTTGTGTAATATGGATCATGTGATTCCAAGTTGTAAGACATTATGGTTTGTAATGAATGATGACTGTGATACTTAACTATTATGCCTCGCAACAACAATTTCCTGGGATTGCGATGTATGACATAATAGGCATCCGGACTTAAAAATCCGGGTGTTGACAAAAATATATAATACACATTGGCTGATGTGGGCCTCCCTTGGATAGCCATGCAGAAAATTCATTGAGGTGTTACCTTGTTGACTTAATAAAAATAATTGTGAAAATGCAAAATAAATTATACCCTAGATAATACAAGTACTAAAGAAGGAAATTTATTACTTCATTTTTATTATTTTAAGTAATAATATAAAACTTTTGTGTCGAGCTATCCTATGCGGCGCTCGGCATAAACCCAGCCCTGCCACACCTTCAGTCAACTTCATTTGTGTGTGACACGTGTTAGCTGATATGCAGGGCACTTTTTATATGCAAAGTTTAACGCTCCACATATAATCCCTGTATGTCAAGCGATTATATTTGTCGACCCCGCCTTCAGAAAAACTCGGCAAACAACTTATATGCTGAGCATACCTATTGGCCGAGTGTTTTCATGTGCGCTTGGCATACCTCTTGCCGGCCAAAAGGATAGGCCATCAATAAAGAGAAGATCCTTGTAAAAGACAAGGATTAGAGGTTAGCATATTTTTGCTTTAGAATTTTGTAATTCCACGCATATAACTAGTCAAATGGTTTTATGACCAGGCACGGTTTTCTGCCGTACCGTCGTTGTGTTTATCATCAGTGTGAATGTTCCCCATATATGATTCTTCTACGGTATATATGAATCTAGCAATTTTAAATCTAACAATTTTAATTGGAAAACCATTATTGGTACTTACAAATGCGTGGTTATTTGCTTTTTAGTCCGCATATGATGTTGTAGGATATTTATTAGACTCATAATGTAGAAGTCTCCATAATATATTTACATATAGGAAAATAGACACCAATACACATACAATTACCTGCAGATCGGCTGAACGACAAACATTTTCTAGTTGAATGCATTATTATTATTATTTTATCTTTCTTTGCTCGACGTGAGGGGAGCACGATTCAGTACAATGCCCCAAACTGAAGTTTGAGAGAAGAAAAAAAGCAATTTCATTATGGCAACGTAATTCGGTATTATAACGGTAGACTACTGACTACTGAATTTTCTGAACAAGAACCTTCACATTAAAACACAATACATTTTAGTGTTCTTATAGAATATATAAAACAAAAACATATTCATGATTACATGTTCAACATTGCATTATCGTTGAAGGAATAAGATAAATGTTAGTAGCTTATTGTGGATCAGCTAAAAGTCAAAATATTTAGTATAAATAATGTCGGTAAGCCCCTTGCATCCAATGCCTAGTTGGACGTGGGCACGATCTGACAAAACTGGCCCTAGAGGTGGTTTTCATGGGCAGATGCTCAAGAGCGAAGGAGGCGATATGATGGAAGAAAGAGTCTTTTATTCAAATCAAGAAGCTACTTGGAACAATTTCATGTTAGGTTTTTTATTGATAAAGCACAAGTATGGTAATTTGAGTTCTAATGTATATTACTTCTATAAAGAGAGTTTATAAAGTTTAACTTATGATAAAAAAAATTGACGTTACATATTAGTGGATTAGTGCATAATTTGAATCTCTTAGTATTGCAAAACAACTACAAACTTATTAGGGTCCCTTGCAAAAAAGATGCCGAAAGAAAATAAGGAAACATGATCAGGCACAGGTCCCTATTCACCAAGGACGTAACCGGTTGGAGTATGGTTACCGATGAACACCTTTTGTTCTTGCTGAGGGAACGAAACTAGTTGGGGGCTGCAGTGCGATTCACAATCAGCCTCTGCGTGCAATCCACCCCTAGTTCCCCATCCTCTCCCAAAACTGAGGGGAGAGATGGTGAGAGAGATCGTGTGTCCGCCTTTATTCGCGCCAAGCCCGACTAACAGCCTCTTCGTGCAATCCATCCCAACCACCAACTACCCATCATTCTATCGATCTACGCCGAGCTCCCACCAATGGTCCGGCAACGGGCCACTACCGCCGTTGCCGATCCCCACATTTTTTTGCCCTGTCGAAGCTCGCTAAACACTGCCCTCAACATTGATCTGGTGTATATTGCCCGGAAGAACCGCCACCGCTCGTCACGAGCGCTGCCACCTGTAGCTCTACCTCGTCATCGCCTCCTAGAGCCTCGGATGCCAACCAACTAGGAGGGTGGGAATTTATGGGCCTTTGGCTGCCCCGCAACATATACCCCAAGAATTTGAAGCATTGATACCTGCAGATGCTCCAAGGTGTTCATCGACACCTTCAAATTAATTTTGTTGAGCACATGTGGGCTCACAAGGGAAACCAATAGTCATATTTAATTTATTTCTTTGATTGTGTGTGAACTATGTATTTAATCGTGTGAACACTATGTTTAATTTTTGTATTAAAATTTAATTTGTAATTTAAAATGAGATGTATGTTTAAATATGAGAAGTAGAATTTAAAAAAAAAGGTCGTGCAGGATTTGGGGCCGTTGTTGGGCACATGGAAGGACGCCGATCGGACACGGGGCCAAATCGGCCCCCAATTCCTGTCCGGCACAGATAAAAGAGGATGTCATATGGGGGAAGCCCTTGGAGATGCTCTGACATCTAACTGTGACCGAATGAATATACACGGCTTATTGCAGGTCAAAAGAACATTCCATCAACACTGCAATTGCACGTCGTCCAGCACCTTTTAATTTGTTAATCAGTTCCAATATAGGCCGGGGCCAGAAAATCTGCGGGGAGATTGATCCTTCATTAGTTGTTAACTCACATGAGAATTTAGAGCTGATCTTCTATTCAATAATAATTGAGGTCATCATGCCTTGTCAGGTAGGAGTTAGCTATGAGGGTGTGGATCAACGGACTGCTGCTTTTCTCCCCCAAATGCATGCATGGAAGGTTGACGCTTGCATCACCATCGCCATTCAGGAATGCTCTTCCAAATTTTCTCCTGATTATCTTTCTCATTCTATGGTCTGAAGAAACGTGCGACCAGCTGAAAGAGCTGAACCGTTCTATAGCTAGCTAGTGGACGGTATTTATTGGTGGCGATCCTTGCCACGGAAGGTATTGATCGGTGTATTTGTGTGTCAAGGACGAATGGATGGTTTCGTTGTTGCTTACGCACGCACGCATTAGCTTGAACTTGGTAGCTAGCTTTTCCCGTGCGTACGTACGTCCTCCTTCCCAAAAAGGCAGAACGTGTTTTCGAGCTTTATGGTTTCAACAACATTGAAAAGGCTTGCAAGCTTTTCGACTGATTTTCTTCTGTGGCGAAATTCATCAAATGCAGGCCACTAGAAAGAGGAACGGAAATCTCCCCAGACACGGACACGGTAGCATTCTTCATTTTAGCAATTCCTGGCCGTCGTTGGCGGCTGAATATGGCTGTACTAGGTGGGTGTCCCCGGCCGTCACTGTTGAGTAATAATGGAGTGATGATTAAGCGGAACCTGGGATCGCAGCACTGACAATCTGAACACACTACGCTTCCAGAATCCAGATCGATCCTACACGACGACGACCCAACATCAGGTCGTCCAGGCCATCCCCGGCGCCACCGCCACGCTCACGCTCGATCCCGTTGACACGATCAGGCACGTCATCCATCCCAATTCCCCACACCGCCACGTGCACATGGCTCTACTCCACACCTGGCCACCAATCGATCTTGTCCACAGGCAGCCAGCGCCAGAGGCATCTCCAGCGACTGACCTATTTAAATATGTCTGTTTTAATTTGTTTGCATCGAGCCAAAAATAAATTTATATATGCATGTTGTTAGGATTTTTTTTTTGGGATGTGTTGTTAGGATATTTAATAGACTCATAAACTGTAGAAGTCTCTATAGTATATTTACATACATATAAGAACATATACATGAACACACACACACACATAATTTGTATATTGTGAAATCGAAATACATTTGTAGTTCAATTTATTCTTTTATTTATTTTAATTATTCTTTGCTTGGCTAGAGAGAGAAAGATTCAATACAGTACCCCCAAGCAAGTGGAAATAATACGAGATACTTCCACTTGATAGCAAATGGTGAACATCGTAAAAAGAAGATATTTCAATTAGAACAGCAAGAGGGAACTATCGTTGGGGAAGATAATTTGAAGGTGTATATCACTGAATTCTACAAGAAATTGTTTGGTGCACCGGCACCAACCAATATTTCCCTGGTTGCAGAGGAATATCAGGATATTACACAAATCTCACCTATGGAGAATGAGATCTTGACGGCGCCTTTTAATGAAAAGGAGGTCTTCGAGGCAATTTCTCAGATGGAATTGAATAAAGCTCCTGGTCCTGATGGATTTCCAGCTGAGTTTTATCAAAAAATTTGGGATGTTATAAAAAAGGACTTGATGGCTTTATTTGCTCAGTTTAATAATGGGGACTTGCCTCTTTACAAAATAAATTTTGGTGTCATCACTTTACTACCCAAGAAGGAGAATGCTGTTCAAATTCAACAATACAGACCTATTTATTTGTTAAATGTTTGTTTTAAGATATTTACTAAAGTTGGCACGAATCGCATCTCGGGGATTGCCCCTAGAGTCATCAAACCAACCCAATCTGCGTTTATGCCAGGAAGGAACATTTTGGAAGGGGTAGTGATCCTTCATGAAACAATTCATGAGTTACATACTAAAAAAATAGATGGAGTGTTATTTAAAATCGACTTTGAAAAAGCTTACGATAAGGTGAAATGGCCCTTTTTGCAACAAACTCTGAGGATGAAGGGCTTTGCGCCTGAATGGGGAAGATTAGTCCAACAGTTTGTTCAAGGGGGTAGTGTTGGTATAAAGGTGAATGATGATATTGGTCATTATTTTCAGACAAAGAAAGGTCTAAGGCAAGGGGATCCGTTATCCCCAATGCCTTTTAATATTGTAGTGGATATGCTTGCCATCTAAATTGAAAGGGCAAAAGAGGATGGTCAAGTAGGAGGGTTAATTCCGCATTTGGTTGAGGGAGGACTCTCTATACTACAATATGCAGATGACACCATATTTTTCCTGGAACATGACCTTGATAAGGCGGTTAATATGAAATTAATTCTATGCCTCTTTGAAGAGTTATCGGGTCTTAAGATTAATTTTCATAAGAGCGAGATTTTTTGTTTTGGAAAGGCAAAGGAGGAAGAGGCTCAGTATAAGCACATCTTTGGGTGTGATGCTGGACAACTCCCCTTTAGATACTTGGGTATCCCAATTCATTACAAAAAACTTAAAAACTCGGATTGGTATCCGGTAGAAACACGGTTTGAGAGTAAATTAGGATGCTGGAAAGGGAAGTTACTATCCTATGGAGATAGGTTGGTTCTTATTAATTCAGTGTTAACTAGCTTACCGATGTTTATGTTATCTTTCCTACAAATACCTGTTGGGGTAAGGAAAATATTGGATTTCTATAGATCCAGATTTTTTTGGCAATCAGATGAAAACAAAAAGAAATACCGCCTAACAAAATGGAATATTGTGTGCCGTCCCAAAGATCAGGGGGGTTTAGGTATTGAAGTTCTTGAAATTAAAAATAGATGCTTACTGAGTAAATGGCTCTTTAAACTTCTTAATGAAAATGGGGTATGGCAAGAATTGTTACATAACAAATATCTTGGACATAAGCCGTTGTCGGAGATTCAAGCCAAGCCTTCTGATTCTCCTTTTTGGAAAGGATTGATGGAGGTGAAACACGAGTTTTTCTCAAGGGGCTCTTTCAAAGTAGGTAATGGTATGACCATCCGCTTTTGGGAAGACACCTGGTTGGGAACTACTACATTGGCTCAGCAATATCCTTCATTGTATAACATTGTCCATCATAAAAATGTCACTGTGGCACAGGTGCTTGCTCAACCACCTTTAAATATTACTTTCCGAAGAGTGTTGAATGGTAATAAATGGACTTTATGGCTACAATTATGTCGGAAACTCATGACGGTTACTTTGAAAGACGAGGATGATAAGTTTTGTTGGAATTTGACATCTAACGGGGTTTTTACTGTCAAGTCCATGTATGAAGATCTTATGTGTGATCATACCCCCTTCTTGCGAAAATATCTATGGAAAGTCAAAATACCCCTTAAGATTAAGATATTCATGTGGTTCATGAGTAATAAGGTTTTGTTAACAAAAGACAACCTAGCTAAACGCCAGTGGAATGGGTGTACAAAATGTGTATTCTGTGGGGAACAGGAGACCATTCAACACCTGTTTATTGATTGTCCGTTAGCTAAACTTTTATAGCGTACAGTAAATTTCACTTATGATCTTCCACCTCCTACCAATATTACCAATATGTTTGGTAATTGGATTAAAGGAGTAGATAGAAAATCTAAGGCGTTTATCCGAATTGGGGTGTCTGCCTTATGTTGGTCTATTTGGAGGGTCAGAAATGATATAATCTTTAATAAAAAAGTCTCTTTTCATTTCTTGCAGGTTATTCACATGGTCTCCCATTGGGTCCAGCTTTGGGCTCTACTATCCCCGGAGGGATTGCGGGATACCATGGCTTCTGGATGCACACGTCTCCTGATGGTCGCTCAGGATATCTTGTGCGAGGCTGGTTGGCGGCATACTAGAAGACTATGTTGAGTTGTAGTCGTAGTATGCATTTCTTTCGGTGGTTGATTCTTGTATCAATCCTCGACACTACTAGGAAAAGGCCTACCGCCGGCGAACCTAAAAGGCCCATTGCCGGCGCACCACGAGCCCGCCGGTGCGAACGCGCCGGTGATAAATGGTCACTGCCGGCGCACCAGGCAGTGCGCTGGCGATAGATGAATACTGCCGGCGCGCCATAGAAGCTTCGCCGGCAAAGGACAAGTTTCACCGGCGCACCATCAGCTGCGCCGGCAGTAGTGCTTCTAGCACTGGCGCATGCCACGTGCGCCGGCAGTAGGTCATTTAGGTGCGCCGGCAATAAATTCGAAAATTCTTTTTTCAGTTTTTTCCAGCATATTACAATACATATTTGACAGCAGTATATATTTACAACGCAGTTCATATTTATACAGCATTACATGCAATATGAGAAGCACATAGAGAGCCAAGTTTCATTTCGGTATCAATACACAAATACGCAAGTCTCGTTTCGGAATGTTGATTCATACAACACATGTGCATATGCAACACCGAACGACGAAGTTTCACAAAGTTAGAAGTCTTGGTACATAGTCGTCACAAGTATCGTCATACACCTCACAATGTAGGTCCTAACCTAAACTACAATCACATAGAACATGACCAACATGGTCATGATGACCATCATCACGAAGGCCATGGTCTTCATCCGGTTCCTCCTCATGTCTCTCATCTCTCCCGCTAGATAACGGGCGTATCTTCCTTCCGCCTCCACCCTAGTGGGGTATCCCTTGTAGCTGTTGCCGCTGAAATGGTGCACCTGTCTCCGACAGTCCTCCCAGTCGTCGTAGACTCCAGGAACCCTCCCCTTGTACACGACATATGTCGTCGGCATCTCCATTCACAAGACAAGTAAAACGTTAGTACCAATGCAATGAACAAGTGCCAACTCAAATAAGAGACAAGTAGTATGAACTAAATAGCATGTGCCTCATACTTTGTTGGTCGAAATAAATAATAACATACAGGGATGGGGTCAGTGAGGCTAGGTAGGATGCACAATAGATTGATATTTGTGGCCATCACACCAAGCCTCACTGGCCCCACCCCGGAGTGTACAAGTGACCGAACATTTTAATCATCGGCCAATGCAATTAAGAAGTGCGAACTCAAATAGAAGACAAGTAGTACGAATTAAATAGCGTGCCTCATACTTTGTCGGTCGAAACAAATATTAACATCCAGGGATGGAGTCAGTGAGGCTAGGTAGGATGCACAATAGATTGATACTTGTGTCCGTCGCACCAAGGCTCACTGGCTCCACCCCCGAGTGTACGAGTGACCGAACATTCTAATCATCGGCGAACTCCAAATACGAGGCAAGTAGTGGTCGAGTAAATGCAAATAATTATTAAGCTATGTACGCCATAATCTTGAAATATATAGCAAAGTAAATGAAACTATAGACACATGTTCACATGCACATTCATACAACTAAATAAAAGCAACTAGTCGATTCTATGGGAATATATAGCAATTATTACAGTACGGAAGTTCAAGGACATATCGTTCAAGCTTTAGCAAGTGTTCCCATCGTAGGATCAGGTTGTACGCCTAGGGGGGAATGGACGGCAGCCCTCAAGCGAGTTGAACGGCCTCTCATCACGCGACATCTCCAAGCGGAGTTCTATCTCGTCATTAGGTGGTAGACCGTAGCCGTAGAAGAACTCGCCAGACCTATTGTTGACATCCTGCAGGATTATCGTGCAAATGAACTGCTGGATGCGACCCCGCTTCTTTCTAATCTCTCTATCGGGACATCCGCCATGTTTGCAAACCTGTTTCGAGATTCTACGGCAGCAACATGTCATCTGCGTACTTTATGTACTCCTGCATCCGAAGGATGGCGTACCACGCGTCCATCCCATTGTCGGGCGTCGATCGCTGAGGCAGGGGAAGTTGATTGTGTGGGTTAAGACCAAGCCTCCTCGGGATTTCCTCTCTACTTTGAGGGGGCCTGCCTTGTTGGCGAAGCCGGTGAGAGCATCATTGAGAAGGGCCTTGATGTGGGTGTAGACTTTCTTGTGGTCCCTACCCGAGTCGAGATAGACTGCATGCGAGTGTTGCGGGTGCACGACGATGAGGGTGCAGAACTTGTCTCTGCGGAAAACACACGGATTAACCTTTGGAAATGCAAATGGAGATATAGGATAGAATGGTAATGGGGGACTAGCGAGTGATTACTTACTCGGGGAAGTAAGGGATGAGAATGGCGCCCTTTTTAATGTTCGCCAGCATGAAATCCTCGACCTGCTGGGTGGCAATCGCCCGATCCCCAGCGTTGCAGATGATGCTCTCCCGCATATAGAAGGGGTCCATTATCGCGATGGTCGGCGTCTCCTCCTTAACAATCTGGGCAGACAAGCTAAGAGCAACTAGGCGAACCACACTAAAGTGGAGCGCTTGCATGCGATAGATGCTGAAGATGTCGTTGAACCGGATGAAGCACAAGTCCGCGGGGTACTTCTCGACGAAGTTCATGCCAGTTGGCACCTTCGCCACCAAGAGAGGGTAACCAGGATCTTTTGATTTGAGAAGAAGGTTCTCCACATGCAAGACAGTCTCATGCAAGCTCCTCATATCCGGGGTGAGTTTCTTCACGACATGCTCCGGCAGCATCGGTTGACCCAAGTGATGCAGAGGTCGCCAATTGTTTGGCAACTTGTGAAGGAGTGGGACCTTGTCCTTGGATTTGGCCGCCGCCGCCTTGTCTTGGGCGTCCTTCTTATTTTGCCTCTTCCTCTTCTTGGGTTGTACTGATGGACCCTCCATCGCCGTAGTGGCCGTAGCACGGAGTGTGTTTGGGCTCAACATATTTTTGACGGCGGCGGTGGCGACCTCCTCAGGATTTTCCTCCTCAGCCGTTTCTTGAGAATCGAACTGCTTCTTGGAACACACATATTTCAAGGCCGGCGCATCCTCATGGACAACTTGTGAAGACGTAGGAATATCCCATTGGAAGTTGTCATGTTCGTATTCCTCGGCCTCTAGCGCAGCTGGCTGTTGTGGTAGGGCGCTGACCTCGCAGCGCACTGGCCGTTACAGTGGGGCGATGACCACGGGCGCCGCTGGCTGTCGTGGAGGGACGCTGACATGTGGCGCCGCAAGGTGCTTGTCTTTGCTTGCCGTCGACCCCGAGTAGGTGTTGATCCGAATTAGGGTCTTCGGCCATAGCAGTACCCAACCCTTCAGTGAGGCCAGATTCAACGGGCTATCGTCATCGGCACCATGCGGTTGATTAGGAGGATACAAATCCTCATAGCCCGGTAACGCCCGATCCACTTCAACCCGGTAAACGTCATCCGCCATATCTCGTGTGTGCCACTTCTTATCCAGGGGCCGAAGGATGGACCCCCTCGCGACGTCTTTGAGTTCGTCGTTTACTCTCATCAGGAAGGTGCATGGCGTTGAGAGCGCCTGCGAGAACATGTGTATGGCGTTAGAGAGAGGGCAAGGATGACGAAACTAATATATTAACTTGATGTACACATTAGTTAATTACCGTGAGGGCGTTGAGCTCGGCTAATGTCGACGGGCCAGCACATGCGGCGGCGGGCGTGCAAGTGACGGAGGGGCTGCTACCCGGCATGGACGGTGAATCCCTAGCACCAGCGACATTGCCGGCGGCCGAAGGAGTCTCCATTATAACATTGTCATTGCCGGCGGCCGGAGGAGTCTCCATTATAACATTGTCATTGCCGGCGGACAGCGGCGCCATCGAGGTGCTGCCGTCGAAGCTAACCACTTGCATTTCCGGGGGGGGGGGGGGGGGGGGTGTTTGCCACCCACAAACCACCCCCGTAGAGCGTTGAAATCTTCTTGGAAAGAAGCGGCGACTTCAGCTTTGACTTCAGGTACGAGTGTAGCTTTGAGTTGCGGTACCAGTTGCGGTACCAAACCAGCTTGGACTTGGGCTAGGATTGAATCCCTCATTTCCTCCGCCTCCCGCTGCTTCCTCTCATTGCGCGCATTTTTATCGGCCGCAGACGACAAGCCGTAGTGATCATGCTTGTGGCCTGTACCGGCGATAGCCACACGGCCTCTATGCGGCCTTCTCGTAGGTGAATGCTCATTGACGATGTTTAGCGCCCGTACGAGAGGCTTGTCCCATGCTACCCTGCCCGTCGACCCCTGGGACGAGGAGCCTTCGTCACCTTGTTGAGAAAGTCTTTGTCTTTCTTCTTCCTGCGGAAGAAACGTGAACCATTTAGAAATGTTGCTACTATTATATGAACGATACTTGATCTAATAAAACCGGTAAATTGCTTACCAGTTTTTTCTCCAACGACAGGACCTTCTGGTCGTTCGTGAACCAAATTATGTCGGTTACGACCTTGGGGTCCGTGACAAGTTCCCCGGTTAGTTTCTTCTTATGGTACCGCGACCTGATGAATCTTCTTTCAAGCGGGTCCTTGTACTTGAGCCAGGGGTTCTCAATGCCGGCATTTACATACGCCTCGTCCTCCTTCGCCCAATAGGGCTCCTTTCCCTCGTACCCACGGCTCCCAAGGTTGTGGTTGCCGATGTTAAGCTCCCGCATTTCCTTCCCCCACAACTTGCGATTCTTCGTCGCTTGTAGCTCTTCATTGGCCACAAAAGCATCAAAGTCCGCCTGGGAGACATGCGGAAAGGCAGAGTGGACCTCTTCGAAACCTTTGCCGCCATGAGCATCAAAGTCCGCTTGTCTCGCCGCCACCCCCGGCGGCGCCGGTTGCCTCATCGCCGCTAGGCTCGTAGGTACTACCCCCGGCGGCGCCGCTTGCCTCGTTGCCGCTCGGCTCGTCGACACTACCTCCAGCGGCATCCTCCATCTCATGGTCCTCGTCGCCGCCAACACCAGCGGCCTCGGCATCCTCCTCCGTGAAGGAGATATGCCCTAGAGGCAATAATAAAGTGGTTATTATTTATATCTTTATGTTTATGATAAATGTTTATATATCATGCTAGAATTATATTAACCGAAACATTAGTACATGTGTGATATGTAGACAAACAAGAAGTCCCTAGTATGCCTCTTAAACTAGCTTGTTGATTAATGGATGATTAGTTTCATAATCATGAACATTGGATGTTATTAATAACAAGGTTATGTCATTATATGAATGATGTAATGGACACACCCAATTAAGCGTAGCATAAGATCTCGTCATTAAGTTATTTGCTATAAGCTTTCGATACATAGTTACCTAGTCCTTATGACCATGAGATCATGTAAATCACTTATACAGGAAAGGTACTTTGATTACACCAAACACCACTGCGTAAATGGGTGGCTATAAAGGTGGGATTAAGTATCCGGAAAGTATGAGTTGAGGCATATGGATCAACAGTGGGATTTGTCCATCCCGATGACGGATAGATATACTCTGGGCCCTCTCGGTGGAATGTCGTCTAATGTCTTGCAAGCATATGAATGAGTTCATAAGAGACCACATACCACGGTACGAGTAAAGAGTACTTGTCAGGAGACGAGGTTGAACAAGGTATAGAGTGATACCGAAGATCAAACCTCGGACAAGTAAAATATCGCGAGACAAAGGGAATTGGTATTGTATGTGAATGGTTCATTCGATCACTAAAGTCATCGTTGAATATGTGGGAGCCATTATGGATCTCCAGATCCCGCTATTAGTTATTGGTCGGAATGAGTACTCAACCATGTCCGCATAGTTCACGAACCGTAGGGTGACACACTTAAAGTTGGATGTTGAAATGGTAGAACTTGAATATGGAATGGAGTTCGAATATTTGTTCGGAGTCCCGGATGAGATCCCGGACATCACGAGGAGTTCCGGAATGGTCCGGAGAATAAGATTCATATATAGGATGTCATTTTATGTGAATTAAAATGTCGCGGAAGGTTCTATGGAAGGTTCTAGAAGGTTCTAGAAAAGTCCGGAAGAAACCACCAAGGAAGGTGGAGTCCACATGGGACTCCACCTCCATGGCCGGCCAACCCTAGTGGGGGAGGAGTCCCAAGTGGACTCCCCCTTAGGGGGCCGGCCACCCCCCACATGGGAGGTGGAACTCCCACCTTTGGTGGGAGTCCTAGTTGGGCTAGGTTTCCCCCTCTTATGGAAGGTTTTTGGTTCGGGTCTTATTCGAAGACTTGGACACCAACACTTGGGGATCCACCTATATAATGAGGGGCCAAGGGAGGGGGCCGGCCACCCCAAGACCACAAGCTGGCCGCCCCCCTTGAAGTGGCCGGCCACCCCCTCCCAAACCCTAGCCGCCCCCCTCTCCTCCATATAGCCCGCGTAGCTTAGCGAAGCTCCGCCGGACTTCTCCACCGCCACCGACACCACGCCGTCGTGCTGTCGGATTCAAGAGGAGCTACTACTTCCGCTGCCCGCTGGAACGGGAGGTGGACGTCGTCTTCATCAACAACCGAACGTGTGACCGAGTACGGAGGTGCTGCCCGTTCGTGGCGCCGGAACCGATCGTGATCAAGATCTTCTACGCGCTTTTGCAAGCGGCAAGTGAACGTCTACCGCAGCAACAAGAGCCTCATCTTGTAGGCTTTGGAATCTCTTCAAGGGTGAGACTCGATAATCCCCTCGTTGCTACCGTCTTCTAGATTGCATCTTGGCTTGGATTTCGTGTTCGCGGTAGGAAAAATTTTGTTTTCTATGCAACATTATCCTACAGTGGTATCAGAGCCGTGTCTATGCATAGATGGTTGCACGAGTAGAACACAATGGTTTGTGGGCGTTGATGCTCTTGTTATCTTTAGTTTGAGTACTTTGCATCTTTGTGGCATAGTGGGATGAAGCGGCTCGGACTAATTTTACATGACCGCGTTCATGAGACTTGTTCCTCGTTCGACATGCAACTTGTATTGCATAAGAGGCTTTGCGGGTGTCTGTCTCTCCTACTATAGTGAAGATTCAATTCACTCTTCTATTGAAAACATTAGTATCAATGTTGTGGTTCATGTTCGTAGGTAGATTAGATCTCTCTCGAAAACCCTAAACCACGTAAAATATGCAAACCAAATTAGAGACGTCTAACTTGTTTTTGCAGGGTTTGGTGATGTGATATGGCCATAATGTGATGATGAATATGTATGAGATGATCATTATTGTATTGTGGCAACCGGCAGGAGCCTTATGGTTGTCTTTAAATTTCATGTTGAGTAGTATTTCAAAGTAGTTGTAATAGTTGCTACATGGAGGACAATCATGAAGACGGCGTCATTGACCTTGATGCTACGCCAACGATGATGGAGATCATGCCCGAAGATGATGGAGATCATGTCCGTGCTTTGGAGATGAAGATCAAAGGCGCAAAGACAAAAGGGCCATATCATATCACATATGAACTGCATGTGATGTTAATCCTTTTATGCATCTTATTTTGCTTAGATCACGACGGTAGCATTATAAGATGATCCCTCACTAAAATCTCAAGATAATAAAGTGTTCATCCTTAGTAGCACCGTTACCAAGTCTTGTCGTTTCGAAGCATCTCGTGATGATCGGGTGTGATAGATTCAATAAGTACATACAACGGGTGCAAGACAGTTTTGCACATGCAGATACTAAGGTGGCCTTGACGAGCCTAGCATGTACAGACATGGTCTCGGAACACGTGATACCGAAAGGTAGAGCATGAATCATATGGTTGATATGATGAACACTTTGAGTGTTCGCCATTGAAGTCACACCTTTTCTCGTGATGATCGGGTTTAGGTGCGGTGGATTTGGTTCGTGTGATCACTAAGACAATGCGAGGGATATTGTTTTGAGTGGGAGTTCACCTAGATTTTTAATTATGTTGAATTAAAATTTGAACTCAATTTGTCATAAACTTAGTCTAAATTATTGCAAATATATGTTGTAGAGATGGCGTCCCCAATCAATTTTAATCAGTTCCTAGAGAAAGAGAAACTTAAGAGCAACGGTAGCAACTTCACCGACTGGTTCCGTCATGTGAGGATCTTCCTCTCTGGCGGAAATCTGCAATTTGTGCTTGATGCACCGCTAGGTGACCCTCCTGCAGAAGATGAAACCGATGAAGTAAAAGCTGTTTACGTGACTCGGAAAACTCGGTACTCTCAAGTTCAGTGTGCCATCCTGTGCAGTCTGGAATCCGATCTTCAAAAACGTTTTGAGCACCACGATCTTCATGAGTTGATGAATGAGCTGAAAGCTATATTCGAGACTCATGCGGCCGTGGAATGCTATGAAGCATCGAAACATTTCTTCAGCTGCATGATGGAAGAAGGCAGCTCCGTTAGTGAGCACATGCTCGCCATGACCGGGCATGCGAAGAAACTCGATGACTTGGGAATAGTGATTCCTAACAGATCGGGATTAATCGTGTCCTTCATACACCGCCACAAATTTACACGAACTTTGTGATGAACTACAATATGCAGAACATGAACAAGGAGTTACCTGAACTCTTTGGCATGCTAAAAGCTGCTGAGATTGAGATCAAGAAAGAGCACCAAGTGTTGATGGTCAACAAGACCACCAGTTTCAAGAAACAGGGCAAGTCTAAGGAAAAATTCAAGAAGGGTGGCAAGAAAGCTGCCACGCCTCCTATGAAACCTAAGAACGGCCCTAAGCCTGATGCTGAGTGCTATTATCGCAAGGAGAAGGGACACCGGAAGCGTAATTGCTCCAAGTATCCGGCTGATCTGAAGAGCGGCCTTGTCAAGAAGAAGAAAGAAGGTATATCTGATATACATGTTATAGATGTTCATTTCTTGGTTCTCGTTCTAGTACTGGGTATTTGATACTGGTTCGGTTGCTCATATTTGTAACTCGAAACAGGAACTAAAGAATAAACGACAACTGCTGAAAGATGAAGTGACGATGCGCGTTGGAAACGGATCCAAGGTCAATGTGATCGCAGTCGGCACACTTCCTCTACATCTACCTTCGGGATTAGTTTTAAGCCTAAATAATTGCTATTATGTACCTGCGTTGAGCATGAACATTATATCTGGATCTTGTTTAATACAAGACGGTTATTCATTCAAGTCTGAGAATAATGGTTGTTCTATTTTTATGAATAATATCTTTTATGGTCGAGCACCACAAAAGAATGGCTTATTTCTGTTAGATCTCGATAGTAGTGATACGCATATACATAACATTGATGCTAAACGAATTAAATTGAATGATAATTCTACTTATATGTCGCACTGTCGTCTTGGTCATATTGGAGTGAAACGCATGAAGAAACTCCATACTGATGGATTACTTGAATCACTTGACTTTGAGTCACTTGATAGATGCGAAGCATGTCTAATGGGTAAAATGACAAAGACTCCATTTTCTGGTATGATGGAGCGAGCTACTGACTTATTGGAAATCATACATACCGATGTATGTGGACCAATGAGCGTAGCATCACGCGGTGGTTATCGTTATGTTCTAACCTTCACAGATGATCTGAGTAGATATGGGTATATCTATTTCATGAAACATAAATCCGAAACTTTCGAGAAGTTTAAGGAATTTCAAAGTGAAGTAGAAAATCAACGTAACAAGAAGATTAAATTTCTACGATCTGATCGTGGAGGTGAATATCTGAGTTATGAGTTTGGCATGCATTTAAAGAAATGCGGAATACTTTCACAATTGACACCGCCGGGAACACCTCAACGTAACGATGTGTCCGAACGTCGTAATCGAACTCTCTTAGATATGGTTCGTAGTATGATGTCTCTTACTGATTTGCCGTTATCATTTTGGAGTTATGCATTAGAGACAGCCGCATTCACTTTAAATAGAGCACCATCAAAATCCGTAGAAACGACACCGTATGAATTGTGGTTTAATAAGAAACCTAAGCTGTCATTCCTGAAAGTTTGGGGTTGCGAAGCCTATGTAAAGAAGTTACAACCGGACAAGTTAGAACCCAAAGCGGAGAAATGCGTCTTCATAGGATACCCTAAGGAAACTATAGGGTACACTTTCTATCACAGATCCGAAGGCAAAATCTTTGTTGCTAAGAACGGAACCTTTCTTGAGAAAGAATTTCTCACTAAAGAAGTGACTGGAAGAAAAGTAGAACTCGATGAGATTGATGAATCTATACTCATTGATCAGAGTAGTGCAGTACCGGAAGTTGTACCTGTACCGCCTACACCGGTAACAGAGGAAGCTAATGATAATGATCATGAAACTTCGAACGAGGAAACTACTGAACCTCGCAGATCGACAAGGGAACGTGCCACTCCTGATTGGTATGATCCTTGTCTAAATGTCATGATTGTGGATAACAATGATGAGGACCCTGCGACGTATGAAGAAGCGATGATGAGCCCAGATTCCAACAAATGGCAAGAAGCCATGAAATCCGAAATGGGATCCATGTATGATAACAAAGTATGGACTTTGGTAGACTTACCTGATAGCCGAAAGGCTGTCGAAAATAAATGGATCTTCAAGAGAAAAACAGATGCTGATGGTAATATTACTGTCTATAAAGCTCGACTTGTCGCAAAGGGTTTCCGACAAATTCAAGGAGTTGACTACGATGAGACATTCTCACCTGTAGCGAAGCTAAAATCTGTGAGGATTTTGTTAGCAATAGCTGCATTTTTCGATTATGAGATTTGGCAGATGGATGTCAAAACGGCATTCCTTAATGGAGACATTGAGGAAGAGTTGTATATGGTACAACCCAAAGGTTTTGTCGATCCTAAAAATGCTGACAAAGTATGCAAACTTCAGCGTTCAATTTATGGACTGAAGCAAGCATCAAGAAGTTGGAACCGACGTTTTGATAAGGTGATCAAAGACTTCGGGTTTATACAGTGTCATGGAGAGGCATGTATTTACAAGAAAGTGAGTGGGAGCTCTGTAGCATTCCTGATATTATATGTAGATGACATATTATTGATCGGGAATGATATAGAACTATTAAGCAGTGTTAATGGTTATTTGAATAATAGTTTTTCAATGAAAGACCTTGGTGAAGCTTCGTATATATTAGGCATCAAGATTTATAGGGATAGATCAAGACGTCTAATAGGGCTATCACAGAGTACATATCTGGACAAGATTCTAAAGAAGTTTAGAATGGACGAAAGTAAGAAAGGGTTCTTACCTATATTACCAGGCAAGGTATTGAGTAAGACTCAAGGACCGGCTACGGCAGAAGAAAGAGAAAGGATGAGTAATATCCCCTATGCCTCGGCAGTAGGATCTATCATGTATGCCATGCTATGTACTAGACCGGATATAGCACATGCTGTTAGTTTGACTAGCAGATATCAAAGTGATCCAGGAATGGAACACTGGACAGCGGTCAAGAATATCCTGAAGTACTTGAAAAGAACTAAGGATATGTTTCTTTGTTATGGAGGTGACCAAGAGCTCATTGTAAACGGTTACACCGATGCAAGTTGGAACACTGATCCTGATGACTCTAAGTCACAATGCAGGTACGTGTTTATATTGAATGGTGCTGCGATAAGCTGGGCAAGCTCGAAGCGGTTGCACGGTGGCGAAGTCTTCAACAGAATCAGAGTACATAGCGGCTTCAGAGGCTTCATCAGAAGCGGTATGGATGAAGAGGTTCATTGTAGAGCTCGGTGTGGTTCCTAGTGCATTGGACCCATTAATCATTTACTGTGATAACATGGATGCCATCGCCAATGCACAAGAGCCAAGGTCACACAAGAGGCTGAAGCATATCAAGCTGCGTTACCACTCGATTCGCGAGTACATCGAAGATGGAGAAGTAAAGATTTGCAAAGTACACACTGATCTGAATGTAGCAGATCCGTTGACTAAAGCTCTCCCTAGGGCAAAGCATGACCAACACCAGAATGCCATGGGTGTTAGGTATATTACAATGTAATCTAGATTATTGACTCTAGTGCAAGTGGGAGACTGAAGGAGATATGCCCTAGAGGCAATAATAAAGTGGTTATTATTTATATCTTTATGTTTATGATAAATGTTTATATATCATGCTAGAATTGTATTAACCGAAACATTAGTACATGTGTGATATGTAGACAAACAAGAAGTCCCTAGTATGCCTCTTAAACTAGCTTGTTGATTAATGGATGATTAGTTTCATAATCATGAACATTGGATGTTATTAATAACAAGGTTATGTCATTATATGAATGATGTAATGGACACACCCAATTAAGCGTAGCATAAGATCTCGTCATTAAGTTATTTGCTATAAGCTTTCGATACATAGTTACCTAGTCCTTATGACCATGAGATCATGTAAATCACTTATACCGGAAAGGTACTTTGATTACACCAAACACCACTGCGTAAATGGGTGGCTATAAAGGTGGGATTAAGTATCCGGAAAGTATGAGTTGAGGCATATGGATCAACGGTGGGATTTGTCCATCCCGATGACGGATAGATATACTGGGCCCTCTCGGTGGAATGTCGTCTAATGTCTTGCAAGCATATGAATGAGTTCATAAGAGACCACATACCACGGTACGAGTAAAGAGTACTTGTCAGGAGACGAGGTTGAACAAGGTATAGAGTGATACCGAAGATCAAACCTCGGACAAGTAAAATATCGCGAGACAAAGGGAATTGGTATTGTACGTGAATGGTTCATTCGATCACTAAAGTCATCGTTGAATATGTGGGAGCCATTATGGATCTCCAGATCCCGCTATTGGTTATTGGTCGGAATGAGTACTCAACCATGTCCGCATAGTTCACGAACCGTAGGGTGACACACTTAAAGTTGGATGTTGAAATGGTAGAACTTGAATATGAAATGGAGTTCGAATATTTGTTCGGAGTCCCGGATGAGATCCCGGACATCACGAGGAGTTCCGGAATGGTCCGGAGAATAAGATTCATATATAGGATGTCATTTTATGTGAATTAAAATGTCGCGGAAGGTTCTATGGAAGGTTCTAGAAGGTTCTAGAAAAGTCCGGAAGAAACCACCAAGGAAGGTGGAGTCCACATGGGACTCCACCTCCATGGCCGGCCAACCCTAGTGGGGGAGGAGTCCCAAGTGGACTCCCCCTTAGGGGGCCGGCCACCCCCCACATGGGAGGTGGAACTCCCACCTTTGGTGGGAGTCCTAGTTGGGCTAGGTTTCCCCCTCTTATGGAAGGTTTTTGGTTCGGGTCTTATTCGAAGACTTGGACACCAACACTTGGGGATCCACCTATATAATGAGGGGCCAAGGGAGGGGGCCGGCCACCCCAAGACCACAAGCTGGCCGCCCCCCTTGAAGTGGCCGGCCACCCCCTCCCAAACCCTAGCCGCCCCCCTCTCCTCCATATAGCCCGCGTAGCTTAGCGAAGCTCCGCCGGACTTCTCCACCGCCACCGACACCACGCCGTCGTGCTGTCGGATTCAAGAGGAGCTACTACTTCCGCTGCCCGCTGGAACGGGAGGTGGACGTCGTCTTCATCAACAACCGAACGTGTGACCGAGTACGGAGGTGCTGCCCGTTCATGGCGCCGGAACCGATCGTGATCAAGATCTTCTACGCGCTTTTGCAAGCGGCAAGTGAACGTCTACCGCAGCAACAAGAGCCTCATCTTGTAGGCTTTGGAATCTCTTCAAGGGTGAGACTCGATAAACCCCTCGTTGCTACCGTCTTCTAGATTGCATCTTGGCTTGGATTTCGTGTTCGCGGTAGGAAAATTTTTGTTTTCTATGCAACGTTATCCTACACTCCATCCTAAAGAAGTGCCTATTGTAGTGCTCCTCTAACTCTTCTTGAGACGACATGGTGGCTTGCACTAATAGAAGATGAAAAAGAGTTAGAATTCACGGAAAAATTCGGCATGACCTTTGCTAAAAATTGGTCATGCCGAGTGCTAGAATTGCCGGAACGGAAATGAATCGACATTCCGGCACTCAATAGCAACTCAATCCCTGTAACAGAAATGCAAACATATATATAACAACTTCATTTTCACCGGAGCTCAACCATCACCATAATCAGCATGTTCATTTAGCTCAACCATCACCATAACCATAACCATAACAGCAACATGCACAGCAGCAGCATGCATAGCATCAGCATTTAAATACCACCAGTAGCATTTCCACTATAATAAAAACCCCAATTAATTTCCAGAGAACCATGTACATCAAGTAAATGGGTCATCAATTTATCACAGCAAGAAAAATATGTGTGGATGAATAAAATCATCCAAACAGGGGCACCACAATCATATACCCCCAACAGAGAAACCAAATACATTATATATACATAAGCTTCAGGGAATTACTTGGGGTCCAAAAAACTAATCCATGATATATGAATGCTATGAGAAATACAAATGAGTGAAAAAGGTGTACAAATAAGTGGAATTAAAGTGACATTCGTTCACCTTGTACATGCACTGGCCAATTAACTAAACAAAATCAATTTTCATTTTAGCTACTGCAAGTAAAATCAATTTTGAGCCAAACCTCTATTTCATTTTCTTTTTTTGGCAGTAGGTAATGATGCATTTTCATTTTGAACCAAATTAATTTACAACCAGTGAGCATGCATGAGCATTTTGAACTAAACAATTGAGCATTTTTAACCAGTAGCAATTTATGGCAGCATTTTTGCATTTCATTCTTGTTAGGAGCATGAGCATGAGCAAGCAATTTTGCATTTCATTCATATTATTAGCATGAGCATGCAACACCTACACTGGCAGCAATTCATTTTGTATATTAGCATTTCATTCTTGTTATTAGCATGAACCAGAGAATGCATTTCATTAGGCATTTAAATGAACCAGAGAATGCATTCTTGCTATATATGAACCCTAAAAATTTAATAAACATGAATCAAGAATGTGTAAACCAACAGCTACTGCTAGCTTCATTTTCATTTCCATCTCAACCAGAAGCAAACCAGAAGCATTTAGTATATAAAGCATTTAGTAAATATAAATTGAAACCCTAAATACTAACCAGCAATGAACTCCACCTAATGAACTAAATACCTAAGCAACATGAACTAAGCAACATTGTAGTTTTAAACCAGTAGCATAAGCATGAGCATTTTATATATATGGTAGTAGCATAAGCATTGCATCTTGCATTTCATTTTAAAATTGGTTTAGTTTCAAACCAGAGAGCTTAATTGTTACTTTAATTTATATGAATTGGCAGTAGCATAACCAAAAAACCCTACTGCCTAGCTACCTAGGTACTGCAAGCATTTTTATTTTCATTTTCACATTTAAAAGAATGAATTGAACCAGAAGAAGTCACAGGGCATCTAGCAAAACCATTTTCATTTTCATTTTCATTTTCATTTTCATTTAATGAAGAACTAACATGCTGCTTAGTGTCTAGTTTTTATTTTCATCATAAACCATAGCATAAAAACACCCTACTACTATAGCTACTCCTAAACTAAATAAGCCAGAGAACCATGTACATCATTTTCATTTTGTTTTAAATGAAACATAGAATGAATTGAACCCTAAAGTGTTCATTTCATTATTTTTTAAATGAACCAGAGAGCATTATTGCTATATCAACCAGCCAACATCTATAGAATTTATAGAATTTAAATGAACCAGAGAGCATTGTCATAGAAGGCACTACATTTATAGAATTTCACTGCAAGAATCGGCTACTGCCTGAATCCTAAGCTAAAAGCACACTACCTGAATCGACATGCTCCTTATTCCTTGTTCTGGTGCTTTTTTAGTTCAAAATAAGGAGCGTGTACATCCAGACCCGAATGGTACAAAAGGGGAATGGCGCGCAGGGCAGGAGGATTTGGGGAGAGGGGAGGGAGGCGGGCGGAGGCGCCTAGGATCCACGGAGGACGGCAAGCGAGATGAGGAGCGGGAGCGGCGACTCGGCTTGGGGAATGGGGAGGGAGAACAGGGTCGCGCAGCGGTTAAGTCCCAGCTATAGCCGGACCCACCTTATTGCCGGCGCACCACATGATTGGTTCGCCGGGGACAACTATACCCCCGGCGAACCAAACAGGTGGTGCGCCGGCAATAAGGTGAGCCCGGCTATACCTGGGACTTGTCCCCCAACCCTGGCTGGCCATTTCCTTTTCTTTTCTATTTTATTTTATTTTTCTTCTTTTCTTTATTTCTTTTCACTTTCTTTTATGTTTATTTTCTTTTCCCACAAATCCTATACTATTTTTTTCCTTCTCTTTTTAAGATAATAACAAAGCAATATGAGTTAATTAGGCATTACAAAAAAATATGAGTTATATATACATACACAAAATATTGACCAACACAATATTAATTAGTCATACATAAAGTATTGGACATGACCATATGAGTAGTTATGAATTACACAAAATATGAGTTATAGATTGCAAATAAAGTTTTACATCATCGATTGAGAAGAGTGTTTCGCTTTCTTCTTGCTTTTCTTGCTCGTCGTTGAATAATTTAGCCCCGTGTCGTGACTTCTTCTTTTGAAGGGTCGACCTGACCTCGATAGCGTGGTCCTGCTTCTTCTTGTGGTGTATGTTGTGTCTTCGTCCTCGGATTCTTCCATCATTGGGTCTCCGACTTGTCCTTCGAAGTCTTCCTCGTTGGCGACTCCATCCATTCCAACGATGGTCCTCTTGCCTCTCCTCATGATAACACGGCTAGGCCTGGATGGGTCGGTTATGAAGAAGCATTGGTGCACGTGTTCTGCCAGTACCCATGGCTCATTCTGCGCGGTGGCGTTCGTGGACTTTGATTTGTTGGCTTCGGGTAGAAACATGGTGGTGAAATACCGGTCTTCTTTTGTGATGCTCTTAGCCCATCTGATACGGAACATCGGCACTTTCTCCCCAGCCTAGCTAAGCTCCCAGATTTCCTCGATTCTTCCGTAGTATCTAGTCTTTACGTCACCCGTCCAAGAATCCATCGTTACCCCTGAGTTCTGGTAAACACTGTTCTTGTCTTTTTCTTCCGTGTAGAATGTGTACCCGTTGATATCGTACGCTTGGTAAGTCATGATGTTGGGCGCGGGGCCATGTGACAAGGCCAATACTAGTTTATCCTTGTCAGAATCCATTGGTGGGGGATTAGCATCAATGTGGTCTTTGAACCAGCGCGCGAAAGTGGAGTTGTGCTCTCTGTATATTTCTGCTTCCGTCATCATCGGCTTGCCACTGTTCTCTATCATGGTTTTATGCTCTTTCAACCAAGGATCGATCAAGTCAATGTGTTGTAGCGCTACTAAGTTGGCCCTGTCAAAGTCGGAAGTCCGACCAGACATGTGCACGTGCAGTTCCTTCCTTCCATTTTTGTGGCCTACTCCCTCGAACCTGTGGAGGTGCTTGTTTTGAGGCAAACCAACAGGGTCCTCGATGTCTAGATAATTCGTGCAGAAAGAGATGCACTCTTCGGTGAGCCAGCCCTGGACGATGCTTCCATCCGGATGTGACCTGTTACGAACGTATCCTTTAATGACCCCATTCATTCTTTCAAACAGCATCATGTTGCGTAAGAATGCCGGCCCTAGACTGACGATATCATCCATGATATGGATCAACAGATGGACCATCACGTCAAAGAATGCAGGCGGGAAGTACATCTCCATCTCACATAGGATCACCACGATCTCTTCCTGGAGCCTTGCGAGTTTCTTCACGCTTATCGACTTCCGAGTTATGACGTCGAAGAAGTTACGAGCCCGATCCAGCGTTGCACGGACATGGTCATCCATTATACCTCGGATTGCAACCGGAAGAATCTGCGTCATCATCACGTGACAGTCATGAGACTTCATGCCACTGAAGTTTCGTTTCTTGGGGTCCATGTATCTGCTTATTAGCCCGGAGTAACCGAAGGGCACTCTAACTCCTAGAAGGCAATTGAAAAATTGATCGACCTCGGCCGGACTAAAAGTGAAGCAGGAGGGGGGACAGTAATAGTCTGGCTGCTTAATCCTTTTGCGCTTCTGACCGCCGTCCGCCTCCTCCTCCGACTGTCCCTCTTGGGCCGGCGGGATCTGAAGCTCTTCCCTGATGCCCAAAACTTTCAGGTCGTGTCTTGCTTTCGGCCCATCTTTGGTCCGGTCCGGCATGTTGAGAAGAGTGCCAAGCAAGCTCTCGCACACGTTCTTTGTAATATGCATGACATCAAGGCAGTGAGGTGTATCGAGAATTTTCCAGTACGGCAAGTCCCAAAACACGGACCTCCTTTTCCATACACCAATGAGCGGCGTCGTTTCCTTTTTCTTCTTCTCTCCAGGCTTTTGACGAATCTTTCCCGGCGCAGGGCACTCCTTCCAACCTTTCAGTAATGTATCGATCTCTTCGCCGCTCTTCTTACATGGAGGTCCTCGGGGTTCATTTGTACCATCGAACAGATCTCCACGCTTTCTCCACGGGTCAGTCTTCTGTAGCCACCTTCGATGCCCCATGTAAACTGTTTTCGAAGAGCCGGGATCCTTACCAAGCTGCAAAAACATCGTCTCTTCCATGCACCTGACACATGCCTTGTGTCCATGGCACACCTGGCACGAAATGTAACCGTATCTGAGGTAGTCCTGCACCGTCGTGATCAGCGCGGCTTGATGTCTACTTCCCCCTCCTTTTCCTGTAGACAGTGTTGGGCCTCCAAGAGCAGAGGTTTGTAGAACAGCAGCAAGTTTTCCCTTAAGTGGATCACCCAAGGTTTATCGAACTCAGGGAGGAAGAGGTCAAAGATATCCCTCTCATGTAACCCTGCAACCACAAAGCAAGAAGTCTCTTGTGTCCCCAACACACCTAATAGGTGCACTAGTTCGGCGAAGAGATAGTGAAATACAGGTGGTATGAATATATATGAGCAGTAGCAACGGTGCCAGAAAATAGCTTGCTAGCGTGTAGTTGATGGTGGTAGTATTGCAGCAGTAGTAACGCAGTAAAACAGTAAACAAGCAGCGATAGCAGTATTTAGGAACAAGGCCTAGGGATTACACTTTCACTAGTGAACACTCTCAACATTGATCACATAACAGAATAGATAAATGCATACTCTACACTCTTGTTGGATGATGAACGCATTGCGTAGGATTACACGAACCCTCAATGCCGGAGTTAACAAGCTCCACAATTTGTTCATATTTAAGTAACCTTATAGTGTAAGATAGATCAATACAACTAAACCAAGTACTAACATAGCATGCACACTGTCACCTTCATGCATATGTAGGAGGAATAGATCACTTCAATATTATCATAGCAATAGTTAACTTCATAATCTACAGGAGATCATGATCATAGCATAAACCAAGTACTAACACGGTGCACACACTGTCACCTTTACACACGTGCAGGAGGAATAGAACTACTTTAATAACATTGCTAGAGTAGCACATAGATAAATTGTGATACAAACTCATATGAATCTCAATCATGTAAAGCAGCTCATGAGATTATTGTATTGAGGTACATGGGAGAGATGAACCACATAGCTACCGGTACAGCCCCGAGCCTCGATGGAGAACTACTCCCTCCTCATGGGAGCAGCAGCGGTGATGAAGATGGCGGTGGAGATGGCAGCGGTGTCGATGGAGAAGCCTTCCGGGGGCACTTCCCCGCTCCGGTAGCGTGCCGGAACAGAGACTCCTGTCCCCCAGATCTTGGCGTCGCGATGGCGGCGGCTCTGGAAGGTTTCTGTGGGTTTCGTCGAACTTGTCGAGGTTTTTAGGTCAGGGACGATTAAATAGGCGAAGAGGCGGCGCAGGAGGGTCGAAGGGGCGACGACACCATAGGGCGGCGCGGCCAGGGCCTGGGCCGCGCCGGCCTATGGTCTGGGGGCCCAGTGCCCCCCTCTGGTCCTTCCCGGGTGTTCTGGATGCTTCCGGTGAAAATAGGAACTTGGGCGTTGATTTCGTCCGATTCCGAGAATATTTCGTTACTAGGATTTCTGAAACCAAAAACAGCAGAAAACAGGAACTGGCACTTCGGCATCTTGTTAATAGGTTAGTTCCAGAAAATGCACGAATATGACATAAAGTGTGCATAAAACATGTAGATAACATCAATAATGTGGCATGGAACATAAGAAATTATCGATACGTTGGAGACGTATCAGCATCCCCAAGCTTAGTGCTGCTCGTCCCGAGCAGGTAAAACGATAACACAGATAATTTCTGGAGTGACATGCCATCATAACCTTGATCATACTATTTGTAAAGCATATGTAGTGAATGCAGCGATCAAAACAATGTATATGACATGAGTAAACAAGTGAATCATATAGCAAAGACTTTTCATGAATAGTACTTTCAAGACAAGCATCAATAAGTCTTGCATAAGAGTTAACTCATAAAGCAATAATTCAAAGTAAAGGCATTGAAACAACACAATGGAAGATTAAGTTTCAGCGGTTGCTTTCAACTTGTAACATGTATATCTCATTGATATTGTCAATATAGAGTAATATAATAAGTGCAATAAGCAAATATGTAGGAATCAATGCACAGTTCACACAAATGTTTGCTTCTTGAGGTAGAGAGAGATAGGTGAACTGACTCAACAATAAAAGTAAGAGAATGGTCCTTCAAAGAGGAAAGCATCGATTGCTATATTTGTGCTAGAGCTTTTATTTTGAAAACATAAAGAGAGCATAAAAATAAAGTTTTGAGAGGTGTATGTTGTTGTCAACGAATGGTAGCGGGTACTCTAACCCCCTTGCCAGACAAACCTTCAAAGAGCGGCTCCCATTTTATTTTATATTTGGATGGCACTCCTTCCAACCTTTCTTTCACAACCCATGGCTAACCGAATCCTCGGGTGCCTGCCAACAATCTCATACCATGAAGGAGTGCCTTTTTTATTTTAGTTTTATTATGATGACACTCCTCCCAACCTTTGCTTACACAAGCCATGGCTAACCGAATCCTTCGGGTGCCGTCCAACAATCACATACCATGGAGGAGTGTCTATTTTTGTTAATTAATTTGGGACTGGGAATCCCATTGCCAGCTCTTTTTGCAAAATTATTGGATAAGCGGATGAAGCCACTAGTCCATTGGTGAAAGTTGCCCAACAAGATTGAAAGATAAACACCACATACTTCCTCATGAGCTATAAAACATTGACACAAATCAGAAGTGATAAATTTTGAATTGTTTAAAGGTAGCACTCAAGCAATTTACTTTGGAATGGCGGAAAATACCATGTAGTAGGTAGATATGGTGGACACAAATGGCATAGTGGTTGGCTCAAGTATTTTGGATGCATGAGAAGTATTCCCTCTCGATACAAGGTTTAGGCTAGCAAGGTTATTTGAAACAAACACAAGGATGAACCGGTGCAGCAAAACTCACATAAAAGACATATTGAAAACATTATAAGACTCTACACCGTCTTCCTTGTTGTTCAAACTCAATACTAGAAATTATCTAGACTTTAGAGAGACCAAATATGCAAACCGAATTTTAGCATGCTCTATGTATTTCTTCATTAATGGGTGCAAAGCATATGATGCAAGAGCTTAAACATGAACACAACAATTGCCAAGTATCACATTACGCAAGACATTATAGCAATTACTACATGTATCATTTTCCAATTCCAACCATATAACAATTTAACGAAGAGGAAACTTCGCCATGAATATTAAAAGCTAAGAACACATGTGTTCATATGCAACAGCGGAGCGTGTCTCTCTCCCACACAAGCATGATGTAATCCAATTTATTCAAACACAAACAAAAATAAAAGCATACAGACGCTCCAAGTAAAGCACATAAGATGTGACCGAATAAAAATATAGTTTCAAGAGAAGGAACCTGATAATTTGTCGATGAAGAAGGGGATGCCTTGGGCATCCCCAAGCTTAGATGCTTGAGTCTTCTTGAAATATGCAGGGATGAACCACCGGGGCATCCCCAAGCTTAGAGCTTTCACTCTTCTTGATCATAGTATATCATACTCCTCTCTTGATCCTTGAAAACTTCCTCCACACCAAACTCGAAACAACTCATTAGAGGGTTAGTGCACAATAAAAATTAACATATTCAGAGGTGACACAATCATTCTTTACACTTCTGGACATTGCACAAAGCTACTGGACATTAATGGAACAAAGAAATTCATCCAACATAGCAAAAGAGGCAATGCGAAATAAAAGGCAGAATCTGTCAAAACAGAACAGTTCGTATTGACGAATTTTAAAATGGCACCAGACTTGCTCAAATGAAAATGCCCAAATTGAATGAAAGTTGCGTACATATCTGAGGATCATGCACGTAAATTGGATTAATTTTCTGAGCTACCTACAGGGAGGTAGACCCAGATTCGTGACAGCAAAGAAATCTGGAACTGCGCAGTAATCCAAATCTAGTACTTACTTTTCTATCAAAGACTTTACTTGGCACAACAAAACACTAAACTAAGATAAGGAGAGGTTGCTACAGTGGTAAACAACTTCCAAGACACAAATATAAAACAAAGTACTGTAGCAAAATAACACATGGGTTATCTCCCAAGAAGTTCTTTTTTTATAGCCATTAAGATGGGCTCAGCAGTTTTAATGATGCACTCGCAAGAAAAAGTATTTGAAGCAAAAGAGAGCATCAAGAGGCAAATTAGAAACACATTTAAGTCTAACATGCTTCCTATGCAGAGGAATCTTGTAAATAAACAAGTTCATGAAGAGCAAAGTAACAAGCATAGGAAGATAAAACAAGTGTAGCTTCAAAAATTTCAGCACATAGAGAGGTGTTTTAGTAACATGAAAATTTCTACAACCATATTTTCCTCTCTCATAATAACTTTCAGTAACATCATGAGCAAACTCAACAATATAACTATCACATAAAGCATTCTTATCATGAGTCTCATGCATAGAATTATTACTCTCCACATAAGCATAATCAATTTTATTAGTAATAGTGGGAGCAAATTCAACAAAGTAGCTATCATTATTATTCTCATCATCAAATATAGGAGGCATATTGTAATCATAATCAAATTTATCCTCCATAACAGGTGGCAACAAAAGACTTTTATCATTATAATCATCATATATGGGAGGCAAAGTATCATCAAAGAAAATTTTCTCCTCAATGCTTGGGGGACTAAAAAGATCATGAAAACCAGCTTCCCCAAGCTTAGAACTTTCTATATTATTATCAACAATGGTGTTCAAAGCGTTCATACTAATATTACTACCAGCATGCAAATAAGATTCCATAGGTTTTTTAATTTTCGCATCAAACAATCCATGTTTTAAATAAGAAAATAGAATAAGAAGATCATTTTTGTCCATTATGCCAAACTAGTGTAAACAAGAAACAAAAAGATGCAATTGCAGGATCTAAAGGAAATAGCTTTGAGTACTTACAATGCCGGAAAATAGCTTAGTAGCCGAGGTCCGGAGTGTGAGTACCTTTTACCTTTCCTCCCCGGCAACGGCGCCAGAAAATAGCTTGATGTCTACTTCCCCCTCCTTTTCCTGTAGACAGTGTTGGGCCTCCAAGAGCAGAGGTTTGTAGAACAGCAGAAAGTTTTCCCTTAAGTGGATCACCCAAGGTTTATCGAACTCAGGGAGGAAGAGGTCAAAGATATCCCTCTCATGCAACCCTGCAACCACAAAGCAAGAAGTCTCTTGTGTCCCCAACACACCTAATAGGTGCACTAGTTCGGCGAAGAGATAGTGAAATACAGGTGGTATGAATATATATGAGCAGTAGCAACGGTGCCAGAAAATAGCTTGCTAGCGTGTAGTTGATGGTGGTAGTATTGCAGCAGTAGTAACGCAGTAAAACAGTAAACAAGCAGCGATAGCAGTATTTAGGAACAAGGCCTAGGGATTACACTTTCACTAGTGAACACTCTCAACATTGATCACATAACAGAATAGATAAATGCATACTCTACACTCTTGTTGGATGATGAACGCATTGCGTAGGATTACACGAACCCTCAATGCCGGAGTTAACAAGCTCCACAATTTGTTCATATTTAAGTAACCTTATAGTGTAAGATAGATCAATACAACTAAACCAAGTACTAACATAGCATGCACACTGTCACCTTCATGCATATGTAGGAGGAATAGATCACATCAATATTATCATAGCAATAGTTAACTTCATAATCTACAGGAGATCATGATCATAGCATAAACCAAGTACTAACACGGTGCACACACTGTCACCTTTACACACGTGCAGGAGGAATAGAACTACTTTAATAACATTGCTAGAGTAGCACATAGATAAATTGTGATACAAACTCATATGAATCTCAATCATGTAAAGCAGCTCATGAGATTATTGTATTGAGGTACATGGGAGAGATGAACCACATAGCTACCGGTACAGCCCCGAGCCTCGATGGAGAACTACTCCCTCCTCATGGGAGCAGCAGCGGTGATGAAGATGGCGGTGGAGATGGCAGCGGTGTCAATGGAGAAGCCTTCCGGGGGCACTTCCCCGCTCCGGCAGCGTGCCGGAACAGAGACTCCTGTCCCCCAGATCTTGGCGTCGCGATGGCGGCGGCTCTGGAAGGTTTCTGTGGGTTTCGTCGAACTTGTCGAGGTTTTTAGGTCAGGGACGATTAAATAGGTGAAGAGGCGGCGCAGGAGGGTCGAAGGGGCGACGACACCATAGGGCGGCGCGGCCAGGGCCTGGGCCGCGCCGGCCTATGGTCTGGGGGCCCAGTGCCCCCCCTCTGGTCCTTCCCGGGTGTTCTGGATGCTTCCGGTGAAAATAGGAACTTGGGCGTTGATTTCGTCCGATTCCGAGAATATTTCGTTACTAGGATTTCTGAAACCAAAAACAGCAGAAAACAGGAACTGGCACTTCGGCATTTTAATAATAGGTTAGTTCCAGAAAATGCACGAATATGATATAAAGTGTGCATAAAACATGTAGATAGCATCAATAATGTGGCATGGAACATAAGAAATTATCGATACGTTGGAGACGTATCACGGCTCTCAAAGGGAAATATTCTTCCGCGACGGCGTCCCATGTATCTACCCCTTCCTCCGCCCACAACGTTTCAAGCTCCTCCTTTAATAGTTCGAGATACATGTTGATATCGTTTCCTGGCTGTGTCGGCCCTTGAATTAGCATACTCATCTGTATGTACTTCCTCTTCATGCACAGCCAGGGCGGGAGGTTGTAGATCCATACAAACACGGGCCATGTGCTATGTGTGCTGCTCTGGTTTCCGAACGGATTGAATCCGTCCGTGCTCGCACCCAACCTGATGTTTCTGGGATCTGCCCCAAAACTTCCGAATTCATTGTCTAATGCTTTCCACTGGCTTGCATCCGAAGGGTGCGTCAGCACTGGGTGCTCAATCCGCTCTTCATCATTCAACACTGCCTCCTTTCTTTCTGCGTGCCAGCGCATGAGCTTTGCTTCCTTGCGGTCCGCGTAGAACCGTTGAAGCCGGGGGGCGAGCGGGAAGTACCACACAACTTTCCGAGGAGCTTTCTTCTTCCCTTTCTTGTACCGTTCAGCTTCACACACAGGACATTTGGTCTTGTCCATGTGCTCATTGCGATACATGATACAGTCGTTGATGCAGGCGTGATACTTTTCGTGGGGTAAGTCGAGAGGGCACGTGATTCTCTTGGCCTCGGCTATACTACCAGGACACGTGTTCCCGGCAGGAAGGAGATCTTTCACGTATTCTAGGATGTCGTCGACGCTTGTGTCCGTCCATCCGTGTTTCGCCTTCATCTGCAGCACATCGAGAGCTACTCTCAAGCGAGACTCCCCCAACCCGCGACCTGACTCGTACAACGGAGTATTCGAGTCTATCTCGAGTTGCTCAAGCTTTGATTTCCGCTTGGCGCCTTTCGTCTTTTCGAGAAGCAGATCTTGAAGATGAGGGTCCCGCACGACTGAAGCTAGCGGCACCTCTTCGTCGTCGTCAAGGTTATTGTCGTCGTCAAGGTTATTGTCCTGTGCGACAAGCTCTTCATCGTCATCAATATCATGATGCCCTCCTTCTTGCCGGCCATTATTACCACCTGCTGTCGTCGCCCGATTGACCTCCGCGCCATCATCACTCATCCATTGAGTGTGTCCATGCATGAAACCATTAGTGAGCAGGTGCCCCTGCAATTTGCCTGAATACGGGTCAAACTATTTCCCTCGTTTGCATCTCCGGCACGGACACAATACCTCCGTGCGGTTATTTTCATACATGTCGATGATCGCGTGTTTCAGATATCTCATCACGATGCTTTCACTCATCTCGATAACCATTATCGCCTGCATGGTAAGATTACATAATTGATTAGAACCATGCATCCGTCGATAGTTTTCACGGAAAATTTCGGCATGATCTTCCTACACGGTAGGACATAGGAGCGCCAGAAATGTGCCGAAACGGAAACTTAAAGAATCAACATTTCGGCGCAACGTTGGCAACTCATTTTCAACGCCAACACACACAAGCACAAGCACAACATATATATATGCCACACACGAGAGCTTTGCTTCAAATGTCCAACATACGTCGATTTCATTCCTCAATTTGTTCATTAATCACCTATTTGTTTGATATATTCGTCAACGAGATCGAGACGTCGCGCCGCTACCACGGCGTATGGAAGCCGACTTTCTAGATCTAGATCTAGATTGAGCGGTCAATGCGGGATAGTAGATCTACATCTACATAGGGGGATGTGGGAGATGCATGTAGGAAGGGAAGATTTGCTCAAAAAATATGATTTTGTTTGGTGAAATTGGTGAAATTGGGGATAGAAATGGGCAAAAATGAGCTGGGTTGGGAGAAGGCTCGGGTTTGTGTGGAGGAGTGGAGTGGTAGTAGTGGGGGAGTGGTTGTTGAGCAGAAATAACTGCCCAGGTTACTGCCGGCGCACCAGGGCATGGGTGCGCCGGCAGAACATAGCCCTTTCGGCTATATCACCCCCGGGCCAGGCCCAAGAATCGGCCGGCGCACCCCTGGGCTGGTGCGCCGGCAATGATTCTTGGGTCTGGCCCGAATCGGCCGCGGCCATGCCAGGATTTATCCCCGGCGCGTCTTCTCAGGTGCTGCGCCGGCAGTAGTGCTGCATCGCCGGCGCGGCTGCAAAGTGGTGCGCCGGCAACTATTTCCACCGGCGCACGTCCTAGGTGGTGCGCCGGCACCACTTGCCTCCACCTATAGGCTTTTTCCTAGTAGTGCGAGCATGTGTGATTTGTAAACTATAGTTTTGGATCTTCTCTAATAAATGGCCGTGTGCATCGTCATGATGCAGAAGCCGGGGTACATCCCCATTTCGAAAAAAAACATTGCCCCCAAGCAGAAGTGCAGAAACAAAATCTTTTTCATTATGGCAACCTAACTTAGAACCGGTGTATTAGAATGGCAGGTGAACGACTAAATTTTGTAAATGTGGACCTTCACATTAAGAACATAGTACGTTTTAATTGTGTTATACAAAATAAAACAAATAACATATTCATGATTATATGTTAAAAATTGTATTGTTAAACTTGCTAGGTAATTTTAGTAACTTATGGAGCTATGAAAAGTCAAAATATTTAGTATAAATTATTTCAATTTAGAGGTTTATTTTGTAACACCACTGAACCGAATGTCTCACCGCATTGGGCATGGTCTACTTCCCGACCAATGTTTGTTGTGGAGAAAGAATCTGTTTGGTTAAACTCAAAGAAGGTTTGTAGTGTTTAATTAATGAAAAAAAAATTGAGATTACATGATTCTTTTTAAGGTACGGATATTCTATATAAACTACTATTTTAGGTAGTGGTTAGTACATGATTTGGCTCGCTTTCAACATTACAATAGCAATGCATACATATATTAGGGCTACATGCAAATTTTTGAAGGATTTCGATGCATCTCAGGTGAAAGGCTGACCCGTGTGACATTGGTGTGGGTCTACCCCGTTGAGACTCTTCGAACGACAGTTCAGTCATTCATGGTAATACGTTACTTGTTTGGAATATAAATTATACCTTTTGATTCTGAACGGGGTGTACTGAAGCGGGGTTTACCGCAAGTGTGCTCGCCCGACACATAAGGGCATGTACAATGGGGTAACGTCAGCCTTCACTTATGACTTCCACATCGGATTTTTCTTAGTTGGAGGACAGGGAATGGAGAAAGAGAAGGTTCTCTTCCCTTATCTAGGGAATGATCTCTTGTAAAATAATTGAAATGGTCTCTTGTAAAATAATTGAAGCCTTTTTCTCTATTGTACCACTTGTTTTACCTTAGCAACATAATTTTCTACTAAATTTAATTGATTCTCATTTATTGCTAGGGATAACAATAAGAGATAATGTATTGTATCACTTAAACTTATTATCTTCTCAAGGTAACGTGGACAGCTAAGAGAAAGCACGTGTTCCATACCATTATACACATGCCTTAACAATGTACTCTGTAGATCCGATTGCCTGGACTCCGTATTTTCTCCCGCCACCGCAAGGACCGCTGATCGACGCATGCATCACCAGAACCGGAAGGAATTTGTTCCAAATTATCTTTCTCCTTTTCTCGGCTGAAGGACGTATGTGCGATGATCTGGAAGAGCTGAAGCGTTCTGTAGCTAGCTCTAGTGGACGATGTAAGTAGGCAAAGCGAGACTGCGTTCTGTAGATCCTTGCGACGCAGCAAGGTAGTAATCCGTGCGTGTGTCAACTGTCAATTCATGTAACCTGGCACGTGCAAGGCATAAGTTTTTTTGGACTGATTTTCTTGTGTGGCGAGATTTTTTTATCTATATCTATATCTATACCTAATAATAAATTTTTGCTATATAATCCCCCGGATCCCTGAAGGTCCGTATATCGTTTTCTCGACGTGTTTTGTTTCGAGCTGTTTCTACCAGGATCTGTTTTCAATCTAGAAGCACCATGGTCTCCAAGAACAAGGGCAAGGAGCTTTCGGATGAAGATAATCAAGATCTTGAGTGGAAAGAGGAGGACAAGAGCGTCAAGGAAGAAGATGAAGAAGAAGTGGAGGAAGACTCGCGTGCACACCCGCGTGCTACCATCGCAAGCGTCAAGGTGGTGGACAACCCTTTTAGTGCAAACAAGAGCGCAAGAATTCGCACCGGAGGAGGGGTTCCACGTCATTACCTGGCTCCGAAGACATCTTTCTCAGGCACTCACCATCCCTTCCGCAATCTAATTTTCAATAATCAAATTGAAAGGATTCCCAGGACAGCATTGCCTAGCAATTGGGATATAGATCGTTCTAACACTGCAGGAAGGATGAAGCCTGAGGGTGAAGAGTGGGGAAATAACTCCAAGAGTTGGGACTCGCCGTCGGATATACTTCTCAACCGTGTCGAGCACAATTCGGAGATGATTCGCAACCTCACGTACAAGATTGATGAGCTTCAGGAGCTTGTTGAGAAGCTTGTCAGGAATTCATCACTACCATCGCCGAAGGAGTAATTCATCATCGGTATTGGCATCCCCTTGGTTTGTTCCAATCTTGGGGGAGTGCCGCGGTATCACATCATCACTACCTTTTACTTTTTACTGTCAAGTAGTGTCATATCATGAGTAGGAAAGTTATCATATAAGATGGGTTGCAGTTTGGAAGTATCTCTCCTTTAGTTGGTTGTCTATGTATCCCTTGGTGTGAGTTATCGTTATGGAATATTAATGAGAAGTCTTATCATTTACATATTGCACATCTTATTTTAGTTTACAATTTATATTATATGATTTATCTTGTTGTTAGTATTGGTATCACTTTGGGAGCATTGAATAAATCTATTTGGTTTTGGCAAACTTAGCATTGGTCAATAGCAACAACACTTTGAGGTTTAAGTAGAAAAGAGAAATACATGTAGTTGTTTCATTATCTTTCTTTCTTGTTAGCTCATAGCTTATTATTCTGAAGTTAAAACTGTTTGTGCTTACAAGGAAGATGCATGATTGTTTCTATCACATGTATATTAGTTTGTTTCCTTCAACTCTTATGCTTGCTAATTAACCTTGCTAGCCAAAGACCTGTACTGAGAGGGAATACTTCTCGTGCATCCAAACCTTAACCCAAACCTATGCCATTTGTGTCCACCATACCTACCTACTACATGGTATTTTCTGCCATTCCAAGTAAATACTTCGTGTGCTACCTTTAAACAATTCAAATTTTACTATCTCTTATTTGTGTCAATGTTTTATAGCTCATGAGGAAGTATGTGGTGTTTTGTCTTTCAATCTTGTTGGGCAACTTTCACCAATGGACTAGTGGCTTCATCCGCTTATCCAATAATTTTGCAAAAAGAACTGGCAATGGGATTCCCAGTCCCAAATTAACTAAACTAAATAGACACTCCTCCATGGTATGTGATTGATGGACGGCACCCGAAGGATTCGGTTAGCCATGGCTTGTGTAAGCAAAGGTTGGGGGGAGTGTCATCATAATAAAACTAAAATAAAAAGTCACTCCTTCATGGTATGAGATTGTTGGCAGGCACCCGAGGATTCGGTTAGCCATGGTTTGTGAAAGAAAGGTTGGAAGGAGTGCCACACAAAATAAAAATAAAATGGGAGCCGCTCTTTGAAGGTTTGTCTGGCAAGGGGGTTAGAGTACCCGCTACCAGTCGTTGACAACAACAAACACCTCTCAAAATATTACTTTTATTCTCTTTATATGATTTCAAAACTGAAAAAGCTCTAGCACATGATTTAATCCCTGCTTCCCTCTGCGAAGGGCCTGTCTTTTACTTTATGTTGAGTCAGTAAACCTATTTCCCTCCGTCTTAAGCAAGCATTTGAGTAGTTGTGATCAAACCATTATATTGTGATTTGCTTCATCATGTCTTTTATTCTTCCTTGTTTACTACAAGTTTTATCTGAATGAATATAGCTTTGCAAGTTATCAATGATCATGAGGAGACTATTATGATTGAGTATGCAAGTGTGCAATATAAACTTTAACATGAGAGCGCTGCTCAATAGATAAATATAACCTGTTAATTGTTCTCTGATCAAGAACGAAGTTTGCCATCACCAAATATGATTTCTTATGCACCTTTATTTGTGATTACCTTATACTTGTTTCAAGTTGAGTCATATGAGGAAGTTGTTTACTAGAATGTCTTGTGTGAATGAATATGATGCTTCTTGTCCGTATTTTATTGATCGGCTCTTCACTCCATAAACATGTGGTCCTGTTTACTGAGTTCAGTTTCGCTTGGGGACAAGCGAAGTCTAAGCTTGGGGGGAGTTGATACGTCCAATTTGCATCACTATTTTGTATCATAATTTGCTGTTATTCATTGATATATTTCATATTTGGACATAATACTTATGTTATTTCATCTATTTTGCATGTTTCATCATTATTGGAGGATCGAGCACCGGAGCCAGGATTCTGCTGGAAAAAGCACCGTCAGAACGCAATATTTCGGAAGATCAACTGTGGAAGGAAATTATACCAAAAATCCTATTTTTCCAGATGACGAAGGAAGCCAGAAGGGGGAGCCGAGGGGACCTAAGGTGGGCCCAGACCATAGGCCAGCGCGGCCCATGGCCTGGCCGCGCCGCCTGGTGAGGAGGGGGGCCCACAGCCCCTCTCGCCTCCTTTTCTTCGCGAAATCCTTCGTCCCGAAGACCGAAGCCACAGAGGGTACCTCGCGAAGAGTTACAGCCGCCTCTGCGGGGCGGAGAACACCAGAGAGAAAAGAGCTCTCCGGCGGGCTGAGATCCGCCGGGGAAATTCCCTCCGGGAGGGGGAAATCGACGCCATCGTCACCGTCATCGAGCTGGACATCATCTCCATCACCATCATCATCATCTCCACCATCATCACCGCCGTCTCCACCGCTGGACATCATCACCGCCGTAGCAATTTGGGTTTGATCTTGATTGTTTGATAGGGGAAACTCTCCCGGTATTGATTTCTACTTGTTATTGATGCTATTTAGTGAAACCGTTGAACCAAGGTTTATGTTCAGATTGTTATTCATCATCATATCACCTCTGATCATGTTCCATATGATGTCTCGTGAGTAGTTCGTTTAGTTCTTGAGGACATGGGTGAAGTCTAAATGTTAGTAGTGAAGTATGGTTGAGTAATATTCAATGTTATGATATTTAAGTTGTGGTGTTATTCTTCTAGTGGTGTCGTGTGAACGTCGACTACACGACACTTCACCTTTATGGGCCTAGGGGAATGCATCTTGTACTCGTTTGCCAATTGCGGGGTTGCCGGAGTGACAGAAACCTAAGCCCCCGTTGGTATATCGATGCAGGAGGGATAGCAGGATCTCAGAGTTTAAGGCTGTGGTTAGATTTATTCTTAATTACTTTCTTGTAGTTGCGGATGCTTGCAAGGGGTATAATCACAAGTATGTATTAGTCCTAGGAAGGGCGGTACATTAGCACAGGTTCACCCACACAACACTTATCAAAACAATGAAGATTATTTAGCCGTATGTAGCGAAAGCACTAGACTAAAATCCCGTGTGTCCTCGAGAACGTTTGGTCATTATAAGTAAACAAACCGGCTTGTCCTTTGTGCTAAAAAAGGATTGGGCCACTCGCTGCAATTGTTACTCTCGCACTTTACTTACTCGTACTTTATTCATCTGTTACATCAAAACCCCCTGAATACTTGTCTGTGAGCATTTACAGTGAATCCTTCATCGAAACTGCTTGTCAACACCTTCTGCTCCTCGTTGGGATCGACATTCTTACTTATCGAAGATACTACGATACACCCCCTATACTTGTGGGTCATCACTCTTCTCCTTGGTCGACAGCAAGGTGATGTGTGTGTGATGACTCCCCCTGTGTGAGTGTGCTGGTGAGCATGCACCTCACCTTGTGAGCTTCTTACACTGTGCATGGTTGGGACTTGTGTGCTGTGGATCAGCTCGGCATGTTTGATGTTATCCTTTCATTTTCACTTTTTTTAGCTAACCTGCCAAGTGGCTTTGCCACTTGGCCTAATGTGTTCTCTATTTTTGTGTTGTCTTTGCAGGGATCAATATGATGATCAAGGATGTCTAATTCCACTTGTTGATCAAGAAATTCAAGATGATCATTTAGTGTAGTTTAGCTAGTTCTTATATTCCTTGTAATTTTCCTTTTATTTCTCATTTTTTCATTTATTCAATTCTTGTAATGTGTTGTAATATTTCATAATTCAATTCTGAATATTGTAAATGACAATGTATCATGTGTGTTGATCAATAAATCTCAAAGTTTCTCTAATGAGCTTTAATTATATGTTGTATTAATTATATACTTGATTATTGATATTTGTTTAATGAATCATCTAAATTTGAATTATGAAATAATCATGTGATGTTTAAATTTGAAATTCAAACACAAGTTGCTTGAATTCAATCATGCAACTTAAAGTTGTGATGCACTAACTCCCCTCTCTTCTCAAAACCCTAATTGAGCTAAGTGAGGTGCAGGTTTATCGCACTCTCGAAACCCTAACCCTATAAGGTGTCGAGAGAGAAACTTCTCCCCCTTCGATGCAGTTTTCTTTAAAAGCGCGAAATTTCCCCAGAATTTACGATGCAATGCACATCCCTTTCTAAAATCTACCTCTCGATCGTCTCTAAACCTGGGACATTACAACCTTTCCCCCTTAAAGAAAACTTTGTCCCGAAGTTGTGGTTGTAATACCTGAACAGTTCTGGGTACGATTTCCTCAGGTCTTCTTCTTTTTCCTACGTGGCTTCTCTCTCGGGATGATGCTTCCACTGGATCTTGCAGTACTTAATGGCTCTATTCCTGAGTTGTTTCCAATTTTCCTCTAGAATCTCGGCTGGCTTCTCGATATAGGTCAAGTCAGGTTGTAACTCTAGCTCATCATGTGATACAGGCTCGTCTGGGGTCTTTAAAGACTTCCTGAGTTGAGACACATGGAATACATTGTGTACCTGAGCTAACCTTCCCGGTAGTTCCAATTTAAAGGCTAATCCTCAGTTCTGACTCAGTATCTTTAAAGGTCCGATGTATCTAGGGCTAAGCTTCACCTTTACTCCGAATCTCTGAAGACCTTTCATCGGACTTACCTTAAGGTATACACTGTCTCCAACCTTTGGCTCCCATGTCCTTCTCTTTTGGTCTGCATAACTCTTCTGTCGGCTTTGAGCTATTTCGAGTCTAACTCTTATAATGTTGATGATCTGCTGCTTTTTGTTGGGTAGTGATACGCGTACAGCACGCGTCCGTTGGGAACCCCAAGAGGAAGGTGTGATGCGTACAGCGGCAAGTTTTCCCTCAGTATGAAACCAAGGTTTATCGAACCAGTAGGAGCCAAGAAGCACGTTGAAGGTTGATGGCGGCGAGATGTAGTGCGGCACAACACCAGGGATTCCGGCGCCAACATGGAACCTGCACAACACAAACCAAGTACTTTGCCCCAACGAAACAGCGAGGTTGTCAATCTCACCGGCTTGCTGTAACAAAGGATTAGATGTATAGTGTGGATGATGATTGTTTGCAGAAAATGAGAACAAGATATTGCAAGAGATTGTATTTCAGTATAGAGAATTGGACCCGGGTCCACAGTTCACTAGAGGTGTCTCTCCCATAAGATAAACAACATGTTGGGTGAACAAATTACAGTTGGGCAATTGACAAATAAAGAGGGCATGACCATGCACATACATATTATGATGAGTATTGTGAGATTTAATTGGGCATTACGACAAAGTACATAGACCGCTATCCAGCATGCATCTATGCCTAAAAAGTCCACCTTCAGGTTATCATCCGAACCCCTTCCAGTATTAAGTTGCTAACAACAGACAATTGCATTAAGTATTGCGCGTAATGTAATCAGTAACTACATCCTCGAACATAGCACCAATGTTTTATCCCTAGTGGCAACAGCACATCCACAATCTTAGAGGTTCTTGTCACTCCTCCAGATTCACGGAGACATGAACCCACTATCGAGCATAAATACTCCCTCTTGGAGTTACTAGCATCAACTTGGCCAGAGCATCTACTAATAACGGAGAGCATGCAAGATCATAAACAACACATAGACATGAATTGATAATCAACATAACATAGTATTCTCTATTCATCGGATCCCAACAAACGCAACATATAGAATTACAGATAGATGATCTTGATCATGTTCGGCAGCTCACAAGACCCGACAATTAAGCACAATGGGGAGAAGACAACCATCTAGCTACTGCTATGGACCCATAGTCCAGGGGTAGACTACTCACACATCACTCCGGAGGCGACCATGGCGGTGTAGAGTCCTCCGGGAGATGATTCCCCTCTCCGGCAGGGTGCCGGAGGCGATCTCCTGAATCCCCCGAGATGGGATTGGCGGCGGTGGCGTCTCTGGAAGATTTTCCGTATCGTGGCTCTCGGTACTGGGGGTTTCGCGACGAAGGCTATTTGTAGGCGGAAGGGCAGGTCAGGGGGCCACACGAGGGGCCCACACTACAGGTCGGTGCGGCCAAGACCTGGGCCGCGCCGCCCTATAGTCTGGCCACCTCGTGGCCCCACTTCGTCTCCTCTTCGGTCTTCTGGAAGCTTCGTGGCAAAATAGGACCCTGGGCGTTGATTTTGTCCAATTCCGAGAATATTTCCTTACTAGGATTTCTGAAACCAAAAACAGCAGAAACAAGAATCGGCACTTCGGCATCTTGTTAATAGGTTAGTTCCAGAAAATGCACGAATATGACATAAAGTGTGCATAAAACATGTAGATATCATCAATAATGTGGCATGGAACATAAGAAATTATCGATACGTCGGAGACGTATCAGCATCCCCAAGCTTAGTTCCTGCTCGTCCCGAGCAGGTAAACGATAAACAAAGATAATTTCTGGAGTGACATGCCATCATAATCTTGATCATACTATTTGTAAAGCATATATAGTGAATGCAGCGATCGAAACAATGTATATGACATGAGTAAACAAGTGAATCGTATAGCAAAGACTTTTCATGAATAGTACTTCAAGACAAGCATCAATAAGTCTTGCATAAGAGTTAACTCATAAAGCAATAATTCAAAGTAGAAGCATTGAAGCAACACAAAGGAAGATGAAGTTTCAGCGGTTGCTTTCAAGTTGTAACATGTATATCTCATGGATATTGTCAACATAGAGTAATATAACAAGTGCAATATGCAAGTATGTAGGAATCAATGCACAGTTCACACAAGTGTTTGCTTCTTGAGGTGGAGAGAGATAGGTGAACAGACTCAACATAAAAGTAAAAGAATGGTCCTTCAAAGAGGAAAGCATCGATTGCTATATTTGTGCTAGAGCTTTGATTTTGAAAACAAGAAACAATTTTGTCAACGGTAGTAATAAAGCATATGTATCATGTAAATTATATCTTACAAGTTGCAAGCCTCATGCATAGTATACTAATAGTGCCCGCACCTTGTCCTAATTAGCTTGGACTACCGGGATTATCGCAATGCACATGTTTTAACCAAGTGTCACAAAGGGGTACCTCTATGCCGCCTGTACAAAGGTCTAAGGAGAAAGCTCGCATCGGATTTCTCGCTATTGATTATTCTCAACTTAGACATCCATACCGGGACAACATAGACAACAGATAATGGACTCCTCTTTTATGCATAAGCATGTAGCAACAATTAATTTTCTCATATGAGATTGAGGATATATGTCCAAAACTGAAACTTCCACCATGGATCATGGCTTTAGTTAGCGGCCCAATGTTCTTCTCTAACAATATGCATGCTCTAACCATAAGGTGGTAGATCACTCTTACTTCAGACAAGACGAACATGCATAGCAACTCACATGAAATTCAACAAAGAGTAGTTGATGGCGTCCCCAGTGAACATGGTTATCGCACAACGAGCAACTTAATAAGAGATAAAGTGCATAAGTACATATTCAATACCACAATAGTTTTTAAGCTATTTGTCCCATGAGCTATATATTGTAAAGGTGGAGGATAGAAATTTAAAGGTAGCACTCAAGCAATTTACTTTGGAATGGCGGAGAAATACCATGTAGTAGGTAGGTATGGTGGACACAAATGGCATAGTGGTTGGCTCAAGGATTTTGGATGCATGAGAAGTATTCCCTCTCGATACAAGGTTTAGGCTAGCAAGGCTATTTGAAACAAACACAAGGATGAACCGGTGCAGCAAAACTCACATAAAAGACACATTGTAAACATTATAAGACTCTACACCGTCTTCCTTGTTGTTCAAACTCAATACTAGAAATTATCTAGACCTTAGAGAGACCAAATATGCAAACCAAATTTTAGCATGCTCTATGTATTTCTTCATTAATGGGTGCAAAGTATATGATGCAAGAGCTTAAACATTAGCACTACAATTGCCAAGTATCACATTATCCAAGACATTATAGCAAATTACTACATGTATCATTTTCCAATTCCAACCATATAACAATTTAACGAAGAAGAAACTTCGCCATGAACATTATGAGTAGAGCCTAAGGACATACTTGTCCATATGCTACAGCGGAGCGTGTCTCTCTCCCACAAAGTGAATGCTAGGATCCATTTTATTCAAACAAAACAAAAACGAAAACAAACCGACGCTCCAAGAAAAGCACATAAGATGTGATGGAATAAAAATATAGTTTCACGGGAGGAACCTGATAATGTTGTCGATGAAGAAGGGGATGCCCAAGGCATCCCCAAGCTTAGACGCTTGAGTCTTCTTGATATATGCAGGGGTGAACCACCGGGGCATCCCCAAGCTTAGAGCTTTCACTCTCCTTGATCATGTTGTATCATCTCCCTCTCTTGATCCTTGAAAACTTCCTCCACACCAAACTTAGAACAACTCATTAGAGGGTTAGTGCACAATCAAAATATACATGTTCAGAGGTAACATAATCTTTCTTAACACTTCTGGACATTGCACAAACCTACTGAAAGTCAATGGAATCGAAATATCCATCGAACATAACAAAACAGGCAATGCGAAATAAAAGGCAGAATCTGTCAAAACAGAACAGTTCGTATTGACGAATTTTATCGAGGCACCAGACTTGCTCAAATGAAAATGCCCAAATTGAATGAAAGTTGCGTACATATCTTAGGATCACTCACGTAAATTGGCATAATTTTCTGAGTTACCTACAGAGAATTTTGCCCAGATTCGTGACAGCAAAGAAATCTGTTTCTGCGCAGTAATCCAAATCTAGTATAAACTTTACTATCAACGACTTTACTTGGCACAACAAAACACTAAACTAAGATAAGGAGAGGTTGCTACAGTAGTAAAAAATTTCCAAGACACAAAATAAAAACAAAGTACTGTAGTAAAAACACATGGGTTGTCTCCCATAAGCGCTTTTCTTTAGCGCCTTTCAGCTAGGCGCAGAAAGTGTGTATCAAGTATTATCAAGAGACGAAGTATCAACATCATAATTTGTTCTAATAATAGAATCAAAAGGTAACTTCATTCTCTTTCTAGGGAAGTGTTCCATACCTTTCTTGAGAGGAAATTGATATTTAATATTACCTTCCTTCATATCAATGATAGCACCAACAGTTCGAAGAAAAGGTCTTCCCAATATAATGGGACAAGATGCATTGCATTCAATATCCAAGACAATAAAATCAACGGGGACAAGGTTATTGTTAACGGTAATGCGAACATTATCAACTTTCCCCAAAGGTTTCTTTGTAGAATGATCAGCAAGATTAACATCCAAATAACAATTTTTCAGCGGTGGCAAGTCAAGCATATTATAAATTTTCTTAGGCATAACAGAAATACTTGCACCAAGATCACATAAAGCATTACAATCAAATTCTTTAACCTTCATCTTAATGATGGGCTCCCAACAATCCTCTAGCTTTCTAGGAATAGAGGCTTCGCGCTCTAGTTTCTCTTCTCTAGCTTTTATGAGAGCATTTGTAATATGTTGCGTGAAAGCCAAATTTATAGCACTAGCATTAGGACTTTTAGCAAGTTTTTGCAAGAACTTTATAACTTCAGAGATGTGGCAATCATCAAAATTCAAACCATTATAATCTAAAGCAATGGGATCATCATCCCCAATGTTGGAAAAAAATTCAGCAGTTTTATCACAGGCAGTTTCAGCAGTTTTAGCAGTTTCAGGCAGTTTCTCGCGCTTCGCATTAGAAGTGGAAACATTGCTAACACCAATTCTTTTGTTATTAGTAGTAGGAGGTGCAGCAACATGTGTAGCATTAGCATTACTAGTGGTGGTAATAGTCCAAACTTTAGCTATATTATCTTCTTTTTCATTTTCTTCTCTTTCCCACCTAGCACGCAATTCAGCCATCAATCTTATATTCTCATTAATTCTAACTTGGATGGCATTTGCTGTAGTAACAATTTTATTATGATGATTCTCATTAGGCATAACTTTCGATTTTAAAAGATCAACATCAAGACAAGACTATCGACTTTAGAAGCAAGTATATCAATTTTCCCAAGCTTTTCTTCAACAGATTTGTTAAAAGCAGTTTGTGTACTAATAAATTCTTTAAGCATGGCTTCAAGTCCAGGGGGTGAATTCCTATTATTGTTGTAAGAATTCCCATAAGAATTACCATAGCCGTTGCCATTATTATAAGGATATGGCCTATAGTTGTTACTAGAATTGTTCCGGTAAGCATTGTTGTTGAAATTATTATTTTTATTGAAGTTTACATCAACATGTTCTTCTTGTGCAACCAATGAAGCTAACGGAACATTATTAGGATCAATATTAGTCCTATCATTCACAAGCATAGACATAATAGCATCAATCTTATCACTCAAGGAAGAGGTTTCTTCGACAGAATTTACCTTCTTACCTTGTGGAGCTCTTTCCGTGTGCCATTCAGAGTAGTTGATCATCATATTATCAAGAAACTTTGTTGCTTCACCAAGAGTGATGGACATAAAGGTACCTCCAGGAGCTGAATCCAATAGGTTCCGCGAAGAAAAATTCAGTCCTGCATAAAAGGTTTGGATGATCATCCAAGTAGTCAGTCCATGGATTGGGCAATTTTTAACCAAAGATTTCATTCTTTCCCATGCTTGTGCAACATGCTCAGTATCTAATTGTTTAAAATTCATTATGCTACTCCTCAAAGATATAATTTTAGCAGGGGGATAATATCTACCAATAAAAGCATCCTTGCATTTAGTCCATGAATCAATACTATTCTTAGGCAGAGATAGCAACCAATCTTTAGCTCTTCCTCTTAATGAGAAAGGGAACAATTTTAATTTTATAATGTCGCCATCTACATCTTTATATTTTTGCATTTCACAAAGTTCAACAAAATTATTAAGATGGGCAGCAGCATCATCAGAACTAACACCAGAAAATTGCTCTCGCATAACAAGATTCAGTAAAGCAGGTTTAATTTCAAAGAATTCTGCTGTAGTAGCAGGTGGAGCAATAGGTGTGCATAAGAAATCATTATTATTTGTGGTTGTGAAATCACACAACTTAGTATTTTCAGGAGTACCCATTTTAGCAACAGTAAATAAAGCAAACTAGATAAAGTAAATGCAAGTAACTAATTTTTTGTGTGTTTTCGATATAGCAAATAAGATAGCAAATAAAGTAAAACTAGCAACTAATTTTTTTGTATTTTGATTTAGTGCAGCAAACAAAGTAGTAAATAAAACTAAGAAAGACAAAAACAAAGTAAAGAGATTGGGATGTGGAGACTCCCCTTGCAGCGTGTCTTGATCTCCCCGGCAACGGCGCCAGAAAAAGTGCTTGATACGCGTACAACACGCGTCCGTTGGGAACCCCAAGAGGAAGGTGTGATGCGTACATCGGCAAGTTTTCCCTCAGTATGAAACCAAGGTTTATCGAACCAGTAGGAGCCAAGAAGCACGTTGAAGGTTGATGGCGGCGAGATGTAGTGCGGCGCAACACCAGGGATTCCGGCGCCAACGTGGAACCTGCACAACACAAACCAAGTACTTTGCCCCAACGAAACAGCGAGGTTGTCAATCTCACCGGCTTGCTGTAACAAAGGATTAGATGTATAGTGTGGATGATGATTGTTTGCAGAAAACAGTAGAACAGTATTGCAGTAGATTGTATTTCAGTATAGAGAATTGGACCGGGGTCCACAGTTCACTAGAGGTGTCTCTCCCATAAGATAAACAGCATGTTGGGTGAACAAATTACAGTTGGGCAATTGACAAATAAAGAGGGCATGACCATGCACATACATATTATGATGAGTATTGTGAGATTTAATTGGGCATTACGATAAAGTACATAGACCGCTATCCAGCATGCATCTATGCCTAAAAAGTCCACCTTCAGGTTATCATCCGAACCCCTTCCAGTATTAAGTTGCTAACAACAGACAATTGCATTAAGTATTGCGCGTAATGTAATCAGTAACTACATCCTCGAACATAGCACCAATGTTTTATCCCTAGTGGCAACAACACATCCATAATCTTAGAGGTTCTTGTCACTCCTCCAGATTCACGGAGACATGAACCTACTATCGAGCATAAATACTCCCTCTTGGAGTTACTAGCATCAACTTGGCCAGAGCATCTACTAATAACGGAGAGCATGCAAGATCATAAACAACACATAGACATGAATTGATAATCAACATAACATAGTATTCTCTATTCATCGGATCCCAACAAACGCAACATATAGAATTACAGATAGATGATCTTGATCATGTTCGGTAGCTCACAAGACCCGACAATTAAGCACAATGGGGAGAAGACAACCATCTAGCTACTGCTATGGACCCATAGTCCAGGGGTAGACTACTCACACATCACTCCGGAGGCGACCATGGCGGCGTAGAGTCCTCCGGGAGATGATTCCCCTCTCCGGCAGGGTGCCGGAGGCGATCTCCTGAATCCCCCGAGATGGGATTGGCGGCGGCGGCGTCTCTGGAAGGTTTTCCGTATCGTGGCTCTCGGTACTGGGGGTTTCGCGACGAAGGCTATTTGTAGGCGGAAGGGCAGGTCAGGGGGCCACACGAGGGGCCCACACTACAGGTCGGCGCGGCCAAGACCTGGGCCGCACCGCCCTATAGTCTGGCCACCTCGTGGCCCCACTTCGTCTCCTCTTCGGTCTTCTGGAAGCTTCGTGGCAAAATAGGACCCTGGGCGTTGATTTCGTCCAATTCCGAGAATATTTCCTTACTAGGATTTCTGAAACCAAAAACAGCAGAAAACTTGACAAGCGGCACTTCGGCATCTTGTTAATAGGTTAGTTCCAGAAAATGCACGAATATGACATAAAGTGTGCATAAAACATGTAGATATCATCAATAATGTGGCATGGAACATAAGAAATTATCGATACGTCGGAGACGTATCAGGTAGCTCTTGGTCGTCCTCTTTCCAACAAAAGGGGTTTCACTCCCTTCGGAGCTACCAATCTTGAGATATTGATTTTACAAGTTTGCTAGGCCGGATTTTCCGGGCCGGATATTTGCCAAATATCCGGCCCCTGAAATTTTGCTAAGAACTCAAGTCCTTTCGGCTCAGTACTGTCCCGGATATTTGGCCGGACATTTGACCGGAAATTCCCCAGGCTGGACATTTTGGGCCGGATATTTGCAAAATATCTGGCCCCCAAAATTTGGCTAGGGACTCGAGGCGATCCGGCTCAGTACTACCCTGGCATGAGGCCGGATATTTGGCCGGACTTTTGACCGGAAATTCCCCAGGTCCGGACTTTTTTTTGGGGGGGGGGGGGGGGGGATTAACCGGCCCCAACTTAGGCCGGATTTTCCGGCCCTGGTTTTGCCCCAACGGCTCGATTTTGGTGGGGGGGGTATAAATACCCCCTTCTTCCTCCTTGGGCTAGTGCTTCTCTCACTCTCTCTCTCCTCCATGCATTGTTGAACTAGAGAAGCTTGTTCTATCTCTCAATCCCTCCATGATTCTTGCCCCCATTTGAGGGAAAAGAGAGAGGAGATCTAGATCTACATTTCTACCAATCAAATCCATCTCTTTGTGAGTCGAACTCTCTAGATCTTGATCTTGGTGTTCTTTGTAAATTCCTTTGTTCTTTCTCTCTTATTCCCCCAATAGCTTTTGTAGTTTTGTTGGAATTTGAGAGAGAAGGACTTGAGCATCTTTGTGGTGTTTTTGCCATTGCATTTGGTGCATAGGTTTGAGTTCTCCACGGTGATTCGTGGTGGTGAAAGCAAGAAGGTTGTTACTCTTGGGTTCTTGGAACCCTAGACGGATTCTAGGCCTTTGTGGCGATTTGTTGGGAGCCTCCAATTAAGTTGTGGAAGTGTGCCCCAATCTTTGTGTAAGGCCCGGTTTCCGCCTCGAAGGAAATCCCTTAGTGGAACCGTGACCTAGGCCTTTGTGGCGAGGGTCACCGGAGATTTAGGTGAGGTGCCTTCGTGGCGTTCGGTGTGTACGTGTTGTGAGTACCGCATCTTGGGGTGAGGCCTTTATGGCGTTGGTGTGCATCGAGCAACCACACCTCAAGGTGAGCCTCTTGTGGCGTTCGGGAGCACTAAGCCACCGCACCTCTCCAACGGAGATTAGCACTCGCAAGAGTGTGAACTTCGGGATAAATCTTCGTCTCCCGCGTGCCTCGGTTATCTCTATACCCGAGCTCTTTACTTATGCACTTTACCTTGTGATAGCCATCGTGCTTGAAGCTATATATATATATCTTGCTATCACATAAGTTGCTTGCATTACTTAGAATAAGTTGTTGGTGCACATAGGTGAACCATAGTATATAGGCTTTGGGCTTGACAAAGTAAACGCTAGTTTTATTTCGTAAACGTTTAAATCGCCTATTCACCCCCCCTCTAGGCGACATCTATGTCCTTTCAGCCGACCCATTGAATTTTAACCTAACCGTCGCCTACATCGCGACGGAGTTATTGGCGCGCAGCGACGGTGCAGTTCCTGCAGGGGCGCAGCGAAGCGTCTCGTCGTGCCTAGCCCTATGTGCCGGCGTTAATGAGCGCCACCGCTCCCCCGCCTTCCTCCGGCCTAAAAAAAGGGCCGCCTCTCATCGAACCTCTCACACACAAACCCTAGCACCTCTTTCCCCAACCCTAGTCGCCACCATCTCAAGAGTCGACACCATGGATGGTAGAGGCGGAGGCCGAGCTCGCGGTCGTGGTCGTGGTCGTGGCCACAGTCGCGGTAGAGCTGCACGCTCGCCTTCGCCTGCGACGCCGTCGTTGTCGGACATGCAGGACGAGGAGCGGCCCGTGCTGTTCAAGTTCATCGTCGTCCTCAAGGGCGACCCACACGGCATCCAGAGGTTGCCGGACACCTTCGCCGACTTCGTCGCCGACGACGCACGCTCGGGCTCGCTGCATCTGCGGGAAGATGACTGCCGCTACTGCCGGTGGATCGTCGATGTGATATAGGATGCGCAGATGTACCTCCACATCGGCTGGGAGAAGTTCACGCGCTACCACCGCCTCGAAGCCGGCTTCGTGCTCGTGTTCTCCTACTTTGGCGACAACCACAAGAGTGTCAAGGTGTTCGACGAGACGCGTTGCCGCCGGAACTACCACGGCGACAGCGCCGAGGAGGACGACGACTGAAGAATGTTGTTTCTTTGCAGCGAATATATGCACGAAGGTTTCTGTATGTTCTTCCTCGAAAGAAACAACATGGGCACCCTCACCAGCTGGATTTTCCAGTTTGGTGACTGGGTGTGTCCTCGAGTGTTCTTTCTTGGCAGCAAACACACGAAACCTTGGATGCCCGGCCTAGTTAGATTTAGTTTTTTTGCAATGTTTTATATTTGTGTGAACCATGGTTCAAACTATGTATTAGTTTGTGGAAAACCATGTTCCAAACTATATCTTCATGTAAATCACGTTCCCAATTATGTAAATAAAAAATAGTATTTTAATGTTTGGGGGGTGGCGTTTGGGGGACGCGGCTTGGAGCGATGTTCCTTAAACGCGGCACGAACAAAACACGTCCCTAAACGCTCAATCCAGCGCCGTTTGGGGGACGTTTTAGGGGACGCAGATGCTCTTACATGCATGCATCGGAGCTGCTGCTAATTCCCCTTCGATTTATTATTCTACAAAAACCCACATCGATTTCTCGTGGCAGAGAATGAACGAGGCTTTGTGGTGGAGCAATTCGGTACAGAAGGAGCGGCGCCAGCTGGCTATAGTGCGTCGTAGTCTCATGAGTAAATAGGATTGTGAAGCTGTGTGATCCTTTGGTCGCAAGGCATCGCTGCATCACTCTGCTGACGAACGCATGTACGCAAGGCACTTGGCCAGATTGGGTTTGGAAGAATTCAGGATAGCCACGTCCATCAAACTGCGGAGGATATGGTGCATGCATGCGTGTTTCAAAACGCCTTTCCAAAACGAGACAAAGGCGTTCAATTACTATACAAGACAGTGAAGGCAGCCATGAACTAAAGGTAGGACGACGTACGTCATGTAGTGTTAGTGTTGGTTCCCTCCATTTTTGTGTATCCTCTAATGCTGATCGATGCGAGGTAGCAGGCTCGATCTGCATCAGGTACCGTTAATTATTGGAGAGTGTAACAGTTTACTTCTCTTCCACCCATGTACCATGACATTGTCACCGTAATATTCCCTCCCTTCCGAAAAAAATGACTCAAAAAAATTCTACATAGAAAAGGATGTCTTAGATTTGTCTAAAATTTAATGCCTATAAATAATTGTATTAAAATGCATCTCATTAAACACATCCATATCTAGAGTCACATAATTTAGGACAGAGGTAATAACAAGTATGATGATACGAACCAATGGCATTTCGGTCGCTGACAAGTCTGCTATGTGTCCCTTATTCAAGGTATCACTTTGGCGCGTCACCGTTGTTTCTTTTTTCATGCGACGTTGCTTACGCTTGCACGCACTGATCAATGCAGCGTATGTGCATGATGGCATTTCCAAAACACCAAAGTGCAGACGAGCTATTGAAGGCCTCCATCCGCTTTGATGGTAAACAAGAGGCTATTCGGACGCTGGCTCGATTCAGCTTGGCAACATGTTCCGAGATTCGCAGCAGTGGTATGAAAGTGTGGGTGGCACCACAAGTGAAGTTCAGAGTCTTACTTTTCAAAATGAAAATCCAAGGTCTTGCCTTAACTGGTTGTGCCTGGCAATGACCTTGTTGAATGCATTGTTTTAAAAATGGGGACTATCTTCAGGGTGAAAATCTAAGATCTTTGATCGGGCGACGACGGCGCTGGTGCACTATTACCTTCTTGTAGACGTCGCTTTTGAAGAGTCTGTATTTCAGGTGTTGTCTAGGAGGTTGATGTATTACTATTGCTAGGCCTGAGATACTATAGCAGAACTTTTCTTTCTTAGTTTTTCTTTTAGCCTTTTTGCTATGTGCATCCGTACTGCCATTAGAGTGTTGCGTGGTTACAGAGGATGGATGTAATTGGTATCTTTTGATATTAATATATTCTCTTTATCGAAAAATATGTTCCCTGATAAAGCATCGACATATGAGCAAACTGGATGTTCATCAGGTAGTAACGTACTGCTTTAGTCGAGTTAGCTAATTGCCAAAGAGTAGTAGCAGTATCGTTTTTGCTAGTTCTAGATTAATCGAGAATCAAACCTAGATCGACTCTAGAACTGTTAAATTTAACAGTCCCAATTTGTACACACGAGAATTGCAATTGAACGGCTGATGTGGTGAGTCGTTGTCATATGTTTATCAATTTTGTGAAAAAGCCACTTTATCTGATTGCGATCGATTACATTGCTGGTTGCGGGTCAAAACAACATTCCATCTCCACTGCAGTGGCACGTCACCAAGCAGCACCTTTTTAGTTTGCTAATAACCGGTTCGTGTGTTGGCCGTTGCCTGCAAATCAGCGAGGCGATTGGTCGACCCTTCATTAGTTATTAACTGCAAGCGTGCTCGCCTGGCACACGAGAATTGCAATTGAACTGTTAGATGAAAATTTGAGAGAAAGTTAGATCATCTTGCGTATAAGCAATGGCAGAGGATGGGCTAGATTCAGTATAGTACCCCGGAGAGTGGGCTATCATGGGATAATTTCTCCTGGTGGGCTGAATTCTTGCCAAACCCAAGAGAAAGCTAGAGAGAAGGGTGGGCCATGGCCCACCCGTATCGCCGCCACTGCTTTTTAAGGTGGGTTATTTTCCCACTTGATAAGAGGGTGAGGGTACGAGTGGTATACACGGGCTCCCCCTCCTGCTCTAGTGCCACTTGCCTCGACACGTTCACGTCGTGTTTTCCGGGAGTCGTCACATTAGTCTACTCCATATCCCGCCATCAGCGCCTACCCACGAACAAGCGAGCGGGTTTCCAGAAGCAGTTGCGTCCTTTGTGATACTATACGGGAGAGGGAGAATTAGGGCTTTGAGAAGCGCTCCACACGACTGCTCATGGTCTTCATCACAGGTCGTCTACCGCTGTCTTCGTCGTTGTCTGCTTTCACCCGTCATCGTCAACATCGTCATAAACAACGCCACCGCTATATCAACATCTATTTCATCCACAACCGATCTAAACATGCGGCATATCCGTCTTTATAGCGCTAACTGTTGTAGTGTATGCACTGTTGTTGCTTATGTTGATTAATGCATTTAGTATGTTTGAGTTTTACTTGTTAGTATTCATTATCGTCATGTTTAATATTCTCTATTTTTTATATATATGGCCACCACACATTTTGAGGAAGAACTTTAAACCAATAATTTGACCAATATAATACGAATTATAAGTGACCATAAACATACCATTGGATTCATATATGAAAGATGTTTCTAAAGATATGTTTTCGGTGTTATATAACTTATATTTTATCGATGCAAATATTGGTCAACATTTTGGCTCCTAAAGAGTTAGTGGCATTGTTCATTATTGTGAAATTAATCTTGAAACTATTGCCTAATTATCCAACATGAATTCCTGTAGGTGGCTCTCGCTAGCCGTCATTGTTGTACTCCATCCGTTTCACGAGAGTTATGTTAGATTTATCAAAAACTAGATGTATCGAGACAATACCTAGTACGTAGATACATCTAATAAATTTAGTAAAATCTTGGACAGGTTTAACGAGACGGACAGTACCGGAGATAGAGGGAGTAAGAGCATCTCCAACCGCGTCTCCCAAACCGCATCTAGTTAAAGCGCCGAATTAAGCGTTTGGGGGACGATACACCTTGGTGCCGCGCTTGGGAGCGTCCCTCTCTAACCGCATCCCCCAAACATGACCCTCAAACTATTTTCTATTTAAATTTAACGCTTTATTCATAATTTTGTGATGTTTCGTCGCTTTTACATCCAAAAACCTTGGAATACACAAGGGGGGAGGGGCATAAAACCTAGACTAGAGGTCCTACTGGCCCTTGTCTTCTTCGATGTCGTCGTCGTTGTCGTCGCCCGAGTCATCGTCGTGGTAGTCGATACGGCTTTGGAGGGGCGTGTGGCTAGGCCTACGCCGATGGCCCGGACGGCGTAGCGTTGCCTATGTCGAGGGCGTCGCAACGGCGACGGTTTTCTTGGAGAGCTAGCCTAACTGGGCCATACGCTGACGGCCCAGACTTTTGGTTGTCGGCGTATCAACAGGCTGTCAGCGTCTTGTGCCATTCCTGTAGTGTTTTACTCCCTCCGTTCCTGAAAAAGCTTCCCAAGTTTATCTAGATATGGAGGTATATATATATATATATATATCTTTCAGCTATAGATTCATCCATATCTAGAAAAGGTTGTGAAGCTTTTTTAAAAACGGAGGGAGTACTTTGTTATAATCAGTTGGTGTGTTTGCCGTTGCCTGCAAAATCTACGGGGTGATTGGTCGACCCTTCACTAGTTGTTAATTAACTGCAAGTGTGCTCGCCAGGCACATGAGAATTTAATTAGAGCCGATCTTCTATTCAATAATTCAGGTCATCATGCATGATGCCTTGCCAGGTAGGAGTTGAAAGGTAGGAGTAGGGATCAACGGACTCCTACTTTTGGCGATGATCCTTGCCTCGCAAGGTACTTATTGGTGCGTGTGTACAGAATGAATGGATGGTTTCGTTGCTGATTACGCACGCACGCACTATAGCTTGGACTTGGTAGCTTTTCCCGCGCACGTACGGGCGCGTTCAAATCATATACGTCTTTTCGCAAAAAAACAAAGGCATACGTATGCCTTCCCAAAAAGGCAGAACAAGTTTTTGAGATTAATTATCGCTTCAATGTGGAAAAGGATTGCTAGCCTTTGGACTGATTTTCTTCTGTGGCAAAATTCCAAGACACGCCGTTACAGAAAGGGAAAGGAAGTCCACAAGACACGGTGCTCGTCGAGCGAGCGCCAATGCAGCACGGAACAAAGTGTGGTTGCTACAAGCAGGCCGAGTCCGAAGGGACAGAACCATTCTTCCTTCTTACCGATTCCTGGCTGTGTTGTTGGCGGCCGAGTAATTTTAGATTTTCACTAAATCTTAAAAACCAAATATGTGGCAGCTCGATTGTGATTCAGGTCAAGTTAGGGGCTTCACTTGGGAGCTAAGTTTACTACCACATGAAAATTTGAGAGAAAGTTAGACCATTTTATAAGCAATGACAAAGCATTAGCCAGATTCAGCATAGTACCGCGGAGAGTGCGCCATCATGGGATAATTGCTCCTCGTGGTACCGAATTCTTGCCAAACCGTAAGTGAAAGCTAGAGAGAAGGGTGGGCCGTGGCCCACCTATATCGCCGCCATTGCTTATAGGGTGGGTTATTTCCCCACTTGATAAAACGATGAGAGTTGAGTGGTATACGCGGGCTCCTTCTCCTGCTGTAGTGCCACTTGCCTCGACACGTGTGCATTGTGTTTTCCGAGATTGAGTCATCATAGTAGTCTACACCATATCCCTCCCATTGGCGTGTACCCGCGAATAAGAGATCAGCTTTCCAGACCCAGTCACGTACTTTGTGATGTTATACGGGAGAGGGCAAATTAGGTTTTCATCACATGCCGTCTACGGTTGTCTTCGTTGTCGTCTGCTTTCACCCGTCTTCACCAACATCGTCATAAACAACGCCACCGCTATATCAATAGTTATTTCATCCACAACTGATCTGAACGTGTGGTATATTTCGATCTTTTTAGTGATGGTTGTCGTAGAGTATGCACTGTTGTTGCTCATATTGATTAATGCATTTAGAATAATCGAGTTTTACATGTTAGTAGCTATTGTTGTCATGTTTAATACTCTCTATTTTTTATATGTACGTCCACCACACATTTTGAGGTAGAACTTTAACTAATAATTTAACCAATATAATAGGAGTTATAAGTGACCATAAGCATACCATTGGATTCATATATGAAAGATGTTTCTAAATATATGTTTTTGGTGTTATATAACTTATATTTTATCGATCAAAATATTAGTCAATGTTTTGGCTCCGAAGAGTTAGTGGCCTTGTTCATAAAAATGGGAGGAGTATTGTGAAATTAATCTTGAAATTATTACCTAGTTATTCAAGATGACTTCTGGTAGGCGGATGTCGCTAGCCATCATTGTCGTACTCCCTCCGTATCACGAAAGCTATCTTAGATTTATCAAAAACTAGGTGTATCTAGACAATACCTAGTATCGTAGATACATCTAATAAATTTAGTAAAATCTTGGACAAGTTTAACGAGACGTGCACTATCGGCGACAGAGGGAGTAAGAGCACCTCAAACTGCATCCCCGAAAACGAGTCCGGTTAAAGCGCCGAATTAAACGTTTGGGGGATGCTGCACCTTGGTGTCACGCTTGGAGGGTGTGCCTTTCTAGCCGCATCCCCAAACGTGGCCCTCAAACTATTTTCATTTTAAATTTAACGCTTTATCTATAATTTTGGAGGTGCTTCGTCGTTTTTACATAAAAAAACATTAAACGGCCAACGAAAAACATCTAGAAACCTTGGAATACACCAAATGATGGCATAAAAAATAGACTAGATGTCCTACTGGCCCTCATCTTCTTCACTGCCGTGGCGGCTATGGTGTGGATGTGTGGGGTTAGGGTTGTGTGTGATGGGCGATGAGCGAACACCCTGTTTTAGACGTTGGAGGCGGGTGAGGGGACGATGGCCTGCATTAGCACCGGCACGCGGGACAGGGCGCGACGAGACGACTCACTGCGCATGTGGGAAAACTGCAACGTCGTTACGCGGAAATTAACTTGCGTTGGCCATAGGTAGGCGGCGGGTGCGCGGAAACCCTGTGTTGCTGACAAAGCTGGCCCACCACTCGTTATGCGAGTTTTGGTTGCATCCGATGATTGACCTCAGAAGGCCGGACACCGTATTTGATCGCGTCGAACATAAAAGAGTTTTGGGACACGCGGCTGGGAAGATCAAACGGGAAGATCAAACGTTGGCCCAAGTTCCTCAAAAACGGTTTAAAAGAGATGATTGATCTAATAATGAGGATAGCAGTACTGACAGTCTGAACACACTCCGGTAGCAGATCGATCAGCTAGTAGCTCCCAATGCGCTAGCTTGGCGGATCGCCGGATCGTACACCACGACGACGACGACCCGATCACGCGACGACCGCGCGCGTCATCCGTCCAACACCTCCACGCGCACACGGCTCTACCCACGGAAAGCGACCGATCGAACCAGGACGAAAATCTCGAAATCTTCTTCCTCTCCACCGTACAATCCAAGATCAATTCCACCCTGACCGAAGCTTCGTGCGTCCTTCCTTGGCCCCGACGGAAGCGTCTTCGTGACGGTCCAATTGCAGTCCAGTCCTGCCCTGCCATGGCACCACCCGGTTCAGCTGGCTGCCTATAAATAACCTGGCTAGCCACACTCTCTTCCACCCACATCACACTACACTCCCGAACTAGTAACTACGATTTCTTCCTTACACACAGAGCTCCGCGACAAGAGGGATACGCCGCCGTTGAAGGATCAATTCTGATTCAACTCTAGGTCGGCCAGATGAAGGTGAGCGCTACTTCTTACACTCGACTGAACTGCGAATTCAGTTCTGATTTCCACGACCTTGATGCTTGAGCGTTGCTGATGTGGTTTTGTCTGTCTGATGGCTGCAGAAGGTTGTGCTCAAGCTGGACCTGCACGACGACAAGCACAAGCAGAAGGCGCTCAAGCTCGTCTCCGGTCTCCACGGTATGCTAGCTAGCTCCCCTGCTTCATCCTCTCGTCCTTTGCTCTGCTTCGCCGCTGCTCTGGGTTTCTAATCTGACCGCAACAACGCACGCGACCGCCTCAGGCATCGACCAGATCACCGTGGACATGAAGGACCAGAAGATGACGGTCATCGGCACCGTCGACCCCGTCGACGTCGTCGCCAAGCTGCGCAGCAAGCTCTTCCCCACCGCGCATATACTCTCCGTCGGCCCGGCAAAGGAGGAGAAGAAGGACTACAAGAAGGACGCCGCCGCCGGAGGGGACAAGAAGGACGATAAGAAGGATGGCGCCGGCGCCAACAAGACCCAGCAGGTCATGCCGGTGTACCCGCACCACTGGTACCCGCCGCCGCCGCAGCCGCGATACGTCGTCCACAGCGCCGAGGACGACCCCAACTCCTGCGTCATCTGCTGATCGACGCGAGCCGCTCAGCTGGTGGCTGCTGGCCTGCTAATGGTTGGTGGTTGCTCTACTCATCAGCCTACCTGCTGCGCTGATCGACGGCGTACGGTATAGGAGTATATAAATGTGAACTACGGGTTGCAGCGGTGATAGTCCGGTGCCTGTTGTTTTGCTTCGTTTTTTCATGGAAAAGAACCACAGTAAGAGCAATTATAGAAAAGAACCACAGTATGTAATGCGCATATAGAAAAGAACCACAGTAAGAACAATTATACATGTAGAGTTTTTGAGATTATAAGTTTCAGAAGAAACTGATTAGGATGACTTAGAAAGAACTTCCTCCGGTCTCTTCTAATTGACTCAGATTTAGTACAACTTTATACTAAATTTAAGTTAATTAAAAAAACGGAGGGAGTACATGTCTTGTGAATTGTGATGCAAAAACCTCATTGTGTAGACTAGTGCTCCATGCAGGCAATCCCGGTTTACAGTATTAAGCCTCCAGCCGTTCTCTCTGGTGAAATTAAATGTATGGGAGGTCACCGAAATTTCGGAAATTTGGAAACAATTTTGGAAAAATTCCAACCAGATTTTATTGAATTTGTACTATATTTTACTCAAATTCTATTTTGACTTTGCATTAGTTCGAGTAGTCTGAAATTTTAATGCAGAAATCCATAATTCTGGATTTTTTGTTCAAATTTTGAATTCTGTAATCAAGGCTGATTCGTAACTTCTGATCAGGTGCTGAAAAGGGAAACCAAAAATACACATTGGCTGATTTGGGACAAGATCATGAGAGCTATATTGAAAGGAGGTGTCGGATTTCGTGATCTTCATCTTACTACGTGACTGGCCGGCCTTTACATTTCTGTGCCACAAAAATATCAAGTGGCGTGATGGATGTCCCCGGCCACCTACAAGTCTGATTCGAGCTCGCCCAGCCTTAATCAGTGTATTTCCAAGCACCAAAGATAGAGGAGAACCAACCTGAGGTTGGATGGTTAGGAGGATGGTTGTACCCCCAGCCCACCAGAGTTCAAACCCCAGGTTTGACATCTGTCTCATAAAGGCGGAATATTCATTCAGTGGGAGGCGACGTTCCCGTCGACAGCGAGGCGCCTGTGGTGACTTCGTCAATTTCAAGATCCAATCCGCCGGCTCAGTCTTCCGGAGGTGCTCATAGGGGTAGGGTGTGCGTGTGTGCGTTCATAGGGGTGAGTGTATGCGCGTGTATGTGAGCACCTGTGTTTGTACTGTGTTTCTCAAAAAAAAAAAAAAAAAAGAGATAGAGACCAAAGCCAAGGCCCCGATAAAAGAGCCGACCCTGCCACCCTGGCGGAGAGAGCACTTGAGATCAAGAAGCACGTTGCCCGGCTCATCGGCGTGAGGGCAAAGAAGGCCGAGGCAGCAACCATCGCCGCAACCAAGAAACGAGCTGAGCTCCTCCTGGGCCATTCGGGCATGGGACAACACCCAACTCTCCACCTACCAAGTTGTCATGCAGGTCGTCATGATGATCAAGGGTGAGGCGCTTGCTGACGCTAGGGTACAGGCTGCTAACACCTCCTCAACAAGCTCGTTCATATTCACGGCCGCAAGTCACCATCGTTTCTTTCTCTGGCCGTCTCTGCTTGCTAGGGTGGCAATTTTGATGTATTACACAAATTGTTTTCCTCTAAATTACTTTTTTGCATAACGGGAAGCGGCGGGCGCCAGTTGAAACCCTACTGCTTACACATGGTTTTAAGGATACGGCAAAACACTTGTTTGTTAAGGAAGCTATTCGAGAACATAAATTGGACTTCATTGCCTTGTTGGAGACAGGGAGATCCAATTTCTCGATACCCTTTTTAAATCAGTTGGCGGCTGGCTTTAATTATAATTGGTTCTGTTTACCACCTCATGGACGATCTGGAGGTATACTAGTGGGTGTAAATTCAGATACGTTGCAGGTGCTAAATGTGAGCAATGGTGATTATTGTGTCAAGTTGCATTTTAAATGTAAGAACGATGGTTTTGAATGGATTTTTGTGCCTGTCTACGGGGCTGCCCAAGAGATGCATAAGTCAGATTTCCTGGCTGAATTGGTCCGAACATGTGAACATGAACCGCTTCCTATGTTGGTAGGAGGTGATTTCAACATCATTAGGAAAAGAGAGGAAAAAAATAATGATAATTTCAATGCCCACTGGCCTTTTGTTTTCAACGCTATCATTGAACATCTCAATTTGAGAGAGATTGATCTCTCGGGGAGACAATTCACGTGGGCTAATCGTAGGGAGACGCCTACATATGAGAAACTAGATAGAGTCCTTGCGAGTATTTCTTGGGAACAGAAATTTCCTTTGGTTACAGTTAGAGCTCTATCTAGAGCTGAATCAGATCATACCCCCATCCTTATTGACTCAGGTGTGAAGGCACATTTGGGAAATAAGGCTGATTTCTCTTTCGAGTTGTACTGGTTACGACAAGAAGGCTTTTATGAGATGATTGAGAAAGAGTGGAACTCGGTACTGACCGGAAACTCTCCTATGGATAGATGGCTAAATAAACTGCGTCATATTAGACGCTTTTTGAAAGGGTGGGCAAAAAATTTAAGTGGAAAATATAAAAAGGAAAAAGAGAGACTGCTCTCCATAATTGATGTTTTAGATTTGAAAGCTGAAAATCAACCACTGAATGCAGCTGAACGAGAAGCTCTTAACAAGGCGAATGAAAGTATTAGGAAATTAAGAAGAGATGAGGAAACAAAATGGGCCCAGAGAGCTAAAGTAAGGCATATACAAGAAGGGGGAAACAATACTAGATATTTTCACTTAATTGCTAATGGAAAGCATAGGAAGAAGAAAAAAATTCAATTAGAGCAGCAAGAAGGAACCATTGTTGGTCAAGACAATCTAAAAATCTATATTACCGAGTTCTACAAAAAATTGTTCGGACCTCCGGAGCCGACCAATGTATCTTTGATGGAGGACTCACTACAAGAAAACCCACCCTACAACAACACTTGATTTACAACCCTTTGGATATGCGTTGCAAAATTTTAGCTTAGATACATATATATGCGCTGCCCATGCATCCGTTCCTTAACACGTGATTAGTTGAAAAAGGTGGAAAAACGCGCGTGTTGAAAATTTTAGATCCCGCAGCGGGAGGTATTGGCGGCAACACAAAAAATAAGTTTTTGGCTTTGCCTACACGAAAATTCCTCTTATATATGCAGCTAGGCCCCTGACTGGAGGGAATTTCTACCTTATATCTATCTACTCCCATCCTCTACGAGGCCCTACAACTGCAATCCAGATCTTACTAGTCCGATCTACCAGACTCTTGCACGCCGCCTCCCACCGCCGTGACCCTCTCCTCCCCCGCACTTCATCCCCATCGTCCGCCCTCATCGTCGTCTCGAGAGGAATATGACGGTCCTCATCGTTGGCCATCTAAGCGGCGGATCGGCATGCCTGTCACTCCTTGGACACCGGATGTACTGAAGGGGTCGCTGCACCAGCACTCCAGCAGCCGTTAGATTCCACACCGGTGTAACCAGGCAATACAGGTAGGAAGATGCTCCTGATATTGGTGTTTCTCTAATCTGTACGGGCAGGATGACGCAGCAGGGCTAGGTGTGGTGGATCTATACTGCTTCTAACGGAGGTTTGATTAATAGTAGTGATGTTCGGTTTGAAACAACACTGGTGATTTTGGTTTACTTAAGCAATACACGATCTGTCCATCATGTTGTAACCTGTTTGATACTGGTTTTAGTCTGTGATCTGCTGGAGCAGGTGTGATTTTTTTTTCCATTCTGATCCCTAATCAATTGAATCAGTTCTTTGTCCTACAGCAAGAAGAATATTTGGGTATAATCCCCGCATGTGTACTGGACGAACTTAACATCACGCGTTGGAGATTTAGGTCTGGTAGTAACTATGGGAGACGTGGAATTATGTGATTGTTTGACTTGCATATTTTGTGCCTATGTGATGTGGTTCAAGTTGCCAATTCATTGCTACTTTTAGCTAATCTATTGTGTTGTATTACCCCTCTTAGGTTTCTTGTCCTCACGTATGGATAATTGAAGCCAGAAAGAACCGATTGTAATCTGAAGACATGCGGGAAGGACTAGAGGTTTTTACTATCACAGATCTATTCAATTGTACTCCATTAAATAAATTTAGTGCCTTATGTGTGCAGCTTGCAGGTTTCCTGGTCTACTATTATGATTGTGTGATCCATTCCTCACCCTGTAGGTAAGCATGCTTTCGTTGAATAAATAAACTTAGAAAAATGGTTATCTCCTGATTTTGGCATGTACAGACATTTTATGTTTATGATAGAAAATGATTTGCTAATTAATATTTTAAATAATATGCAGACCGTAAATGTTAAATGCTTCGTATATGCAGCTTTAATACTTTCAGTTCTTTTTAAGGAGGGATTGGATATATTTATTTCTTCAACCTTTACTTACATGGCTTCCTTGCTCACAGTAGATGACTGAAGCCGGTTGGAGCTAGGCAGGCCACCAGCAAGTGAAGCATTACTTGTGCTATATCCTAATGTGTACGACTCTTTTTATCTGTTGCACTTTTCTTTGTGTATATAGTCAACCAGTGCACTAAAAAGTTCCTTGTCTAAGCTTCTTGCCTATGCTCCTGTGATCTAGATGTACAGACTGCAGAACATATCCATGCGCAGCAAACAGTTGATATTTTGTTTGCAGATTGAGTACCTGCATCATTTTTTTAGAATCCAAGTAGTTTGTAAGTGACTGATTAGTATACTTCTGTTGCCAACAAATTCTGTCTGATTCTCCTAGATAGAGGTATTCTGTCCACCTTAAAGTTTATTGTGGAAATTAATGATACAAATATTGCAGCCAATGAAATATCGTTAATTGAACAACTCGACGTACAATTTATTATTGGAAACATTTCACTTGGGGCACATTTTAGTAGTTCAAATAGTTTTCCGGGTCGATGATTGGCTTATGTATCTAATAAGACATTATGGTTCTATGTTATATGCTTTTCCAATAAAGTTATTTTGGTTTTATTAATTTAAATTGTGAACACACATTTTATATAAGTAGGACTTAACCTACTTAATTTTCCGCTGCAGGAGGTAAATTTAAAAAGACTACTGTATGGTCAACATCTATATATCAAGAATCCAACGAGGAGGAGGCATGGAGAAGGCAAACGAATGATTTCACTTTATTTCTTAGGTTTTGTTTGATTAAAAAATGTGTCCTGGGGCATATGGATAGCTAGATGAATTAGCGTTCAATGTTCTTTTTCTATCAGGTTGATGTATGTAACTCAGATTGTGTTTTTGAATTTCACTGAATAAAGCTTTATGATTTATTTATAATTATCCTTGAGTTAAGATTGATGTGTTTGTTAAAATTGTAGCAAAGTAGTACGCTTGTAAAATCTGAAGTTCAAGTGTCATTTAGAAGAACGGGAACTGTCAAAACTGATTTGTCGTTATCGAATTATATTTGTAGACTATATAGCTGCGTGGCAATTCCAGTAGGGTAGCCAACAACGTATAAAATTGTTGCTAAGCTCTATTTCTATACGTTGCTACCTACCAACGCCCATGTTACCAACGGAGCTATATGCGTTGCATTGTACCCTTGCAACACCCAAAAACGCAACGCATCTTTATTCGTTGGTAGAGGCGCTAGCAACGCCTAAATAGACATTTAGATACAGATAAATGTGTTGTTGTACGAGGGGTTCTGTTGTAGTGACTTTGTACAGGATATTCCACAATTATCAGCTGAAGAAAATGAGATCCTAACAACTCCTTTTACTGAGAAGGAGGTGTTTGATGCGATTTCACAAATGGAACACAACAAAGCTCCTGGTCCGGATGGTTTCCCGGCGGAGTTTTATCAGATGTTCTGGGAAGTGATTAAAGATGACATTATGGCACTATTTCTTCAGCTTAGTTCAGGGGACTTGCCTCTTTACAAACTGAATTTTGGTGTTATCACTTTACTTCCAAAAAAACAGGATGTGATCCAGATTCAGCAATATAGGCCTATTTGCCTTCTGAATGTTTGTTTCAAAATCTTCACTAAAGTAGCTACCAATCGTATTACGGGGATTGCCCCCAAAGTAATAAAACCTACTCAGTCCGCATTTATGCCGGGCCGTAACATTCTGGAGGGGGTGGTGATTTTACATGAAACTATCCATGAATTACATAGTAAAAAAATGGATGGTGTTCTCTTTAAAATTGATTTTGAGAAGGCATACGATAAGGTAAAATGGTCCTTCTTGCAACAATCGCTGCGAATGAAAGGTTTTGCAACTGGCTGGTGTAAGTTAATTGAATCTTTCATGCATGGAGGAAGTGTTGGTGTTAAAGTAAATGACGACATTGGTCGCTATTTTCAAACAAAAAAAGGTGTCAGGCAGGGTGACCCATTATCTCCAATGCTTTTTAATATTATAGCAGACATGCTTGCTATTTTAATTGAAAGAGCAAAGGAGGATGGTCAAATAGGTGGTCTCATTCCTCATCTTGTTGAGGGTGGAATCTCTATCCTACAGTATGCTGATGATACAATTCTCTTCTTAGAACACGATTTGCAAAAGGCGGTAAATATGAAATTAATTCTATGTTTATTTGAAGAACTATCGGGCCTCAAGATTAATTTTCACAAAAGTGAGCTATTCTGTTTCGGGAAGGCTAAAGAGGAAGAACAACAATATAAACAAATTTTTGGATGTGATATTGGGGCTTTCCCATTCAGATACTTGGGAATCCCTATTCATTATAGGAAGCTTAAAAATTCAGATTGGTACCCAGTAGAGACCCGGTTTGAAGGAAAATTGGGATCTTTGGAAAGAAAAATTACTATCGTATGGCGATAGATTAGTACTTATCAATTCTGTCTTAACAAGTCTTCCAATGTTCATGTTATCTTTTCTAGAAATACCCGTCGGGGTAAGGAAGCGTCTTGATTTCTATAGATCTAGATTCTTCTGGCAATCGGATGAAGATAAGAGAAAATATAGGCTCACAAGATGGAATATAATTTGCCGACCAAAGGATCAAGGAGGTTTAGGTATTGAAGTCCTTGAACTCAAAAATAAATGTTTACTGAGTAAATGGCTCTTTAAATTACTTAATGAGGAAGGGATGTGGCAAGAATTACTACATAACAAATACCTAAGCCAAAAAACACTTGCAGAAGTACAAGCAAAACCGACTGATTCCCCCTTTTGGAAGGGGCTCATGCGGATAAAAAACGATTTTTTTACTAAAGGATATTTTAAAATTGGTAATGGTACATCGACAAGATTCTGGGAAGATATTTGGTTAGGGGAATCCTCGTTAGCTAGTCAGTACCCATCTTTATATAATATTGTGAACCATAAGAATGTGTTGGTGGCTCACGTATTAGCACACGTACCACTGAATATTGGTTTCAGACGTGTACTATCTGGTAATAAGTGGACAGCGTGGTTACACTTATGCCAAAGATTAATGATGGTTAATTTAAATAATTAACCGGACTGTTTTATGTGGAAGCTAACAACTAATGGGTTGTTTACAGTCAAATCTATGTATGAGGATCTTATGAATGATCATACAACGTACTTGCGGAAATATCTTTGGAAGATGAAAATCCCCCTAAAAATAAAATTTTTATGTGGTTCCTAAGTAATAAGGTGCTATTAACAAAAGATAATGTAGCAAAGAGACAATGGAATGGGTGTACTAAATGTGTTTTTTGCGGAGAACAAGAGACGGTGGAACACTTATTCTTATCGTGTCCCTTTGCTAAACTAATATGGCGAACTGTTAATTTCACTAATAATCTCCCTCCGCCAACCAATATTACAAATATGTTTGGAAATTGGTTAAACGGTGTTGACAAATTAACAATCCAAGGTTTTAATTCGCATTGGCGTATCAGCCTTATGTTGGTCAATATGGAGATGCCGCAATGATATAATTTTTAACAACAAGAAAAATTTCAATTTTTTACAGGTGATCTTCTCCATGGTGCATTGGATCCAACTCTGGGCTCTCCTTTCACCGCAAGAGCAACAGGATGTCATGGCTTCTGGATGCACACGGCTCCAGATGGTCGCTCAGGATATCTTGTACCGGGCTGGCTGGCAGCATATTAGTCGACTAGAGGATGCTTAGTCACTTTGTGCTGTTTTCCTTTTTTCGCTGGTTGATTTTTGTATCAACTTTAAGCGAACCTTGAGATGTAATAAGTACTTCTGAACAAAATATGCTGGATGTTAATAAAAGGCTGTGTGCATCATCACGATGCAGAAGCCGGGTTTATCCCTTTTCAAAAAAAAAAAAACACATGCAAGCATTGCACCGTGGTTTTAATCTATCGGACTAGACAATATGATATTACCAATGCACATGTAAGGTGTACGTAGTCCTTACCAAAAAAAAAATTGCAAAAGGCCACCGAGCTATTGGATTGTTTTTTTTTTTTTTTTTTGAGAAACACAGTACAAACGCAGACGCTCACATACACGTGCATACACTCACCCCTATGAACGCACACACGCACACCCTACCCCTATGAGCACCTCCGAAAGACTGAGTCGGCGGATTGGATCTTGAAATTGACGAAATCACCACAGGCGCCTCGCTGTCGACGGGAACGTCGCCTCGCACTGAATGAATATTCCGCCTTTTATGAGACACACAGATGTCAAACCTGTGGTTTGAACTCTGGTGGGCTGGGGATACAACCATCCTCCTAACCATCCAACCTCAAGTTGGTTCTCTATTGGATTGTTTTTTATTCCTCTGTTTTTTCTTATTTTGAACAAGTGAAAGTTCCGTAAGGGTCTAGATCTGCATTACTATCGCATACGGTGAGGGTATAAAGTTAATACAGAACATGAAAGAAACTAAAAATAGACAACAGTCTTGCAATTTAGCAGAAAGGACCTTAAAAAATACTCTCTATGTCTATAAAAGGTTGTCGGAGATTTATCTAAATTTAAATATATCTATGCACTAAAAAATGTCTAGATACATCTAAAATTAAGTAAAATTGCAGCATTCTTTTATAGACAAAGGTAGTACAAGAAAAGCAATCAAGTTGGCATGCTGCGCTACGCCCTCGTTGGATTTGGCTCCAACGCACAGATCCCACCAAGTCCTGGGCAGGTTTTAGATTCGCCGTAAGTGCGGATGTTGTGGCCATGTTCACTGCCTCGGTGGACATTACCGTCGGCACGAGAGCGCTAGCTTGCTGTTTTGGGACGACCCCTGGCTCCACGGCCTGTCCGTCGCGGCGGTGGGGCCGGAGGTGCTCAAGCTGGTTAGGCTTGGCGTCGTGAAAAGACGATCCATGCGAGATGGGGTCCTCAACCATGCGTGGGCCAGGGATATCGTGGGGGAACTTTCTGTCGACGCTGTGCTGCAGTATCTGCGGCTCTGGACCGCCATTGCTGGAGTTCCTCTCAACGACGGGGAGGACACCTTCCGGTGGAAGTGGACGGACAACGGCAACTTCACGGTGCGGTCCGCTTAGCGCATGTTCCTCCCCGGCACAACCGGCCTCCCCGGCGCTGTGCATGTGTGGAATTCTTTTGCGCCTTTGAAGTATCGCTTCCATGAATGGCTATCTGTTCGTAGAAGGTGCTGGACGGCGGATCGTCGGCTACGGCGTGGCCTTCCTTCCCAAGTCCTATGCTCGCTTTGCTCGGCGTCGGCGGAGATGGCGGATCACCTTGCCCTGCAGTGTCCCTTCGCCCGCTCGATCTAGGACGGTTTCACTAGGCGTGCCAGGGTGCTGATTCCGACTCCCGCCACCGGCAGCCAATTGCCCTCCTGGTGGTCCAGCGTGGTGGAGGGCCTCTCCAGGTCAGATGCGCGAGTCGCCAATTTAGCAACCATGCTCATTGTCAGATCTCTTTGGCTGGAGCGGAACGCAAGAGTGTTCGAGGACAGCGCCACGCCGGTGGATCGTGTCCTTGAGTCAGTGATCCAGGATTTGAGGCTTTGCCTATCTTGTAGACATGGGTTAGTGAGAGGAATTCTTTAGGGTTTCGGCCGCCTCTTTCCTACGGCCTTGGTGGATGTTTCTGAGTCCATCCTTGATTTGTAATCCGTATCCTTAATCTTAATAAAATAACACGCAGATCTTCTACGGATTCTCGAAGAAAGAAAAAAAAAGCAATCAAGTTCTTCATCTAAACTGGAGGTCATCCAGTCCCAGGCGGGAGTCATCAGCAAGGATGCGCACGCAAGTTATTCCCTGATGATGCGTACGCTGTCAATCCAGTTGTTCCATTTTTTGTGCAACTTCTTATCTAGGAACTAGGATAGATATGGGTAAGCTCTGTTCTAGTAAACCCTCCATCAGGTAGCAAACGTGCCAGTGTTACTCTTTTTTTTTTGTTAAACGTGCCAGTATTACTTGAATCAGCTATTGTTATTTTTGGACTGAGAAGCCGTACTTCTATTTGCAGTCGCTGGCCTGGACCGGCTGCACCCTGCACGCAACTTTTCCGGCAAGCACTAGTGGAGAAGAGGTATTTGGTCCCAAGCAAATGTCTCAGTGCATAACCAAACCGGGACCAATGGGGGGCATTGGCCCCGGTTCGTTTTGCCCAGGGCGACCCCACTAGCTGGAGCCTGTCCGGTAGTGGCCTTTGGTCCCGGTTTGTACTAAAAACCGGGACTAAAGGGTCGGCGGCAAGGCGCGGCAGGCCGTGTCAGGCGTGGGAAACATTTAGTCCCGGTTTGTAATACAAACCGGGTCCAAAGACCCCCCCTCTGGACCCGGTTTGTATTACAAACCGGGACAAAGTCCCCAATCTGGCTATATAACATTGCCCCTGCTCAAGTGTGAGCCACACTTGGCCATTTATTCACTTTCTTCACAAGAGGGGTGTATTGCTCTCCTCTCTTATTCACATGCACAAGAGGTGTTCGATGAAATGCTTAAGAGGATTTGCCACTTGAGTTTACACAAATCAAGCCACACTTAACTTGCTTTTTTCTTCTTCATCGAGGTTAACAACTTTATCCTTTTCATCTGTAATTGATAAAATGCATGTGTATATATACATCGTGATGTTCTGTAATGGTTTTGATCAGCTTAATTATATCATGCAGATGAATCGGCAATGGATGTACATTGACCGACGGTTTGACGAGTTCACTTCGGGCCTGGATAATTTTATGGCTGTGGCGGAGGCAAACAAACATGGTGGCTTCATGTATTGTCCATGTGTTGACTGCAAGAATACCGTAAATTACGCTCACTCGAGTCTCATTCACAGCCACCTTCTGCGATCCGGTTTCATGCCCAGTTACTATTGTTGGACCAAGCACGGAGAAAGAGGGGTTATGATGGAAGACAATGAATAAGAGGAAGAGGATGATGACGGTTATCCCAATTTCCCTGAATACGATGATACTGCAGAAGGCAATGAAGACAATGAAGTAGAAGATCAAGAGGCACCAGATGAGCCTGCTGATGATGATCTTGGTCGGGCCATTGCTGATGCAAGGAGAGAATGTGAAACTGAAAAGGAAAGGTTGGCCTTCGACAAGATGATAGAAGATCACAACAAATTGTTATACCCAACTTGCGAAGATGGCCATAAAAAGCTAGGCGACACTGCTGGAATTGTTGCAATGGAAGGCGGAGAACGGTGTCAACGACTCAGGATTTGGAAAGTTCTTGACAATAATTAAGAGGAAGCTTCCAAGGGGTAGCAATTGCCCTTGATGCGTACGAAGTGAAGAAGATTGTCTTCCCTCTAGGATTAGATGTGCAAAAGATACATGCATGCATTAATGACTGCATCCTCTACCGCAGTGAGTACGAGAATTTGGATGCATGTCCGGTGTGCACTGCATTGCGGTATAAGATCAGACGAGATGACCCTGGTGATGTTGAGGGCGAGCGCCCCAGGAAGAGGGTTCCTGCGCAGGTTATGTGGTATGCTCCTATAATACCACGGCTGAAACACTTGTTCAGAAATAAAGAGCATGCTAGGTTGTTGCGACGGCACAAAGAAGACCGTAAGAAAGACGTGATGTTGAGGCACCCTGCTGATGGCTCCCAATGGAGAAAAATCGATAGAGAGTACCCAAACTTTGCACAGGATGCAAGGAACTTAAGGTTTGGTCTAAGTACAGATGACATGAATCCTTTTGGAGAGCAGAGCTGCAGCCATAGCACCTGGCCTGTGACTCTTTGTATATATAACCTTCCTCCTTGGTTGTGCATGAAACGGAAGTTCATTATGATGCCAGTGCTCATACAAGGCCCGAAGCAACCCGGGAACGACATTGATGTGTACCTGAAGCCATTAGTCGAAGAACTTCTACAGCTGTGGTCCCTAGCAGGTGTACGTGTGTGGGACGAGCACAAGCAGGAGGAATTTGACCTAAGAGCGCTGCTTTTTCGTAACCATCAATGACTGGCCTGCTCTTGGTAACATTTCAGGACAGTCAAACAAGGGATACAATGCATGCACGCACTGTTTACATGAGCTCGAAGGTGATTATTTGGAAAAATGTAAGAAGGTCGTGTACCTGGGGCATCGTCGATTTCTTAGGACTACCCATCCCGTAAGAAAGAAAGGCAAGCATTACAACGGTGAGGCTGATCACCGGAGGAAGCCTCCCCATCGTGATGGTGTTGATATATTTGGTATGGTCAAGGGTCTAGATGTAATATTTGGAAAGGGTCCTGGCGGACGGTCTGTTCCGAATGACGATGCCGGACACGCGCCCATGTGGAAGAAGAAATCTATATTTTGGGATCTACCCTATTGGAAAGTCTTAGAGGTCCGCTCTTCAATCGATGTGATGCACGTGACGAAGAATCTTTGCGTGAACCTGCTAGGTTTTCTGGGCGTGTACGGGAAGACAATAGATACACCAGAAGCACGGGAGGACCAGCAACGTTGGAAAGACCCCAAAAAGCTGCATGAGAGAGTTAAAGGACGTCATTACTCCAGCTACGCTCTTACAAAAGCAGAGAAGGAAATATTTTTTGAATGTCTGAGCAATATCAAGGTCCCGTCTGGCTTCTCCTCCAATATAAAGGGAATAATAAATATGGAGAAGAAAACATTCCAGAACCTGAAGTCTCATGACTGTCACGTGATAATGACACAGTTGCTTCCGATTGCATTGAGGGGGCTTATACCAGAAAATATTCGACTGCCCATTGTGAAGCTATGTGCATTCCTCGATGCAATTTCTCAGAAGGTAATAAATCCAGAAATTCTACCGAGGTTGCAGAATGATGTGGTCCAATGTCTCGTTAGTTTTGAGCTGGTGTTCCCACCATCCTTCTTCAATATTATGACACATCTCCTCGTTCACCTGGTCGATGAGATTTCCATTCTCGGTCCTGTATTTCTACACAATATGTTCCCCTTCGAGAGGTTCATGGGAGTCTTAAAGAAATATGTTCATAACCGTGCTAGGCCAGAAGGAAGCATCTCCAAGGGCTATGGAACAGAGGAGGTCATTGAATTCTGTGTTGACTTTATTCCTGACCTTAAGCCGATTGGTGTTCCTGAATCGCGGCATGAAGGGAGACTAAGTGGAAAAGGCACGCTAGGAAGGAAATCAATGATATGAAGGGACGGGATTTCTTTGACTCAAGCACACTACACAGTTCTACAAAGTTCCACCTTGGTGGCTCCATATATCGGTGACCACAAGAACTTTCTACGCTCCCAGAACCCGGGGCAGTCGAACGATTGGATTAGACGTGAACACATGTCGACTTTTGGTGGTTGGTTGCAAAAACGTCTCCTGAATAACAAAGATATTGAAGATCAGTTGTACTTGCTAGCCCAGACACCATCTTCGACTGTAGTTACTTTCCAAGGGTACGAGATAAATGGAAATACATTTTACACGATCGCCCAAGATAAAAAGAGCACCAACCAAAACAGTGGTGTCCGATTTGATGCAATAATGAATGAAGGCCCAAATGACACATATTATGGTTACATAGAGGATATATGGGAACTTGACTATGGACCTTCTTTTAAGGTCCCTTTGTTTAGGTGCAAATGGGTCAACAAAACAGGAGGCGGGGTTCAGGAAGACAAGTTGTATGGAATGACAACAGTGGATCTCAACAATCTTGGGTATAGAGACGAACCATTTATCCTAGCCAAGGATGTGGCCCAGGTTTTATATGTGAAGGATATGTCTACCAAACCAAGAAAAAGGAAACATAAGGAAACAAATACATCAAACGATGAGCCAAAGCGCCACATAGTTCTTTCTGGAAAAAGAAACATCGTGGGAGTGGAGGACAAGACAGACATGTCAGAAGATTATAATAAGTTTGATGAAATTCCACCCTTCAGAGTGAACATTGATCCAAGCATCAAGTTAAATGATGAAGATGCTCCATGGTTACGGCCGAAGAAGATTAAATGATGAAGATGCTCCATCATCAAGTTAATTGAAGAATGTTCATGGCACAAATGAGTATCTCAACATGGCAATCAATTTCCCATTTATTTTTGTGTAATCATTTAACTGTATGTAAGATATTAAAAGTGGAGATGCGCCACGGGAGATTTCCCAACCCTTTCCCCAACACTGTTAGAGGAGATGTAGTCGTTCAGGGGCTTGCAGGGAAAAATTCCAAGGCACAGTTCCTGAAGATGTCATAGGGCGTGTGCACTAGCGACATCTTCGAGAAACTGCGCCACGGGAGATTTCCCAACCCTTTCCCCAACACTGTTAGAGGAGATGTAGTCGTTCGGGGGCTTGCAGGGAAAAATTCCAAGGCGCAGTTTCTGAAGATGTCGTAGGGCGTGTGCACCAACGACATCTTCGAGAAACTGCGCCACGGGAGATTTCCCAACCCTTTCCCCAACACTGTTAGAGGATATGTATTCGTTCAGGGGCTTGCAGGGAAAAATTCCGAGGAGCAGCTTCCAAATATGTCGTAGGGCGTGTGCACCAACGATATCTTCGAGAAGCTACGCCACGGGAGATTTCCCAACCCTTCCCTTCATCCATGGGAATGAAACTCTGCTTGGCTTGTTGATCTGCTTGGCAAGGCGTATCGATGCTCCTTTTATAGGCACGACACCTCTTCTACTTTGTCTTGTTCCTTCGACAGGGCGTCGTGCGCTACATGCTTTATCTCATCGAGTAGTGCGTCCACCCATGCGTTCTTATCCTGCCGACATCTTTAGTCCCGGTGGCGGCATCTACACGTCGCACGGCGGTGGCGGCAGGGCGAGGCACATGGAAGCGGCGGCGACACGTGGCACGGGGAAGGGACACGTGGCACGGGGAAGGGACACGTGTGGCACGGCGGCGGCGGCGGTGGCCAGTACATGGCGGTGGCGCTGGTGGCCAGTACACGGCGGTGGCGGCGGTGGCCAGTACACGGCGGTGGCGGCGGTGGCCAGTACATGGCGGTGACGGTGGTGGCCAGTACACGGCGGTGGCGGCGGTGGCCAGTACATGGCGGTGGCGGCGGTGGCCAGTACACGGCGGTGGCCAGTACACGGCGGTGGCGGCGGTGGCCAGTACATGGCGGCGGCGGTGGTGGACACGTGTGGCACGGCGGTGGCCAGAACGTGGTTTTTTTTATTTGAAATAAGGCGGGAACGAATTTTTTAAAAAAAATTGGCCTTTGGTCCCGGTTTGTAATACAAACAGGGACTAAAGGCCTATTTTGCGCGCGCTGCCAAAATCGCAGCAAAAAAGGCATGTAGTCCCGGTTTGGGCCTTTGGTCCCGGTTGGTGCCACGAACCGGGACCAAATGGTCCTCCACTATATAAGCCAACACTTCGTCTCCGCGGAGATCAATCCCGCGGAGACGAAGCAGTTGGACCCCGCCAGGCTGCCGAATCGCCGCGCGCGCCACTCGCCGTCCACCGCGCCACCGCCACCGCCGCGCGCACCGCCGCCGCCCTGCGCCTCGCGCACCGCCACCACTGCCGCCGTGCGCCTCCCTCTCTCCTCTCTCCCGCGCGCGTGCCGTCTCCGCCGCCGCCGGCCACGCGCTCCGCCCGCCGCCGCCGCCTCCTCCTCCACCGCCGGCCGCTTCGTCTCCCGCCGCCACCGCGCCCCTCCGCCTCTCCTCGCCGTCCGCCGTTATCGCCGCCGCCGACCCCGCCGCCACCGCGCCTCTCCCTCCGCCAGTAAGCGCGCCCGTCTCCTCCTCCGGCCGGCCGAACCGGGGCCAAATTTTCATTTTTTTTATTTTTTTTATTTGTTAGATTATAGTGTAGTTCATTAGATTAATTAGTTGTACAAAATAGTTAGTTAGTTTTAGTGAAAATTTAGTTAGAATTTTAGGGAAAAATAGTTAGAAATTAGTGGTGCAAAATAGTTAGTTAGTGTTAGTGAAAAATAGTTAGAAATTTAGTGAACAATTAGTTAGTTAGTGTTAGTGAAAATTTAGTTAGTTAGTTTTAGTGAAAATTAGTTACTAAAATTAGTTATATATGAGGACGTGGAAGTTATGAGGGCCGCTGCGCCGTTATGAGGGCCGCCGCGCCGGTAACCACTACCCTCGCGATGGCGCCCCCAAAATACGGTAGTGCCGACGCCCCTGCCGGCGCCCCCAAAATAGAGTATGTAGTGCTCGTGCCCCCCAAACGGTAGTGCCGACGCCGACTAACATAAAAGTAGTGAAGCTATTTTTTTATTTATGTTAACGTTGGTACATATATATGATTTGTTTTCGTAGCTACGATGCCGTGACAGCCGCCGCGTCGTGGTCTGACTATTCTAGAGGAGATGCAGCAGCTGGGGGAGGTCCGGGACTGGGCTCCGCCGGGGTGGCACTGGGAGGTCTTAGCTTCCGGGTCGCGCAACTTGGTGCGGAATCCGGGTCCCGTCGTCGACCCGGATATTCTATGGTGGAGGTCTTATGGCCACGGTCATTTCAGAGGGAGCCGGCCCCGCTGGAGGAGGTAGCTCAGCACATTGCGGCGGAGGACGAGCACGTTCGCTGTTACATGTATGCGTTAGACAACATGTATAGGACCGGATGGTCAGTTATGCAGGGATCTCATGTTAGCTATGCTCCCGTGACTGTTCCGTGGCTTTGGGGGTTAACCCGGTGCGGCTCAGGACCCGGTCGGCGCGTTATAGGACCCGGTCGGCACGGTTGAGAGGTTGTAGTAGTGATTGATGTATTAGGGTTAAATAAACATGAACCCGATCTATCTATGCATGTAACTGCACTATCTGCTTTCAGCACTATATTATCGATCCTTAGTTAAGAACTACATATGTAACTCCATTTTCAGTTTTCTGCATTATCCTTAATTTGATCATATGATGGTTCCTATATATAGCTTGCAACTCGTTGTAGAAAGCATGGTGGGACAGAGAGATGAAACCCAAGAAAATTTCATGGCTGACCTCATAGCCAACGGTACTCTGGATGATCGCGACGACGACGTTATTCCAGATGATGGCGGTGACGATGTCACCGCAACTTTTTTGAATGACTCCGGTGAGGGAGCGGAGAGTATTGAGGAAGAAGATCCTAATGGCTCCGGTGAGAAAGAAGATCATCATAATGGCTCCGGAACCGTACTTATCACCCAGGTATATAAAATAATTAAGCCGCTGTTGATCGACTAGATGCATTAACTAATTAAATTGTACTGACTATGAATTATTTCTTTTTTAGCCCTCCGGATCGAGCACTTCTTCTGTAAAGTCGAAGAAGCGAGGCCCGGCCAAAAAGTTGGACGAAGGTGTTAGGCACGACATCACCCATATCGCTAAGGATGGTAAACCGATTGCTCCAGAGAAAAGTGCAAAGTCATTTATAGCTCAATGCGGAGTGCTTGTTAGGGACCACGTCCCGATCACCGTTCGAGAATGGAACAAGCCGAAGGGACTAGTGTTGTCTGCAGAGGAAGAAGCTCAAGGTCTTTATATCGATGATGTAGCCAAAAACAGCATTCTGACCAAGCTCATGTCACATTTCAACATAGTACCAGAGGGGGATGCCGCTGAAAAGGCCAAGATGGAGCAGGCCCTCCGCGACTTTGCCAAGAAGAAGATGGCCGAACTATTCAAGAACCACAAGAAAAGATTGCGCGGCTTTATCAAGAAAGACAAGACTCCGGACAGTGAGAAGGTAAAAAATCACTGGGACGAATTCGTGAAGTACAGCATGGAGTCAGAAGAATTTAAGAAAAGGTCGGAAACAAATAAGGCAAATGCTGCGTTGAAGCTATATCACCAAATTCTGGGTCCAGGTGGATACAGGGCTAACCGTCCTAAGTGGCAGGCAGCTGAGGCGGAACTGACCAGGAAAGGGATCAGATTAGGGACACACGGTTGGATCGAACGGTGTAAGGAGTGGTTCTACGGGATTGGGGGAACGTTGCATCCAGAAACAGGGAAGTGCATCTATAAGAAAGCTCATCTGAAGTTTCCCATCGAAGCCCTGGAACAAGCACATAAGGACGTGGAGGAGGGGAGGTTCCAGCCCGAAAGAGAGAACGATGAGCTGACACGCGCCCTTGGGAACAAAGAACACGGCGGACGAACACGAGGCACAGAAGGCTCCGTTCCGTGGAAGTATGGCTTTCCTGCGGAAAGGAAGAGATTTCCTGATAAAAGCCATGAGAGGAGAAAGGCAAGGGAAACAGACCGCATAGCGTCCTTAGAGGAGGGTTTTAGCACCATGCAAGCCCAATTAACCATGGTAACCCAAGTACTTACATCCCAGATGGCTCAGGGGCAGGCTTTAGATCCTGCATTGCTCAATGCTATCGTCCCGCTGCAATCTCAACAACACCGGAAAAGCAGCGTGGCTTCCTCTCAGTAGGTGGATAATGATGATGACCAGGTGGTCGAGCCTCCTCGCTACCCCCCCCCCCCCCCCCCGTGGATGATCTCACTGAGAGCCGTCCTTGTGAACTGCATGTTAAAGTTTTCAACCTATCCTTCAAGGCAGCGGTCGGCATCCTCTTACCTACAAGGTCTTACCATTGCCGTCCGGTCCAAGACGACTTTGCTGTTGTAATGGTGGATGAAGTGTTGAGAGATTATGAGGGGTTGGTGCTTGAGCACCCTGCAGGTGAAGATGGGGAAATCAAAGAACTGGGAGAAGCCCGTAGAACCACCGTGCAATGGCGGAAGGAGAACATTGTGTTTCCAGGTGAGAAGCCACCAAGCAGGCCACCTCGTCCGCCTCCTCCGCCACCTGTGCAGTCTCCTCCGCGTGATGATTCTCCTCTGCGCGATGATGATTCCCCTGTGCATCAGCAATCTCCTCCGCGTGAAAATACTCCGCCGCCTCCACCTAAGCAAAAGAGGAAGCTAACCGCGGCACCTCCTACAGCTCCGAAGAGATCATCAACTCCGATGAGGGCATAGACTCCAGAGTTGTTACCACATGAGCAGACTGAAGAGCAAAAGGCGTTTCTTGCGCCGAAGAAGATGTTTATTCCACCGCATACAGTGAAGCACTTTGCCGAGACGAGAATGAAGAGACCTGAGCTGAGAGCTGATTATGACCGCTCTCTTGGACAGTCCTCTAGAGCGAGCAAAGCAAAAAAAGTCGCCCAGCTTGGACAGCAGGACATTCAGGCCATACCCCACTTCGTCGTGCAGCCCTACGATGATCTAGAGACGGCATCGATGATCGAACGGGAGGCTAGAGCTCAGGGAGCATCAGTTGAGTACGAAGATTACTATCCAACGGCTCAAGTGGTAAACAAGTATAGATACGGATCTGATCTCGTCAAACCTGGCGAGCTCGCGCGTCTAGGGACTCAGATGCGAAGGTTGCATGAATGGTACCTGAAAGCCTGTCGAAGAGGTGATCGCTACCTCACGGTGTATCTTAGAGATGAGCATTACTTCCGGGGGGACGAGGAGATAAACCTTGAGTTAGAAGAACTGTTTCAGTTATTCAATCAAGACGCCCTCGACAAGGCTGTCATCAGTTGCTACTGCCTGTAAGTGATTTATTTATGTAATTAAGTCTGTAGCTCAGCTCATTCATTTGCACTAACAATTATCCTCACTATATTCTTTGTGTACGCTATACATTTAATTATGCAGAATGAAGAAGCTCGAATGCAAAAGAGGCAAGCTCCTCGAGCTGGGGTTCATTGACCCAGACACAGTTCATGAAGTTACGATTCAAAAGTACCCCAAGGACACAGAGGACAACATGGTAATTATTTTAGTGAAGCAGGCAAACAAAGAGGATATATTCTTTCCCTACAACTTCAAGTGAGTGTTATATATAACATACATTATGCTTGTGCAACTTCCACTTTATTCTCGCATTGAGCTATGCTTGTGCAGATTCCACTTTATTCTCCTAATCATTGATCTTCACAAAGGAGTCGTAAATGTCATGGACTCGAAACGTAAAGAACATGCGGAATGGGCGGACATGGCTGCCATCCTCCAGAGGTAATTTCAATATCAATTTCGTATTGGCATCTTCATCTGTTCTAATTCGACGATATCATCAACTAATCAATAACTCATTTACTCATTATTTTTTGCCGGACAGGGCTTGGAAACGGTTCATCAATACTGTTCCGGGTAAATGGAAACTGGAGCTTACATTTCAAGATTACCCTGTAAGTAGTACTATATATATAGTTATGTCCGTGAAACTCTATATATGATATTTACTTTCAATACGATGCTTGATTATTAGTTTGATCGAACTATTTTTTCGTAAAGTGTATGAGGCAGGAACCCGGGAATAACTTATGTGGATACTACGTCTGCACCTTCATTCGTGACATGTCCTGTCCCAAGGGTGGGGATGCCCGTATACACCACACTCGTGTACGATAACAAATTTTCACAATTAATCTTAATTAGTACCATCTATTGTATTGAGTTCCATTCATATATATATATATATTGATCTCCTTTTTTAAATATAGATGATACGCCTGCGGGACACTCTCATAACGGAGGATCAAATACGAGCAATTCAAGAGGAAATCGCGGGATTCTTTCTTACCGAGGTCATTGCCCCAGGTGGAGAGCATTATGCGAAGGTCGTAGCTATATGTTGAGCAACTTCGTAGAAGCTAATAGATTTAGTAAAGAGATCCGACTTTATATTGTAAATATGCATGCATTACGTGTACTGTTGATGATGTCTATATATATTCACGACGATATTTTGTGGTTTCTTGAATGATATATATGCATTGCTGAAACTCTGCCGCGGCAGAGAAACAGCCTAAACCTGTGCCGCGTCAGAGAAATAGCAATTCTCTGCCGCGGCAGAGAACCACAGGCCCGGTTCGTACCACGAACCGGGACCAAAGGCCATCCACCGCGAGCTCCCTGGCCACACCACGTGGCGCCGCCTTTAGGCCCGGTGCAACTTTGAACCGGGACTAAAGGGGGGGCCCTTTAGTCCCGCCTAATTGGTCCCGGTTTGGAAACCGGGACTGAAGGCCCAAATGGACCGGGCCTATAGCCCCGTTTTCCACCAGTGAAGAACGAAATCCGAAGAGTGGTTTATCGTGTAATCCATGTCCATTGTTGGCGGCTACAGTCACACACTCGCACTAATCGTTGAGTCGTTGTCACCTTCTTAATAATTTTGTAAAAATCGCACCTGATGTTTAGAACATCTCCAACCATCTCCCCGGAAAGGCCCCGAGGACGCTTTTTTTCATCCGGATGGACGAAAATGGTCCAGTCGCACCTCCGGCTTCTCGTTTTCCTCCGGATAAGCTCTTTCACCCGTCCGGCGAACCCAGGCTATCCCCGGGTCCCCGGAGAGCGCTCGGGGAGTCCGGACGAGAGAAAAGCGCGGGAACCGTCTGGTGGCCCCGGCTTGTCGGCGACAAAGACCTGGGTTCTACGGCAATACCCTCGTCTTCCCGATATACGGCATGCGTGCGTTGGGGGGAAATTTGTAATTCTACAGCAATACACTCGAACGAAAGCTATGAACAAACTAAGTGGTGCACTACTAGGAAAAGGCCTAGCCGTAAGACTGCCAGCAGTGGCGCACCATGACTGCCGTGCGCCACTACTACTTAGCAGTGGCGCACCACAAAACGGTGGGCCACTGTTACAAAAGTAGTAGTGGCGCACCTTGATTGTGGTGCGCCATAACTAAGTGCTGACAGGAGGCCAGCTCCTCCCCCAACCTAGTAGTGGCGCACATCTCCGGGGTGCGCCACTGCTACATTTCTTACCTATGGCGCACTATGGTGAGGTGCGCCACTGCTAGGAGGTGTCCAGAGCCCCTTTAGAGATGATAGGCTTAGCAATGGCGCACTTCAGTGGTGCGCCACTGCTACATAGGTTACCTATGGCGCATGGCATTAGGTGCGCCACTGCTAGGGGGTGGCCAGAGCCCCTTTAGAGATGAGAGGCTTAGCAGTGGCGCACCACCTAGCAGTGCGCCATTGCTATGTCACCCTAGCAGTGGCACACGGCTAGGTGGTGCACCACTGCTAACCTGGGACCATTTCCTGCTTTTAACCCCTCCACTCACATGTGCCACCCACTTTCCCCAAACACTCTTCCACCACCACCTCCCACCAAATCTGGATCTGGTCGTGTTGCCCCTCCTTCCCACCTCATTTCCACCTCTTCATTCACCAAAATTAAGTTGGTAAACTTAATTTTCTTCATAGGTAAGTAATGGTGAAGCTTTCTTAGCTCAATACCCTACTCAATCTCAACTTTTTACCTCATCCAACACTCTAGGTCTCGCCGTATCGGTAACTTTGTTGGTTTTATGCTTTGTGTGTGACCGGTTCCGATCGTCTTGCACACACGTCACGTACACGTGTGTGTGCACATATGTTATGTACGAAGCTCGATCATGTGTTGTGCGCATGCGCGAAAAGCGTCATGTGCATGTGTGTTGTATGCGAAGCCTCCACATGTGTTGTATATGCGAAGCCTCCACACATGTGTTGCATGTTTTTTGTTTGCAGGGATTTGAAATGCGATGGAGTTGCCAATATTTTGCCGAAACATTGATTCATTTCCGTTTCGGCGAATAGTGGGCATACTACGCATATACATATGTCCTATTTTTAGGGAAGGTCATGCCAAAATTTTCTTTTGGTATGCTAAGATATCCATTTTCTCTATACCCGCAGGCGACCATGGTCCGCATGATGAGCGAAGGCGTTGTGGCTAGGTTTTTGAAAGCCGCGACAGCCGAGATGATTAGAAATAACCAAAAGGAGATAAGATGTCCGTGTCGAAGATGCAAGCTGACGAGCCTTATGGACCCTAAAGCCGATATGGTGCGGGACCACCTTCTCATGCGTGCTTTCATGGATGGCTATCGGTGGGAAGGCGACGAAGATGATTATGAATTTGTCCATGGGATTTCAACAAGAAATAAGGAAGGAGGTGATCAGGATGTAGAAGATCTCGGACATGATCAGGATGTAGAAGATCCCGGAGATGATCATGATCACAATGTAGGAGATCCTGGACCAGATGATGAGGAAGATCAAGATGGAGGTCATCATGACGATCATGAAGATGAAGACGATGGACCATCGTCGATGGACTGGGTGCAGGACCCTTATCTTCAAGAGCTGCTTCTCAAGCAGACGAGTAATGCAAGAGCTGCCGCCCGAGAGAAAGCCAAGATGGATCAACTGGAGGTAGACGCGGTTACTCCATTGTATGAAGGATGCAGGCCGGAGGATACCCGCCTGAAAGTAACGCTCATGGCTCTGGAGATGAAGGTAAAGCACAAAATGACCGACACATCCTTCAACGACAACATGTCATTCTGGCACGAACGTCTTCCCAAAGGTAACACGTGTCCGACTAGTATCGAGGAGGCCAAGAAAATCGTGTGTCCTCTGGATTTACCGCATGTGAAATATCTTGTCTGCTTGAACGATTGCATCATTTATCGGAACGAGCACGCGGAGTGTACCATATGTCCGGTGTGCGGCGTCAGTCGGTACAAGAAGGGGAAGAAAGCTCCTCGGAAGGTGGTGTGGTACTTTCCGATCACTCCTCGTCTGCAGCGGTATTTCGCGGATCCTAAGCAAGCAAAGCTAATGCGCTGGCACGCAGAGATGAGGAAGGGAGAAGATGACGCAGATGATCCGGACAAAAAGAAAAAGGACAGGATGTTGAGACACCCTTTGGATGCTAGCCAGTGGAATGCGTTGAACCTCGAGTACCCAGAATTTGGGGACGATCCTAGGAACATAAGGCTGGGCGCGAGCACCGATGGAGTCAATCCGTTTGGCAGCCAGAGCAGCACGCATAGCACCTGGCCCGTGTTTGTGTGGATATACAACCTCCCCCCTGGTTGTGCCTGAAGAGGAAGTACATTCAAATGAGTATGCTAATTGAAGGGCCGAAACAACCAGGGAACGACATCAATCTGTATATGGGGCTTCTGAAAGAGGAGCTAGCCACGCTATGGGACATGCCTGCCAATACGTGGGACGCCGCCGCGGAAGAATATTTCCCTATGAGAGCCGCACTGCTCACGACGGTGCACGACTTTCTCGGTTACGGATATGTCGCGGGGCAGGTGGTCCACGGATTCAATGCATGCGTCAGGTGCATGGACGACACAACGTACCGCCAGCTAGATAGAGATCCCGGGTCCTCGAAAACGGTGTTCATGGGACATCGAAGGTGGCTTCGCGAGGACGACCCATGGAGGAAACGCAAGGATCTGTTCGATGGTCAAGACGAACCCCCAAGACGGCCACGTACGAGAAGCGGCGAGCAAATAGACGAGCTATTGAAAAATTGGAAAGAGTGCCCACCGACGGGAAAGAATCCAAAGGCGCCGAAGCCGCTGCTTAAGGTATGGAAGACGAGGTCTGTTTTCTAGGACTTGCCGTACTGGAAGATCCTCCGTGTGCCTCACAGCCTTGATGTCATGCACATCACGAAGAACGTGTGTGAGAGTCTGCTTGGTACCCTCCTCAACATGCCAGAGAAGACCAAAGATGGGCCGAAAGCAAGGTATGACTTGCAATCAATTGGGATCAGGGAGGAGCTTCACGCGGGACGCCCTAATGATGATGATGATGATGATGATGACGATGACGATGATGAGGTGGAGGACACGCAAAGTCGTCGCAAGGGCAAAAATGCCAAAAAGATTGAATATTACTGCCCCCCGCGTGCTTCACTCTAAGTCAGAAGGAGATCGAGCAGTTTTTCGACTGTCTCCTAAGAGTAAAACTTCCTTACGGTTACGCGGGGAAGATAAGCAGGTACCTAGACAAAGCGAAGCAGAGGTTCAGCGGGATGAAGTCTCACGACTGTCACGTGCTGATGATGCAGATACTTCCGGTTGCAATCCGTGGGATCATGGACGCGCACGTCCGTGAAACGCTTTTTGGCCTATGCAACTTTTTCGACGTCATCTCTCGGAAGTCTGTTGGCGTGAGGCAACTTAGAAGGCTACAGGAAGAGATCGTGGTGATACTGTGCGAGCTTGAGATGTACTTCCCGCCCGCATTCTTCGACGTTATGGTGCATCTGTTGGTACATATCGTGGAGGATATCATCCAACTGGGGCCGACGTTCCTGCACAGCATGATGCCGTTCGAAATGATGAATGGTGTCATCAAAGGGTACGTTCGCAACAGGGCACGTCCATACGGAAGCATAGCCAAGGGCTTTCTGACCGAAGAGTGCATCTCCTTCTGCACGAGTTATCTAGAAATCGAGAACCCCGTTGGCCTGCCCGTAAACAGGCATCTCGGGAAGCTCGCTGGATGGGGTCACCGCGAGGGTAGCCGCGAAATGCATGTCGACTTCAAGGGTCGAATCGCCGACTTTGAAAGAGCAAACCTAGTCGCGCTACAACACATAGACGTGGTCGATCCTTGGGTGGTAGAGCACAAAACCTTCATCGCAAAGACGTACAGTGATCAGGGCCAACAGAGGACGGACGGAGATATAATCAAAGAGCACAACTCAACCTTCACGCGGTGGTTCAAGGACAAGATGCTGACATACCCTATAGACGAGGATTCTTCTGCGGATGTCACAGGGCGCCGAACACAACCTGATGACATTTCAGGCGTACGATATCAACGGCTACACATTCTACACCGAGGAAAAGGACATGAAGAGCGATTATCAGAACTCCGGGGTAACGATGGAGTCCTACACCGGTGACATCAAGCAGAGATACTACGGAAAGATCGAGGAGATCTGGGAGCTGAGCTACGCCGGAGAGAATGTGTCGATGTTCCGTGTCAGGTGGGCCAAGAACGTCGTAAAAGAAGACCGGCATTTCACCACCATGGTTATACCCGAAGCCAAATCCAAGACAGCGGGCGCAAAGGTCACCGCGAAATATGAGCCATGGGTACTAGCTTCCCAAGTGGACCAATGCTTCTTCATTACCGACCCGCAAAAGCCCAGCCGTGTTGTCGTGAGGAGAGGCAAAAGGAGCATCATCGGAATGGATGGAGCCGCCAACGAGCTAGACTTTAACCAGTACGGCGATCCGAAGATGGAAGATGACGACGACGATGATGAAGAACCATACACAACAAGAAGAAGCATGACCACCCTACCTAAAGGCCGTCCATTCAAGAGAAGAAGTCTAGGAGTTCCGGGGCTAAATTATTCAACCGCGAGAAAGAAGGGCAAGAAGATTGTGAAAAGATAATTATGTATCATTTTCTTGTATGAATAATGGATGTCATATTGTTAATGTACACATTGTACCGATCAAAATAGACATATAATTTATATTTTTGGATATTTTCTAGATTCTATAGTATTTTAAATATTCTACATAATTCTAATTATTTATGCCTTTTATTTTGGTGTATTATGCTATTTTTGATGTTTATTATAGTGTTAAATGAATTTAAAAAGAAAAGGAAAAAAATTGGGGCCGCTAGGGTTCGAACCTGGGCGGCAGGGTTTGGCACAAACCAACCAGGGACAGAGCCAGTGCGGTACATTTCGGGATATGTCAATCCACCCAGCGTTACTCTTTTGACCAAATCATAAAGTGGCAGTGGCGCACCCCTAGAGGTGCGCTATTGTTAAGCCTCATAGTGGCGCACCACTAGAGGTGCGCTATTGCTAAGTGTGTCTGGGGACTTAGCCAAAAATCCCCCCGGCCGTCCCAACATCCCCATTCCCCATTCTTCTCCGACGACAACGATGCCACCTCCCCTAAGCGACGCCCTCCTCCCCTAAGTGACCCCGGCGACGCCCTCCTCTCCTCGCCACCTCTCGGACGCCCTCACCACCCCGGCGACGCCCTCCTCTCCTCACCACCTCTCCGACGCCCTCGCCACCTCTCCGACGCCCCCTCGATCTTGATCTCCGGCGGCCAGATCTCCTCGATTTCCCTCCTCCCACCGGCGGGTGCCTCTCCTCTGCATCATCACCGACGCCCCCTGCTCCTCCACATCGGCGCCTCCACAACGGAACCCTTCTCCTCCACATCGCCGTCCGCGTCTGCGAGCCCTCACCGCCACGCCCCCGCAATACTCGACGCGCCCGGAGCAGGAGCAGCATGCTGCCACGCCCTCGACGCCACGCCACGGAGCAGGATCACGAGGAGCACTCCGCCACGCCCTCGCCACGCCGCGGAGCCGGAGCAGGAGGAGCACGCTGCCACGCCCTCGACAGCTGACGCCGCTGCAGAGGACCGACGCCGCGCATCCTTCCAAGGTAGCCCAACTCCTCCCCCTCCTCAGTTGATTGCTGCTGCTGCTCAGTTCGTTGCTAGGATTGCTTGATGCTGCCATGTCCCTTCTGCTGCTCAGTTCGTTGCTAGGATTGCTTGCTGCTGCCATGTCCCTGCTGCTGCTAGCTAGGTGCTCCCCTTTGCATGCTTGCTTGCTGCTAGAGTCAATCGTGCATACGGTTTTGTTCAAATTAAAATGGCATGCCCTGTTTATGTAGTCATCCAACTCTGCTCTTTTATTAATCCTAGCTACCATGTTAGTTTTTGCTTACTGGATGAAAACTTGATGTTCTTGCTGCATATGTGTATCATTTAAATACACACCTTATATTATTTTAAATTGGAGCAGTAGTAGATATCTAGTGATTTTAAGCTATTGACTATTATGTATCTGACATTGCATACTCTATTTCGAAAATAACATGGAAACTAAAAAAGAATTAGTAGTTACTATGCTATTTGCAAAATAGCAGGAAAACTAAAAGATACAACATATTACTGCTGATTTAACTACAAAAGAACTAGTAATGAAGAAGAAGCATGGCACTATGAGCACCAGCACTCCTACTTCTGTTAAGCTAGTATATTATTTTTTTAGAAGAAATGCATTGCAAAATGGGTGTAATTATAGGAATATGTTGTTGCATGAATTTTAGCATTCTATATTTTGGAAATCATGGGAAATCATGGGTTTTCAAACAATCTGCATAGCTTCTTTTTTTAGAGGTGAGGTACTGCTAGGTGCATGTGCTAGGTAACTCTTTTATTTTTAGAGTTCAAAGCTTACTGAATTTTTATTTTCAAAATTTGCAAGGCTTGGAGCAGGAGCAGGACAAGCACGCCGCCGTCGCCCTCGACTGCTAACACCGCTGCAGAAGACTGCCGCCGCATCCTCCAAGGTAGCCCTCTAATAAGCTTGCTGCTGTACATTTATTTGCTCTCTAATAAGCTTGATGTTGTACCCTTTATTTGGATAGCCATTTTGTACTAGCTTGGTAGGGAGATGTCTTAAGTGCACAACTTAAGGGCAGATTGAACAACTTCATATTTAAGAACTGCATTTTTGTACTAGCAGTCATCATCAAATGAAATGGTATAAATGTTTGTACTGTTGGGGGCAACAATTGGTATCAGTCCAGGCTTGCATTTTGGCGCCTTTCTTTTATTTCTTCTATAGTAGTAGCAAGTGTAGCTCTTTTATTTTCAGAGTTCAAAGCTTACTGAATTTTTATTTTTATGTTTTGCAAGGCAGAGTTGAGCACCTGACCACCGCCCTCGCATCTTCCTCGTCCTAGAGCAACACGTCAGCTCTCCGTGACTCCCCGCGACTCACGGTGAGCAACACCTTACGTCTCCTGCTTGCTGGTGCTGGTGTGAGCTGCTGCTGGTGCTGGTAGCTGCTGCTGGTTTTGGCTGCTAGCTGCTGCTGGCTAATGGTGTTAGATGCTGCTAGCTACTACATGTTGTTGCTTTGGTCTTGGTCTTTGCTAGCTGCTGGCTTTCTTCTTGGCTGATAGTCTTGTTGGCTGATGTTCTTGCTTCTTGCTAATGGTGCTGCTAGCTGCTACCTATGGTGTCATATTCTTGTGCAGGGATCGACAGAGTTGCCCATTATCGCCGAAATGTTGATTCATTTCCGTTTCGGCGAAAATGAGGCACTCATATGTCCATAAATTAGCATAGGTCATGCCCAATTTTTTCGTGAAATCTTGCGCTAACTTTATGCATTTTTTCCTACTTAGTTCGAACATGGCCAACAACGAAGAGGCCGGCGGCAGCGGCAGCAAGCCATTCTGGATGCTAACTGATGAAATGGAGGTGATGGAGTCACAACCTCGCCGCGACGACGGCGAGGATGATGGCACCGATCCAGAGTACCGAGCGGACGATGCCGCCGAGGATGACACCACTGATGGTGCCGGCGAGGATGACACCACGGATGGTGCCGGCGAGGATGACACCGACGCACCGAAGAAGCTACGGAGGGAGCGTCGCCCGAATGTGCTCAGCACCGTGAAGCAGGCATTCACCGAAGTGAACGCCAGTGGGCTTCCAACGGCGCCCCCTGATTTAGTCAAAGGGTACGCTGCCCAACTCGGGTGCATCCTCCGGAGCACGGTCTCGATCAACACCGAGAACCTCAGGCATCCTGACCGAGCGAATTTGCGCACCCTCCTCTTCAAGAAGCTGCACGAACGATACGAGTTCCCGGTGGACTGCTCAGAAAAGTGTCTCATGCGGAACAAAGTGCACAATGCCGCCCTCACGAAGATGAGCACCGCCCTCGCTAGTTGGAGGAACCGAGTGAAGAAAATGATTAATAGTGGTGAGAGTTACGAGAAGATCAAGGAGTCAAATCCCTCGATCACCGAGCAAGACTACGCTGATTTCAAGATCAAGTGCGAGAGCGAGTCAACGTCGGATTCTAGTCAGGGGGAAGGACATGCGAAAACTGAACTTAGGCACCCACAAACTTGGTCCTGGCGGTTTTAGGGTGGCGCAACCGAAATGGGACGCCGCGGATGAGGAGCGTGTGAAGAACGGCCTCGAGCCCCTCTTCTCGCAATACAAAAACAAGCAAACCAGGAACTTTCTCCTGGCCCGGTACCGTATTGACCCGGAAACAAAGGAGCTCACCACCACTCCGGAGGTGAAGCAGTTTGAGGCTCTTCTGGTAAGGAATGCACCCGCTTAATTAGCTCCTTTATGGTTGCATTCTTATTGATGAATCCAAATTTCTAAATGGTTCATGCATGTTCCTCCCGTAGGCTAAGGAGGTTGCTACGGAAAGTGAAAAGGAAGCTAGTAGCGGCGTGGGGTCCACGAGTTCCTCGCAGTGTGCCCCTTGGGACAACCCTTTAAATAGGGCGTTGAATGCCCACAAGAAGAGGGATCCATTGAGTAAGCCGACGTCGGTTGGTCGTGTGGTCGGCGAAGGATGCTCTATGAAATGGTCAGAATACTATAAGTCGGGGAAAAAGGAGAAAAAGGCCACCATCGATGAGAAGGAGGTCGCACATCTCAAGGCACAAGTTGCGTAGATCCCGACATTGGTCGAGGAGCAAGTGCGGCAACAAGTGCAACATATCGTGGAGACCCTACAGAGGACGCAACGACAGCAAGTGGAGGACCAAGTGGGCACGACGCTTAGCTCCCTCATCCCTACCTTGGTTGCCGGTCTGGACGCGTGGTATAGGGGAGGACAAAAGGGGGAACCCCCGGTTCCCAGTTTGACGGGCAGCAACTCCCACAACGTGGAGCCATCGGTGAGTCCGCAGGCGGCAACAATCGTGTCTCCGGCGGCGCCAACATTGGTGGCTCCGGCGGCGCCAACCTTGGTGGCTCCCGCGGCGCCAACCTTGGTGGCTCCCGCGGCGCCAACCGTGGTGGCTCCCGCGGCGCCAACCTTGGTGTCTCCCGCGGCGCCATTACTTTAGCTCAATGCACCCGTCGCTGCGGATAATACGCCGCCCGGCACCGCGCCAACAAGCGGCCACTCCATCAGTTGCACGCCCGCCGCCGGCGGTGCCTCGACCTTAGCCGAGCTGGACGCCATCACGGTAACCAACCCGTGGCCAATGACTTCCATATCCTTGCCTTTGACTAGCTAGCCATCCCTAACGCCCTACATGTTTTCCGCAGAGCTCCACCGTCGACGTCCCATGCACTCTCCTGCAGTTTGTGAACAGCGAGTTGATCGATGTTGCCAAGGCCAAAATCGTTCAACCGAGCAACCGTCAGTTACACGATAGACCCATGCAACCCGACGTGTATAGGATTCAACTGGTTCGGGTGCTTAGCGGCTACGACGACGTGCTACATCCCTTTCAACCCCATGGTGCCGACGAAGATGAGGTCCTTACCCTCCAGCATTGCTTCAATTGGTCCATGGTTTGGCCAAAGAGCCAGATTCGTTTGGGGGCGAGGGACACCACCCCACAGACAGCACCCCCAGCCGTGCCGGCGCCAAGCCATGGCAAGACCACCCCAACGGTGCCGCCATCAGCTGATGTGGACATGCAGATGGCACAGGATCCGAACGATGGTCCGGACGAGGACAGTACGTTCGCCAACCTGGAGTGCAACTTCGATTTTGGGGTGGTGGACTACGATCTCAGTAGCCAACCCTCTCAAGCTGCCGCCGAGGGGAAAACCTATTGCAACAAGCGGCGCCTATTCTGTTCTCAGGAGACGCCTCCAGCTGCCGACTTCACCGAGACTCAGCCGATAACCGAGGTGAGAAGTGTTATCAGTCCTAACACACTGAAGAAGGCTTGCGAAGAGGAGAATGTAGTCCCAGTAAATACGAAGCCGAAGGGACGGAAAAGAAAGAAGAAGGACGACAAGTCTGCCAGCCAGCCGGCACCTATCCGTGCTTAGGACGGGCCACCAGTGCCCAAGAATATCGAGTCGAGGGTGCATGTGTCGGGTGAGCGGATGCTAATTCAAAGATTGTACGATGCTGCACCCGGTCCTATGCGATCTCTGGGTGACGGTATTATGTTTATGGAGGAGCGGCGTCTCAGGGAGAAAGATCATGGATACCCAGTGTATATTGCCAAGGTACCCTCGGGCCATGGCTTTGTCGATAGTGGCTTCGCGGAGAAGATCTTCCTGCGGTATGATGACATCTTCGCCATGCTGAACAGTTATCCACTGCACTACACCTTCATTCGCCTATACTCGCTCAGCAAGGCGATGCGGATCATTAGACACAACATCCCGGACATCGCGATAGCCGACCCCTTCTACATGTGTGCCGTCCACTTGGCCACCACTGGAGACCGGGCAGTCGCGAGTGGATACCTCAAAGACATCTTTCTAGCGAACCAGAAGAAGTGTAACATCCTCCTGCCTGTATTTCCCGAGTAAGTCACCCCCTCACCGTACCGGTCTTAACTCGTGATTTTTTTAGATTTCAATCATCATGTTCTTAAACATTATGTGTTCTACGCAGAGACAAAACCTGCACACTCATCTCCATAACCCCGAAACATTCCGTGGCCACATACCTCGATGCGGACGGTAAGTCAACCACGGACTACAGGAATGTCAAGGCCGTACTTGATGATGCTCTCAATGGCTACGTCAAAGCGAAAGGCAACATGCAGAGGCCAAATGTTAGGTACGGGAAGCATGTGTTCAAGCACCAAACAAAGTTTCCCTGCGTCAAGAAGCCGCCTTCTAGTAACAAGGATGCCTACTACGCCCTCTATCACATGGATAAGTTCATACGGGACCAGCAGCAGCTTACGCTACCTGAGCATCTCAGAGACTGGGCCAACAAATTGTCGCGGGTCCCTGACGACGGCATCAAGCAAGACTTCTTCCGCATCCAAGTAGAGTTTTGTGAAATCATCCATCAAGATATCGTTAGAAGCGCGGGGGAGTTCTACACCGGCTATCAGCCATCAAACAGTGACATAGACACAATGCTCCAAATGCAGGGTGACGACTACCGCTCATGGATGTGCTTGAAGAAAGGCGGCGGTTTTATCCACGCTCTGAGAAAGTCTTGATGTGCGAGCCTAGTTATGTAGTTGTGAACTAAAGACGAGCTTCTGTTGTAATAAACTTTATCCAGCACTTTACTTGCTATTAATTACTAGTTCGGCTATGTTTGTGAACTTATATATATGGCTCTATCGTTTTCCGCACTTGATTTGGTCGTTAATTTTGTTTGCATATGCCGATGATTAGAATGGTTGGTCACTTGTACACTCGGGGGTGGAGCAAGCGAGCCTGATGTGATGGCACAAATATCCATGTCTTGTGCATCCTACCTGGCCTCGCTTACTCCATCCCTGAATGTTAAAATTTGTTTTGACCAACAATGTATGAGGCATTCCATTTAGTTCATACTAGCTACTTATCTCTTGTTTGAGTTGGCACTTCTTAATTGTATTGGCCGATGATTAGAATGGTTGGTCACTTGTACACTCCGTGGTGACGTAAGCGAGCCTGGTGTGATGGCACAAATATCAATCTCTTGTGCATCCTACCTGGCCTCGCTTACGCCATCACGGAATGTTAATATTTGTTTTGACCGACAAAGTATGAGGCATTCCATTTAGTTCATACTAGCTACTTATCTTCTTATTTGAGTTGGCACTTCTTAATTGCATTGGCCGATGATTAGAATGGTTGGTCACTTGTACACTCCGTGGTGACGTAATTGAGCCTGGTGTGATGGCACAAATATCCATGTCTTGTGCATCCTACCTGGCCTCACTTACGCCATCACGGAATGTTAATGTTTGTTTTGACCGACAAAGTATGAGGCCCTTGTCATTCTTCCATTTGCTTTCGTATTTCAAAATGCCGATGATTAGAATGTTTGGTCACTTGTACACTTGGGGGAGGGGCTAGTGAACCTGGTGCGATGACACAAGTATCAATCTCTTGTGCATCCTACTTGGTTTCACTAACACCTTCCCTAAATGTTGATATTTGTTCCGACCAACAATGTATGAGGCATGCCTTTTAGTTCATACTACTTGGATCGTTTTTGAGTTTGCTCTTATTCGTTGCAAACATCTATGAGTGTGCACTAATGTTTCATTGGCTTGTGCATATATGCAGATATGACGTGGTATGTCGTGTACAAGGGCAAGGTTCCCGGAGTCTACAACGACTGGGAGGAGTGTCGGAGACAGGTTCACCGTTTTAGCGGTAACAGCTACAAAGGGTACACCACTAGAGCGGAGGCCGAAGATAGATACGCACGCTATTTGGCGGGAGAGAGGAGGGAGCGGAGGAGGAACCGGATGAAGACCACTATCATCGGGATGGTGCTAGTAGTGACTCTAGCTCTCTTCTATGTGATTGTACTTTAGATGATCGATCTTGTGTAACCACTAGCTCATTTGCGACTTTGTAACTCCATAACTCATCTAATATTCGAAATCTTGTGAATCATGGAGGCTAATGTGATTATGTGAAGAACTATGTATTGATATACTGTGATGTTGTTTATGTGTTATATATCCTGTATTTGTGCTGTTATACTGTTCTATACAACCTATACAAATACCAGCCAGAAATGTAAAAAATAAAAACGAAATACTGGCAGTGGCGCACTGGTGGACCATGAGTGGCGCACGACCACTAAGTAGCAGTGGCGCACTAGTCTGGGACCTGTGGCGCACTACTCGGTGATCCCCTTCGAAAGTAGCAGTGGCGCACGTCTGAGATACAACAGTGGCGCACCTTGACAACCAGCAATAGCGCACCAGCTCGAGGTAACAGTGGCGCACCCCAGGAGGCAGTAGTGGCGCACCAACAACTGAGAGTAGTGGCGCACCCCAGGAGGCAGTAGTGGCGCACCAACAACTGAGAGTAGTGGCGCACTGCTGCTCAACAACAGTGGCGCGCCCATTTGGAGTAATAGTGGCGCATCACCAGACATTTCAATGGCGCACAGCGCAGTGCGCCACTGTTACTTAGGGTAGTTGTGGCGCACCAGTAGTGCGCCACTACTAAAAGTTAGCAGTGGCGTGATAGTAGTGGCGCACCAGCAGTGCGCCACTGATGGGGAATAGTGGTGCGCCACTGAATAGCTTTTTCCTAGTAGTGGTGCAAGATAGACAAATTACATATAAAACTTCAAATAAACATAAAAATTACATATAAAAACTTTAAAACAAACTTAAATTACTTCTTCTTCCTAGAAGGCCCCGCCTCATCGTCCTGGCGGTAACGCTTCCGGCTCGTCAACTCCTCCGAAGAACCGGTGTCCTTCGACGTGTCGGAGGAAGTTGAGTCGATCCTCCTCATCGTCGAAGGTGCTCGCCGGCTGCGCCTCATCCTCCTCCTCCTCAGCCTCTTCCTCGGCCTGCTCCTCGGCCTCTTCGATCTCCTCCTCGTCGTCATCCCATTCCTCCTCGATGGCCGGCGCGGGGAATCATCGCTGCTGGACGATGCACCTCGGTCCCACCAATGGCGCCATCCAGGCGATTTCCCCTCGCTGTTGGTGTCCGATAGCAAAGAGAGATCGCTGATGGTGACAGAGGATGGTGAGGAGAGAAGAGATGAATGGCGTCGGCCGTCGGAAACCGTATATGTAGCTCTATCGACGAAGAGAGCGGCGACTGCTCTTCCGCGGAGTTCGTGCTCCATTACGGGGGCGGTTCTCGCGTCGAGGCCACTTCGACCGTTCCCGACGAGGCGTTTGGACTCCCCAGACCACTTCGCAACCATTACGGCGGTTCAATGTGTCGAGGCCACTCTGATGATTCCCCTTCCCGGCGACTGCACCATCGCTATGCACGTGGTGGGTGAGCGTCAGCAAGCGACCATGGGCTCGCCGCTGAAAAAATGGACCTCGCCAAGCTAAAAAAAATTACATCTATCCAACGCTAAATAGCGCCGAATTTCGGCCTGGAGAGCCCAAACGGCTGGGATGCTCTTAAGTAGTTCATTCACGAGTCTTAACATCTGATTGAGACTTCCCAGTACATTCTTTGATTGCGGGTCAAAACAACATTCCATCTCGATTGCGACTTCGCACGTCACCCGACAGCACCTTTTAGTTTCTTATAATCAGTTCGTTCGGTGGTCGGGGCTGATTGGTCGATCCTCCATTGTTAACAGCAAATGTGCTCGTCCGGCACATTAAAATTTGGATTACTCATAGCGAGAGACTAATATAGGTAGTAATATCACATATTGCAAGATATTTTGATGATATGGCATAATAATAAGTGGAAAAAAAACTAAAGTGATAACTAATTATATTACCGTAATATCACACTTCTCAAAACAAGATGAGTCTACAACTTAATAAATATGACATTGCATGATACCGCACAAATGTTACTACCCATTATAGATATTACTACTATATGTTACTCTTAACTATGACTAGTCTTAGGCTAGCCATAGTGCTAGTATCATAAGGAGTATCATACATGCCACATTGGTAAAAATCTGATGTGGCGCTATAATTAATGAGGAGAGATATGCTAGTAGTATCATAGTATGATACTGTATCATAGCACGTGAAACTAGAAAATTTAATGTCAAATACATCCTATACACACAATTGCATTGAGATTCTACAAATAATTAAATATCACAAGATTATGATACTACTAGATGATACTAACCACTATAGAGGTAGTATCATAGACTTGTATCATATACATGATACCACTATATGATACTTTGCACTATGGCCAGCCTTAGAGCTGACTAGTCTTATGTGTTACTACCCATCATGCCTTCCTACGTACTCCATTTCTCCCCAACCTCTGATGGACCGTTGACGCTTGTCGTAAAACGAGGAGATTGTCGTAAAACACGAAGATTAGGGGTTAAATGTAACCTTTTTTTGGTCTTAGATTTGGGTATTTCCTCACGTATATCTGGTCAAATGGTTTTGCGAAGACAAATCTCCTTTGCGCTACCGCCGTTGCGTTTGTTATTGGTGTGAATGTTCCCCATACAGGATTCTACTACGGTACATGGATCTAACAAGCTTAATTGGGCAACCAACATTGATATTTTAAAATGTGCACTAGTAGAAAAACCCCCCTTGAGTACCGGTTCCAGAGGGATTTTAGTACCGATTTTGAAACCGATACTAAAGATTCGGTACTAAAGCCTCCTCCCTTTGGTACCGGTTCCTTACCGGTTCGTAGTTACGAACCGGTACTAAAGGGTACCGGTGCTATTTTTTTATATCCAATTATTTTATCTATTTTTTCGCTTCCTCTTTTTATCTATTTTTTCGAATTATTTTCCACTCCCTCTTTTTATCTATTTTTTCAGAATTTCTAATATCTATCTATTATATAATTAAAGTACAAGACAAGCAATGGTTTAGATTGAGCTGATACAAGCAACATAAAAAAGAACGGCTCAGATTTAAAAATATTATGAGATGAAACACACGTGATATAGAGGGCACCGGAATTAACAACACGCATAGTCTAGCAGGTCACTCAATAAGATATGGCATATCCTTTTGGTTTACCTACCGGACATAACAGATTCACCGCATCCATATCACGTAACGGATGGAAACATGCCAGATTGATCAGAGATGTATATAAGTTGGACACTCAATAATGGCAGGTTGCCATATACAAGCGGACGAACAAACCCATCGCCTGGTAGATTCCCACGGCAAGAAGATGCATCTGCAAATACACATAAGCATATATGGGCGCGCGTCATAGTGCATACATACTCGGCGAAGATCCAATGCGAAAATCAATCGGCTACGCGCCCGGCGAACCCACGGCACTGCAGTGCATACACGTCCACGACGCTCGAGCTAGCACCCCCGGCGAATCCACGGGCCTGCGCACGCGCGCGACGGAAAAGCACGCCCAATGGATCAGAGATCTACACCAAGAACGCGTCAACTTCGGGTAATATTGTCTCCCGCTCCATGTGTGTTTAGATGTAGGAGTACAATAATTTCTAATCCAACAACAATAGGAGTAGTCCAAAGCGACAAAGCCAAATCATGTTGAAAACTCTCAGCGGGACTGGAATAGAAAATGTCCTCCAGATTTTATGTAATACTATTCCTTAAGCTCACACTGTTTTCAAGTATTTGTTTTATTGGAATATCAGAAATTTCGATACTTAAAGTAGGATCCATGAGGCAGAGAAGCAATGGATGTGATCCAGCGCAACTTGGCGAAGCCATAGGGAGGGTTTCAGACATGTCATGCCATTGGGATTACAAGTGTGAATGCCAGATCTGGGATAAGACTAAGGCCTTGTTTAATTCTCTCGTATTTTTCTTCCCAAGGGTATGGGGATGGGAGGGGATTTGGTGTTCACCCAATCCCCTCAAATACCCCTCCCCAAAAATACACTAGTATGATGGAGAGTTTTTGATTTAGGCAAAAAATGTGGGGATGAGAGGGGATGGGAGGGGATATCTCGGGATTATGTCGTTCAAAACCGGAGAAGTAAACGGACTAGTGGGGATTTTCCGGGATACGAAATAATCCCCTCTCATCCCCATAAATACTCTAGAAGTAAACAAGGCCTAAGAGAGGCGAAAGATGGAGCACGGGCGAAAGACCATGCCGAGCAGCCAAATGATGCTTCCGGCTCTCACGCCTCGAGGGCTTCACGCCAATGTGCACCGCGTCCACTTCCCCGTAGAGCGCCATCCACAGATTCTTCAAAGGGTGTCAGCCCAGCCCGGCTGGAGGTGATCATGTCATGGCACACAAAATTCCTTAGTTCCATGAAAACAATTTTGACTGATGGCAGTCAACGCTGCATTTGTTATTTTTCAGGAAAACAAATTAAGCATGCGGGCTACCGAGGTCAGACGTGCAAGATGAAAGAGATAAACAACACATCAACATTAACAGCTACATGCAAGGCATCCTGCGATCAGTCAGCAGCACACAAGAGCATCATATCTCGCAACAAACATATAAGCAAGGTTAGTTGGTACTAGATCAAACCGTCCATGGCTAAGTTTAAAGTAGTGATCACTAATAATTTACAAACTTACAATGTTTCCATTGTCTGCAGCATACGAGAAATATTAAAAAAAACTAAGTGAAAGAATATGAAAGACTGAAAAAACAAAATAGTGGTCTGAAGATGTACATTCTACTGCAAATTCTTCTGATGTTGTATATCACACTTCACACACATAAAATTAATTAATGAGACAAGATCTGGTTTCACTGCAGGGTACGGACGATGAAAATGATCTGAGGACCAGGAAGGGAGATTGGCATCTGCGAAAATCATGGAAAAGCTAAGCGGTGTCTTTTAATTTATCTCCATTCTTATGGTCTGGCTTAATTTTTTAATATTTAAGAAATTGATAATGACAAACTCTTTCTATCTTATAGAGTCAATCTCTATCAATTTCTCCAAATACGTATTTTTTATAAGCGTTCGCTGACATGGGCATACCCTTCGGGTACCCATTATTACTATACCTGGTTCGGCTCGGCCCAATATGGAGAGAAGGCCCAACAAGGCAACCCGAAGAAGTAGTCGACTAGGACTCTTGTAACACCCTAGGCTGGTTGCATATATAAAGCTAGCCAGGGCACCCGAAAGAAGGAGGACAACATATAGACATAGAGATAGACAACACAGCTCCGCCGATGGCGACACCATGTAAACATACTGTGATCATATAGTGGATTGCTAGCAGCACGTAGGGATCCTCCACCGAGGGGACCCGAAGCTGGGTACGTCGTGTGCCTAATCTCGACCCCGGAATCTCCATCGTCGCTCTTCCCGAAAACCCTAGTCTACAATATGTAGGCATTGCCGAGGTATTCCCTCGTCATTCGCATAATAGGTTTATCTATAGATGTATATATGTGCAAGGTTTTGTTTAACAATCTCACTCTACGAACAGTGATTACTCAATATCAGAATTTTGCAACTCATGCTTTAGATTGGAAAGTTACAAAGGAAGATAGCAAGAAAGCACATGATGGTACCGAAGCAAGAGAAAAGCTCAGACATAATTATGTAACTTCTTTTTATAGCACTTGGATTTACGTTGTGTTATTTGAAGGAATATAACTTTGTGGTCTTATGCTTTTGAATTAATTGAAGGAATGTAACTTTGTGTTTTTTTCATTTTGTGAAGTATACATCCCGTCGCAACACATGGAGTCATGTACAAATATCATGCATGAGAACTATAAACATGCCACGATAAAATAATGAACACACCGGGCCAACAGTTCTTTCGGGAAGACATAGCTATTGTAAGAGCAAGATCTATGACCCTTGTTTTGTGTGTTTGATAACAACACTCGAACAATTCTAACCATGCACAAAGATTATCTTTGATGGATTTGTAGGTGTACGGTGCCCTCGCTGAACACACTATGATTGGAAGACTGAAGCGTAGATCTTAGGTTTTCTGGTTTTGTGTGTGTGTCGTGAGGTAACATGGTAGGAGAGGAAAAGAGGAAAAAGCTGTTTTAGCCATAGCGGTACTATCGGTACCAGCAGCGGTAGTACCGCTACCCTACTGGTACCGCCCGAGATACCGCTCTGAGGATTCCACATGGAAATGTCCCACAGAACCCGTTACAGTACCTTTACGGTACCATGAGCGGTAGTACCGCTTGAGAGCGGTAGTACCGCCCACGGTACCGCTCAAGTACCGTAACGCGTTACGGTCGTACTGCTGTGGTACCGCTTCGGTACCGCTTCGAGTCCAGTAAGCTCTGGACCCTGTTGCGGTACCTCGGGCGGTACCGCAAGCGGTAGTACCGTAATGTGTCCACGTGGACAAGTTCAGTGGGGATTCGAACTCAGAGCGGTAGTACCGCTTCCAGAAGCGGTAGTACCGCTTAGGCAAAAACAGCAGGTAACGGTTGGATTTGGAGGGACCTATATAAAGGCCCCTTCTTCTCCAGCCAGCCTTAGCTCTTCTCTCTCTCTCCTCCATTGTTGCTGAGCTCAAACTTAGTGGATCTCTCTCCCTACCCAATCAATCTTGCCCATACTTTGAGGAGTGGTGGAGGAGACCCCGATCTATCGTTCTACCGAGAGAAATTTCACCAATTCGTGGTAGTCCTTAGTGGATCTTGGTGGTAGAGTTCCTATTGTGGAATCTTGGAAGAAGTGCATCCATGGAGGCTAGCTTGGTGTTGTACTAGCTCCATGGGTTGTTGGGAGCCTCCTTGTGGTGTGGAGCTCGCCCCAACCTTGTGAAGGAATCACCGCCTCGACCGGTGTCTTAGTGGAGAAGGGGGAGCACCTTTGTGGAGCTCTCTCGAGGAAGAAGGTGAGGCCTTCCTTCGTGGTGTGGCCGTCTAGTCTCTTGTGTGAGGCTAGCACCTCCTCAACGCAGACGTACTCCCTTTTGTGGGAGAAACTGCGGGAAACAAACCTCGCCTCGTCTCCGCGCCCTCCGGTTGTCCCGCTCCTTACTCTTACTATCTTGTGATTGTTCCTTTGCTTGTTGTACTTGTCTAGGATCATTGTAGGAACACCGCCATCGCTAAAGCTATCATATTTATCTTCCGTTGCACTAAAAATTGAAAAAGGCTAAAACTTGACGTAGCGCGCATTCACCCCCCCCCCCCCCCCTCTTGTTCGCTACGATCCATTCAATTGGTATCAGAGCAAGGTTTTCTTGCTCGGGCTTTACCGCCTAAGAAATGGCCGAACAAGAGAATGGAGAGAATGGGTTCCTTCCCGGTGAGCAATCACCTCCACCATCAATTGTCGATAGCACTCCGGCTACTTTGGATGACCTCAAGAAATTGGAGTCATCCATTGTATCTCAATTGAAGGCTATGATGATGGAGTTGATTGCTCCCAAATCAACCCCCAAGGCAAGTGTCGATGTTCCTCCATCACTAGTCAACACTCTTCCTCTTGTTGATTTTGCCGCGCAATCGACAAAACCACCTCGAGAAGGGGAACTTGAGTACATTGGCAATTCATCAAAAGGGAAGGATGAATCACCGGTTGAGGGACAATTAGGAGGTTATCATGCGGTGCCCCCACAAAGTGATTACTCCCTAAATGTCCCAATACCCATGCCTCGCATCTTGACTCATGGCTCACCACCGCTACTTGAATCCAATGACTTTGAAAATTGGCAATTCTTGATGAAATCTCATGTGCGCAGTGCATCTACCGAGCTTTGGCGCATCATTGAGGAAGGATATTCACCAAGAGACCCAAAGAACTTGACAAGAAGAGAGGTCGTGGATGATCAACTCAACGCCACCGCCATCTATATGATTCACATGGCCGTCACACCCAAGGATTGCACTCATATCCGCTCGCTCAAGACCGCCAAGGAAGCATGGGATAAACTTGACAAGCTCTTCCTCGGGAATGAGAGCATCCAAATCTCTCGTTTCAATGAAGTGAACAACATGGCCATATCTAAAGAGAATGTGGAAGACCGTGTTGCTTGCACCCACAATACTCGCAAACCCAACTTTGCATTGAAAATGAAGGACTATGGAGCTAGTGAAAGCCATGTGGATCCCATTGAGTGGAGTCCGGATGATCTCAAGGCCGAATATCGTGAACACATGGCTCGTGCCGTCAAGAGTTTTTGGAATGAATACAAGAGACGAAGCTCCATACAATTTTGCTACAATTGTGGCGACACAAGGCACCTTGTTGTGGAGTGTATCTATGAGAGAAAAAAGAGATCATCTTGCTACAATTGTGGTGACAAAAGGCACCTTGTTGCGGAATGTATCTATGAGAGAAGGGATGAAAATGATGGAATGCTCGTTCGCAAGAGCGGGTTTAGATCTCTCTCCAAAGGGCTCTCCAAGCTTTCTTCCAACAACGATGTCATCAAGATCTCCTCCACCGAGAAGTCTAGAACAAACATGCGAGGAGATCAAGACCATTCGGTGGACAAGCTCAAGGCAAAGAAGTGTTATCTTGAAGAAAATCATGAAAGGTCTCTTGAGGATATTGCAACCTTTGCCAAGAAGAAAGGAGATGAAGGTCCTAATTCATGTTGTGACAAGCTCCTTGACGAAGTTTGCCTCTTGAGAAGACACAATGCGAAATTCTTGGAAGTCATCTCAACTCAAGAGAAGGCCTTGAATGAATACTATCACTTGAGTAAAGAGAAGATGCAATGTTGTGATCACGAAGAAGAGATTGCCACTCTAAAGAAACACGAGGCCAAGCTATTTCAAGTGAATAAGAGGCAAAATGAATCCTTGTTGGAATGGAACCGTTTGAGCAAAGACATTGCCTCTTTGGAGAAACACAAATGTTTACTCTTAAGAAGAAATTCCCTTCTTGAGGAAGCTCTATTGGATCACGAAGATGAAGTTAACCACTTGAAGTCCGAGATTGAGAGTCTCCAAGTCCAAGTCCAATTCTTGGAAGGAGTCATTGAAGCCTATGGGGACTTATGCAATGAAGGAGGAGTGGCAATCATGCCAAGGAAGATCGAGAGAGAAAGAAGGATCAATGAAGAGAAGAATGTGAAGATAGGGCCCATTGAAAAATGGGCTCCTATCTCCAACTCTTGATCCATGAAGAACCTTGCTTTCGGAGATGCTTATTGGGTGGTCAACCTTGGAGCCACAAGTCTTATGTCCGGAAGCAAGGAATTTGTTGTCGTCATCAAGTCACTTATCTCTATCTTTCTTATGGCGTCAACACAAGCGAGCTTAAAGGTATTGGAGCCTTGACAAGGTGGTGACCAAGTCCTATCTTGTCAAGACTCTTGCATTTGATTTCTTTGTTCATTACGTTACACTCTTGGGTCTTTGTACCTACTATTATGAACATGTAGTGGTTCTCTTGTGGAGCTAGTCTCTTCAAGAGGCCACGGCCTTGGACTAATGGAATTTGCTTCTTTATGTAGAGATTGTGTTTTTGTAGGGTTTGTGTTGAAGAAGATGAACCATGATGAAGTTTCTCAAACAATCTCAATACAAATTCTAGAACATAATCTTTGCAAGAAGAAGTAACGATGGAATGGAGTTTATACTCAAGATCTTGGATGTCTCCATTGGCAAAGGAGGAATCCTCTATATACTCCTAGCCATACTCTTACCCTCACCTCATGGGGTTGCCGGAAGTGAGAAACAAACCTAAGAAGACATTCAAACATGATGATGGAGTATGACTCTATTGTGTGGTTGGTGGTATTGTGTGATGAGACTCATTCGATGAATATGATAGTTCTTTGGAGGAGGCGAAGTGCTTCTTGTGAGAAAGGAGATGCAATTCCCCCGATTACCATAGGAAGGATGAGTGGTGGCACACGCTGATCTCAAAAGCTACCTTCTGTGTGTATCGGGGAAGGACGAAGTTCCACCTTTATGGAGCCATCTACACCACAAGGCCAAGTCTTTTCCATTGGACAACCAAGTGCTAGGTCAACTCTTCCACCACCTCAAGTTCGGCATCAAAAACAATGAGGTCAAGGCGAGGACCCAATTTATGATGAAGATCAATGAACTTCACAAGAACCTATTCTTTTGATCGTTTCTCGCCGGGGTGCTAAAGCGTCAAGACTCTCTCATAATTCAAGCAAAGAACAAGACATACTCAAGAGCAAGATATGATGGGATTCAACGGTATAGCAATCCCAAGTATCAATTCTTCCCAAATGTGCCCAACAAGACAATGGACTCACTCTCTATCGATTATCGTCAAGGTTTGCCTCTCTACCTTTGTGCTTCTCATCCGGACATTGTGTCATAAGTGGATACCTATACCACTCTTGTGCCATATGTCTAGATGTAAAGCACGCATGAACATAAGGGGAGTGCGGTTTAAATTACTGAGCTATCCCTCCCCCCATGATGCACAAAGAAACCCAAAAGCATATGCCATTCGTCAATCAAGTGACTATGAGCTTCATGTTGAGTTGTAGTCGTGAGTCCTAGGTCTCTACGCGACCTCACACTACCAAAACTCTTACACGGTGGCTTCGGCCACCAAACCTCCTCCTCGAGGTTCCTTTTGTTTTATTTTCTTTTCTCTTCTTGTTTTTGTTTGTCGTTTCGTCTTTTCTCTTTGTTTCTTCTCGGGAGATTCACCCAAGCTTGGCTTTTCTTGCTTTGATTCTTGCAAGCTTGGTTGGGTAGTACCTTAACAGTTCCGTAATCTAATCCCAAGCCATCGTCTACCTCTTAAGCCAACTCAGTCTAAAAGCACAAGTCTACACCAAAATCTGAGGTTTTTGAATTTGGAGGACGGTACTACCGCTTCTTGGGCCGGTACTACCGCTCTGGGGCAGTTCTCTGACGAAACTGAACAATTATCCCCAGAACGGTACTACCGCTCTAAGTACCGGGCCAGTTCCGGTAAGCGGTACTACCGCTTTTAGGAGCGGTACTACCGCTTGCATCTTTTGACAAGAGGTACCGGTTGGGGTCGGGTTTACCCCAAATCACCACAACTCCTCTTCCACCTCAAGTCAAAAGCTCCTCCAAGCTCAAGACCTCGAGGAGATCGGCCCCGATCTCCTTTTCCAGCCGCCGCCGGCCAAATCTCCTCCGTGGAGAAGCTTCCCCAACCCCTTCTCCGCCATGTCCTCCGGTATGAACCCTAAAATTCTCTCTCTAGGGTGTGTTGAACTCCCTAGATGCATATGCTAGGGTTTGTTGGAGTTTTGTGGTGGAGAAGCATTCTTGGAAGCTATTCATGTCCAGGGATACTAGCTAGCAACAATGTGTGACTCTAGATCGATTTTTACCATGAACCCGATCTCGATTTGGCTGTGCGGAGCTTAAGCGGTAGTACCGCTCATCCTCGGGCGGTACTACCGGTCAAAGCGGCACTACCGGACTGAATTGTTGTACTACCGCTCTATCTAAAGTCACCAATGTTGCTTGTTAGTGTCCTCTTTGATCCTTAATTTCTCGGCTTGTGCACTTATCCCCTATTCCCTCCCAAACCGTTGCTATTCACAGGAGCACCTAGGACCCGTGGTGGCAAGGTCAAGCCATCCTCTCGTCGTCATCGAGAGGAAGACGAGCAAGAGGAGATTGTACCGGCAAGAACCACCAAGCGACAGAGGGAAACAGCAGCGGGTACAAGGGGCCCACAAAAATCAATGGTTGACATCAAGAAAGGCCAACTCATGGAAATTCGAGGGGCCAATCCTTATTTGCTACCAAGAAATGCTCGTCAATGCCCCAATCACTTCTTTCATCATGTCAACCAAGAGAGGATCTACAATGAGGTCTATGGGGCCAAGGAGTTCAAATGTTGCCCCCAATACTCCATCAGCATGGACAAGCTCAACTCAAACCTCGAGTATTTCGGAGAAGCTCTTGAGATTTGTGAAGAACAAGGACTGACACCTCTGATGACCTTCTCTCACAACTACTCAAAAGAGGTGATATGCCAATTCTACGCCACAGCCGTTTTCCTTGAGGATGAAGGAGGTTTTCGCTCGTTGAAATGGATGACTAGGGAGCATGTGATGGAGGCTACGTGGGAGGAGTTTGCTAGAGGTATTGGATATGAGCTTAATGACTATGACACCAACATCTTCAAGATTCACCTTCAGCCCAAGCCAATGGCCAAAGAGAAGATGGCCGACCTCTACATTGCCGGAAGGATGTTGTGTGGAAGTGCTTACCACCTCCTCCCCGTCTACGCCATCATGAATCGGATCTATCGCAGCACCATCAACCCCAAGCACACAAATCATGATGAAGTGCATGGGTTTCTTGTGAACCTTCTTGTGCGTACTCATGAGATGAGGGGCCGCGGAAAGCAATTGGACGTCTTGGATTACATTTGGCATGAGATGCGTGATTGTGCATTTCTTCGCAAACTCCCTCAATATGCCCCCTACATTATGAGACTCATTTGCCTAAAGTGGGAACAAGCGGGCCGTGGAGATCTTCTTGAGCAATGCCGTCCCAACATCACTATCCATAAGGAAAAGAGCCCCCTTGTCAAGAAGCATGACCCTCCAAGGTATGGCAAGAATGCTCCCAAGGACAAGGACGAAGACGAAGCCGATAGTGATGATTCCGACTATGTGCCCAACTCCGTCAAGACCAAAGGCCTCTTTGCCAAGCTCACCGCTCGCCTCAAGAAGTCATTTTTCTTCAAGAGGGACCTTGAAGATAGGATGTATTAAGCTCACCATGACAACAAGAAGATCCGCCAACGCCAAAAGGCGATGATGAGGCATATGCAGCTTCCGGTCTCTGAGGGCTCCGAGGACAACATCACTCCTCCCGGTGAGTGGAAGTCCAAGCTTACTTGGTCAAGTTCCAAGGACTCCATCCCCGAGCACATTGTTCGTCCATCTCCACCACCTCATGGCAAGGGTCTTGCTCAAGATGGAGACGATGATGATGAAGAAGAAGATGAAGAGGAGGAAGATGTTGAGGGTGATGAGGATGAAGATGAAGACGACGAGGATGATGATGACGAGTGATCCCCTTGGGACATTAGTATGCTCCTTCTCCCTTTTTGGTGTCTCGATGCCAAAGGGGGAGAAGTTGATCTATTAGGAACAGGAATTTGCATGGGGATGCCAAGGGCTTGGTGCTTCATTTTGGTTCTTTCGGCCTTGGCATCAAATCTTTTCCCTAGTTATTCGAAACTTTATTCGTATGAGTGTTTGCTACTCTATTCGTGGATCTCCTGATCCCCCGGTTTGTATTAAGACTTAATCGTTCGTAGCTTAATGGTCTTCATTATTTATCCTTGATTGGCTACATCAATCCTATGGAGGCTTTTATTATTATGAATTTGGGTTTTCTCTCAAGGCAAAGGTATGAAAAGTTTCACCCAAACTCTCCTATATGCACTTATACTTGCCTCCATAGTGTGCTTGTGCTATATGATCTTGTCATATGTTCTTCTTAGCACTTATGCTTGGTTTGTAGAATCTAGGGGGAGTTTCTCTCTAGAATGTGTGCATTTGTATACAAATGCATATTCCAAATATGCACACATCTAGGGGGAGCTTCGTCTACTCTTACAAATCATATACCTTATCATAATATCCTATGAATTATTGCAAATTCGTGTGTTGTCATCAAACACCAAAAAGGGGGAGATTGTTAGAGCAAGATCTATGACCCTTGTTTTGTGTGTTTGATAACAACACTCGAACAATTCTAACTGTGCACAAAGATTATCTTTGATGGATTTGTTGGTGTACGGTGCCCTCGCTGAACACACTATGATTGGAAGACTGAAGCGTAGATCTTAGGTTTTCTGGTTTTGTGTGTGTGTGTCGTGAGGTAACATGGTAGGAGAGGAAAAGAGGAAAAAGCTGTTTTAGCCATAGCGGTACTACCGGTACCAGCAGCGGTAGTACCGCTACCCTACTGGTACCGCCCGAGATACCGCTCTGAGGATTGCACATGGAAATGTCCCACAGAACCCGTTACGGTACCTTTACGGTACCATGAGCGGTAGTACCGCTTGAGAGCGGTAGTACCGCCCACGGTACCGCTCAAGTACCGTAACGCGTTACGGTCGTACCGCTGTGGTACCGCTTCGGTACCGCTTTGAGTCCAGTAAGATCTGGACCCTGTTGCGCTACCTCGAGCGGTACCGCAAGCGGTAGTACCGCAATGTGTCCACGTGGACAAGTTCAGTGGGGATTCGAACTCAGAGCGGTAGTACCGCTTCCAGAAGCAGTAGTACCGCTTAGGCAAAAACAGCAGGTAACGGTTGGATTTGGAGGGACCTATATAAAGTGAAGGAGATATGCCCTAGAGGCAATAATAAAGTGGTTATTATTTATATCTTTATGTTTATGATAAATGTTTATATATCATGCTAGAATTGTATTAACCGAAACATTAGTACATGTGTGATATGTAGACAAACAAGAAGTCCCTAGTATGCCTCTTAAACTAGCTTGTTGATTAATGGATGATTAGTTTCATAATCATGAACATTGGATGTTATTAATAACAAGGTTATGTCATTATATGAATGATGTAATGGACACACCCAATTAAGCGTAGCATAAGATCTCGTCATTAAGTTATTTGCTATAAGCTTTCGATACATAGTTACCTAGTCCTTATGACCATGAGATCATGTAAATCACTTATACCGGAAAGGTACTTTGATTACACCAAACACCACTGCGTAAATGGGTGGCTATAAAGGTGGGATTAAGTATCCGGAAAGTATGAGTTGAGGCATATGGATCAACAGTGGGATTTGTCCATCCCGATGACGGATAGATATACTCTGGGCCCTCTCGGTGGAATGTCGTCTAATGTCTTGCAAGCATATGAATGAGTTCATAAGAGACCACATACCACGGTACGAGTAAAGAGTACTTGTCAGGAGACGAGGTTGAACAAGGTATAGAGTGATACCGAAGATCAAACCTCGGACAAGTAAAATATCGCGAGACAAAGGGAATTGGTATTGTATGTGAATGGTTCATTCGATCACTAAAGTCATCGTTGAATATGTGGGAGCCATTATGGATCTCCAGATCCCGCTATTGGTTATTGGTCGGAATGAGTACTCAACCATGTCCGCATAGTTCACGAACCGTAGGGTGACACACTTAAAGTTGGATGTTGAAATGGTAGAACTTGAATATGGAATGGAGTTCGAATATTTGTTCGGAGTCCCGGATGAGATCCCGGACATCACGAGGAGTTCCGGAATGGTCCGGAGAATAAGATTCATATATAGGATGTCATTTTATGTGAATTAAAATGTCGCGAAAGGTTCTATGGAAGGTTCTAGAAGGTTCTAGAAAAGTCCGGAAGAAACCACCAAGGAAGGTGGAGTCCACATGGGACTCCACCTCCATGGCCGGCCAACCCTAGTGGGGGAGGAGTCCCAAGTGGACTCCCCCTTTAGGGGGCCGGCCACCCCCCACATGGGAGGTGGAACTCCCACCTTTGGTGGGAGTCCTAGTTGGGCTAGGTTTCCCCCTCTTATGGAAGGTTTTTGGTTCGGGTCTTATTCGAAGACTTGGACACCAACACTTGGGGATCCACCTATATAATGAGGGGCCAAGGGAGGGGGCCGGCCACCCCAAGACCACAAGCTGGCCACCCCCCTTGAAGTGGCCGGCCACCCCCTCCCAAACCCTAGCCGCCCCCCTCTCCTCCATATAGCCCGCGTAGCTTAGCGAAGCTCCGCCGGACTTCTCCACCGCCACCGACACCACGCCGTCGTGCTGTCGGATTCAAGAGGAGCTACTACTTCCGCTGCCCGCTGGAACGGGAGGTGGACGTCGTCTTCATCAACAACCGAACGTGTGACCGAGTACGGAGGTGCTGCCCGTTCGTGGCGCCGGAACCGATCGTGATCAAGATCTTCTACGCGCTTTTGCAAGCGGCAAGTGAACGTCTACCGCAGCAACAAGAGCCTCATCTTGTAGGCTTTGGAATCTCTTCAAGGGTGAGACTCGATAATCCCCTCGTTGCTACCGTCTTCTAGATTGCATCTTGGCTTGGATTTCGTGTTCGCGGTAGGAAAATTTTTGTTTTCTATGCAACGTTATCCTACAGTGGTATCAGAGCCGTGTCTATGCATAGATGGTTGCACGAGTAGAACACAATGGTTTGTGGGCGTTGATGCTCTTGTTATCTTTAGTTTGAGTACTTTGCATCTTTGTGGCATAGTGGGATGAAGCGGCTCGGACTAATTTTACATGACCGCGTTCATGAGACTTGTTCCTCGTTCGACATGCAACTTGTATTGCATAAGAGGCTTTGCGGGTGTCTGTCTCTCCTACTATAGTGAAGATTCAATTTACTCTTCTATTGAAAACATTAGTATCAACGTTGTGGTTCATGTTCGTAGGTAGATTAGATCTCTCTCGAAAACCCTAAACCACGTAAAATATGCAAACCAAATTAGAGACGTCTAACTTGTTTTTGCAGGGTTTGGTGATGTGATATGGCCATAATGTGATGATGAATATGTATGAGATGATCATTATTGTATTGTGGCAACCGGCAGGAGCCTTATGGTTGTCTTTAAATTTCATGTTGAGTAGTATTTCAAAGTAGTTGTAATAGTTGCTACATGGAGGACAATCATGAAGACGGCGTCATTGACCTTGATGCTACGCCAACGATGATGGAGATCATGCCAGAAGATGATGGAGATCATGTCCGTGCTTTGGAGATGAAGATCAAAGGCGCAAAGACAAAAGGGCCATATCATATCACATATGAACTGCCTATGATGTTAATCCTTTTATGCATCTTATTTTGCTTAGATCGCGACGGTAGCATTATAAGATGATCCCTCACTAAAATCTCAAGATAATAAAGTGTTCATCCTTAGTAGCACCGTTACCAAGTCTTGTCGTTTCGAAGCATCTCGTGATGATCGGGTGTGATAGATTCAATAAGTACATACAATGGGTGCAAGACAGTTTTGCACATGCAGATACTAAGGTGGCCTTGACGAGCCTAGCATGTACAGACATGGTCTCGGAACACGTGATACCGAAAGGTAGAGCATGAATCATATGGTTGATATGATGAACACTTTGAGTGTTCGCCATTGAAGTCACACCTTTTCTCGTGATGATCGGGTTTAGGTGCGGTGGATTTGGTTCGTGTGATCACTAAGACCATGCGAGGGATATTGTTTTGAGTGGGAGTTCACCTAGATTTTTAATTATGTTGAATTAAAATTTGAACTCAATTTGTCATAAACTTAGTCTAAACTATTGCAAATATATGTTGTAGAGATGGCGTCCCCAATCAATTTTAATCAGTTCCTAGATAAAGAGAAACTTAAGAGCAACGGTAGCAACTTCACCGACTGGTTCCGTCATGTGAGGATCTTCCTCTCTGGCGGAAATCTGCAATTTGTGCTTGATGCACCGCTAGGTGACCCTCCTGCAGAAGATGAAACCGATGAAGTAAAAGCTGTTTACGCGACTCGGAAAACTCGGTACTCTCAAGTTCAGTGTGCCATCCTGTGCAGTCTGGAATCCGATCTTCAAAAACGTTTTGAGCACCACGATCCTCATGAGTTGATGAATGAGCTGAAAGCTATATTCGAGACTCATGCGGCCGTGGAATGCTATGAAGCATCGAAACATTTCTTCAGCTGCATGATGGAAGAAGGCAGCTCCGTTAGTGAGCACATGCTCGCCATGACCGTGCATGCAAAGAAACTCAGTGACTTGGGAATAGTGATTCCTAACAGACTGGGGATTAATCGTGTCCTTCAATCACTGCCACCAAGTTACAAGAACTTTGTGATGAACTACAATATGCAGAACATGAACAAGGAGTTACCTGAACTCTTTGGCATGCTAAAAGCTGCTGAGATTGAGATCAAGAAAGAGCACCAAGTGTTGATGGTCAACAAGACCACCAGTTTCAAGAAACAGGGCAAGTCTAAGGGAAAATTCAAGAAGGGTGGCAAGAAAGCTGCCACGCCTCCTATGAAACCTAAGAACGGCCCTAAGCCTGATGCTGAGTGCTATTACTGCAAGGAGAAGGGACACTGGAAGCGTAATTGCTCCAAGTATCTGGCTGATCTGAAGAGCGGCCTTGTCAAGAAGAAGAAAGAAGGTATATCTGATATACATGTTATAGATGTTCATTTCACTGGTTCTCGTTCTAGTACCTGGGTATTTGATACTGGTTCGGTTGCTCATATTTGTAACTCGAAACAGGAACTAAAGAATAAACGACAACTGCTGAAAGATGAAGTGACGATGCGCGTTGGAAACGGATCCAAGGTCAATGTGATCGCAGTCGGCACACTTCCTCTACATCTACCTTCGGGATTAGTTTTAAGCCTAAATAATTGCTATTATGTACCTGCGTTGAGCATGAACATTATATCTGGATCTTGTTTAATACAAGACGGTTATTCATTCAAGTCTGAGAATAATGGTTGTTCTATTTTTATGAATAATATCTTTTATGGTCGAGCACCACAAAAGAATGGCTTATTTCTGTTAGATCTCGATAGTAGTGATACGCATATACATAACATTGATGCTAAACGAATTAAATTGAATGATAATTCTACTTATATGTGGCACTGTCGTCTTGGTCATATTGGAGTGAAACGCATGAAGAAACTCCATACTGATGGATTACTTGAATCACTTGACTTTGAGTCACTTGATAGATGCGAAGCATGTCTAATGGGTAAAATGACAAAGACTCCATTTTCTGGTATGATGGAGCGAGCTACTGACTTATTGGAAATCATACATACCGATGTATGTGGACCAATGAGCGTAGCATCACGCGGTGGTTATCGTTATGTTCTAACCTTCACAGATGATCTGAGTAGATATGGGTATATCTATTTCATGAAACATAAATCCGAAACTTTCGAGAAGTTTAAGGAATTTCAAAGTGAAGTAGAAAATCAACGTAACAAGAAGATTAAATTTCTACGATCTGGTCGTGGAGGTGAATATCTGAGTTATGAGTTTGGCATGCATTTAAAGAAATGCGGAATACTTTCACAATTGACACCGCCGGGAACACCTCAACGTAACGGTGTGTCCGAACGTCGTAATCGAACTCTCTTAGATATGGTTCGTAGTATGATGTCTCTTACTGATTTGCCATTATCATTTTGGAGTTATGCATTAGAGACAGCCGCATTCACTTTAAATAGAGCACCATCAAAATCCGTAGAAACGACACCGTATGAATTGTGGTTTAATAAGAAACCTAAGCTGTCGTTCCTGAAAGTTTGGGGTTGCGAAGCCTATGTAAAGAAGTTACAACCGGACAAGCTAGAACCCAAAGCGGAGAAATGCGTCTTCATAGGATACCCTAAGGAAACTATAGGGTACACTTTCTATCACAGATCCGAAGGCAAAATCTTTGTTGCTAAGAACGGAACCTTTCTTGAGAAAGAATTTCTCACTAAAGAAGTGACTGGAAGAAAAGTAGAACTCGATGAGATTGATGAATCTATACTCTCGTTGATCAGAGTAGCACAGTACCGGAAGTTGTACCTGTACCGCCTACACCGGTAACAGAGGAAGCTAATGATAATGATCATGAAACTTCGAACGAGGAAACTACTGAACCTCGCAGATCGACAAGGGAACGTGCCACTCCTGATTGGTATGATCCTTGTCTAAATGTCATGATTGTGGATAACAATGATGAGGACCCTGCGACGTATGAAGAAGCGATGATGAGCCCAGATTCCAACAAATGGCAAGAAGCCAAGAAATCCGAAATGGGATCCATGTATGATAACAAAGTATGGACTTTGGTAGACTTACCTGATAGCCGAAAGGCTGTCGAAAATAAATGGATCTTCAAGAGAAAAACAGATGCTTATGGTAATATTACTGTCTATAAAGCTCGACTTGTCGCAAAGGGTTTCCGACAAATTCAAGGAGTTGACTACGATGAGACATTCTCACCTGTAGCGAAGCTAAAATCTGTGAGGATTTTGTTAGCAATAGCTGCATTTTTTGATTATGAGATTTGGCAGATGGATGTCAAAACGGCATTCCTTAATGGAGACATTGAGGAAGAGTTGTATATGGTACAACCCAAAGGTTTTGTCGATCCTAAAAATGCTTACAAAGTATGCAAACTTCAGCGTTCAATCTATGGACTGAAGCAAGCATCAAGAAGTTGGAACCGACGTTTTGATAAGGTGATCAAAGACTTCGGGTTTATACAGTGTCATGGAGAGGCCTGTATTTACAAGAAAGTGAGTGGGAGCTCTGTAGCATTCCTGATATTATATGTAGATGACATATTATTGATCGGGAATGATATAGAACTATTAAGCAGTGTTAAAGGTTATTTGAATAATAGTTTTTCAATGAAAGACCTTGGTGAAGCTTCGTATATATTAGGCATCAAGATTTATAGAGATAGATCAAGACGTCTAATAGGGCTATCACAGAGTACATATCTGGACAAGATTCTAAAGAAGTTTAGAATGGACGAAAGTAAGAAAGGGTTCTTACCTATGTTACCAGGCAAGGTATTGAGTAAGACTCAAGGACCGGCTACGGCAGAAGAAAGAGAAAGGATGAGTAATATCCCCTATGCCTCGGCAGTAGGATCTATCATGTATGTCATGCTATGTACTAGACCGGATATAGCACATGCTGTTAGTTTGACTAGCAGATATCAAAGTGATCCAGGAATGGAACACTGGACAGCGGTCAAGAATATCCTGAAGTACTTGAAAAGAACTAAGGATATGTTTCTTTGTTATGGAGGTGACCAAGAGCTCGTTGTAAACGGTTACACCGATGCAAGTTGGAACACTGATCCTGATGACTCTAAGTCACAATCTGGGTACGTGTTTATATTGAATGGTGCTGCGATGAAGCTGGGCAAGCTCGAAGCAGTGCACGGTGGCGAAGTCTTCAACAGAATCAGAGTACATAGCGGCTTCAGAGGCTTCATCAGAAGCGGTATGGATGAAGAGGTTCATTGTAGAGCTCGGTGTGGTTCCTAGTGCATTGGACCCATTAATCATTTACTGTGATAACATGGGTGCCATCGCCAATGCACAAGAGCCAAGGTCACACAAGAGGCTGAAGCATATCAAGCTGCGTTACCACTCGATTCGCGAGTACATCGAAGATGGAGAAGTAAAGATTTGCAAAGTACACACTGATCTGAATGTAGCAGATCCGTTGACTAAAGCTCTCCCTAGGGCAAAGCATGACCAACACCAGAATGCCATGGGTGTTAGGTATATTACAATGTAATCTAGATTATTGACTCTAGTGCAAGTGGGAGACTGAAGGAGATATGCCCTAGAGGCAATAATAAAGTGGTTATTATTTATATCTTTATGTTTATGATAAATGTTTATATATCATGCTAGAATTGTATTAACCGAAACATTAGTACATGTGTGATATGTAGACAAACAAGAAGTCCCTAGTATGCCTCTTAAACTAGCTTGTTGATTAATGGATGATTAGTTTCATAATCATGAACATTGGATGTTATTAATAACAAGGTTATGTCATTATATGAATGATGTAATGGACACACCCAATTAAGCGTAGCATAAGATCTCGTCATTAAGTTATTTGCTATAAGCTTTCGATACATAGTTACCTAGTCCTTATGACCATGAGATCATGTAAATCACTTATACCGGAAAGGTACTTTGATTACACCAAACACCACTGCGTAAATGGGTGGCTATAAAGGTGGGATTAAGTATCCGGAAAGTATGAGTTGAGGCATATGGATCAACAGTGGGATTTGTCCATCCCGATGACGGATAGATATACTCTGGGCCCTCTCGGTGGAATGTCGTCTAATGTCTTGCAAGCATATGAATGAGTTCATAAGAGACCACATACCACGGTACGAGTAAAGAGTACTTGTCAGGAGACGAGGTTGAACAAGGTATAGAGTGATACCGAAGATCAAACCTCGGACAAGTAAAATATCACGAGACAAAGGGAATTGGTATTGTATGTGAATGGTTCATTCGATCACTAAAGTCATCGTTGAATATGTGGGAGCCATTATGGATCTCCAGATCCCGCTATTGGTTATTGGTCGGAATGAGTACTCAACCATGTCCGCATAGTTCACGAACCGTAGGGTGACACACTTAAAGTTGGATGTTGAAATGGTAGAACTTGAATATGGAATGGAGTTCGAATATTTGTTCGGAGTCCCGGATGAGATCCCGGACATCACGAGGAGTTCCGGAATGGTCCGGAGAATAAGATTCATATATAGGATGTCATTTTATGTGAATTAAAATGTCGCGGAAGGTTCTATGGAAGGTTCTAGAAGGTTCTAGAAAAGTCCGGAAGAAACCACCAAGGAAGGTGGAGTCCACATGGGACTCCACCTCCATGGCCGGCCAACCCTAGTGGGGGAGGAGTCCCAAGTGGACTCCCCCTTTAGGGGGCCGGCCACCCCCCACATGGGAGGTGGAACTCCCACCTTTGGTGGGAGTCCTAGTTGGGCTAGGTTTCCCCCTCTTATGGAAGGTTTTTGGTTCGGGTCTTATTCGAAGACTTGGACACCAACACTTGGGGATCCACCTATATAATGAGGGGCCAAGGGAGGGAGCCGGCCACCCCAAGACCACAAGCTGGCCGCCCCCCTTGAAGTGGCCAGCCACCCCCTCCCAAACCCTAGCCGCCCCCCTCTCCTCCATATAGCCCGCGTAGCTTAGCGAAGCTCCGCCGGACTTCTCCACCGCCACCGACACCACGCCGTCGTGCTGTCGGATTCAAGAGGAGCTACTACTTCCGCTGCCCGCTGGAACGGGAGGTGGACGTCGTCTTCATCAACAACCGAACGTGTGACCGAGTACGGAGGTGCTGCCCGTTCGTGGCGCCGGAACCGATCGTGATCAAGATCTTCTACGCGCTTTTGCAAGCGGCAAGTGAACGTCTACCGCAGCAACAAGAGCCTCATCTTGTAGGCTTTGGAATCTCTTCAAGGGTGAGACTCGATAATCCCCTCGTTGCTACCGTCTTCTAGATTGCATCTTGGCTTGGATTTCGTGTTCGCGGTAGGAAAATTTTTGTTTTCTATGCAACGTTATCCTACATAAAGGCCCCTTCTTCTCCAGCCAGCCTTAGCTCTTCTCTCTCTCTCTCCTCCATTGTTGCTGAGCTCAAACTTAGTGGATCTCTCTCCCTACCCAATCAATCTTGCCCATACTTTGAGGAGTGGTGGAGGAGACCCCGATCTATCGTTCTACCGAGAGAAATTTCACCAATTCGTGGTAGTCCTTAGTGGATCTTGGTGGTAGAGTTCCTATTGTGGAATCTTGGAAGAAGTGCATCCATGGAGGCTAGCTTGGTGTTGTACTAGCTCCATGGGTTGTTGGGAGCCTCCTTGTGGTGTGGAGCTCGCCCCAACCTTGTGAAGGAATCACCGCCTCGACTGGTGTCTTAGTGGAGAAGGGGGAGCACCTTTGTGGAGCTCTCTCGAGGAAGAAGGTGAGGCCTTCCTTCGTGGTGTGGCCGTCTAGTCTCTTGTGTGAGGCTAGCACCTCCTCAACGCAGACGTACTCCCTTTTGTGGGAGGAACTGCGGGAAACAAACCTCGCCTCGTCTCCACGCCCTCCGGTTGTCCCGCTCCTTACTCTTACTATCTTGTGATTGTTCCTTTGCTTGTTGTACTTGTCTAGGATCATTGTAGGAACACCGCCATCGCTAAAGCTATCATATTTATCTTCCGTTGCACTAAAAATTGAAAAAGGGTAAAACTTGACGTAGCGCCCATTCACCCTCCCCCCTCTTGTTCGCTACGATCCATTCAGCTATCTTGACATTTGGACGGCGAAGATTGTAGATATTATTGATCAATATACACAACTAATATTGATTATATATCTTAGATGGCCAGGAAGACATGTGCGTTACAATCTGCAGACCTGATTATTAGACTGCACAAGATAACAACAATAACATGAGGCAGATGGAAATAGAGAACACGCGCTTTTGATATTAAGCACAGAGTTTATTTAGACTTAATTTGAAACTTTCTGAAAAAAGTTTTGCAAAAAAGGTGTACACTAAATTATAAAAAATATACGAAACTCCAAAGTTTGGCATATATTTGGCCTAATATAGTGATATATTTGCAGACAATAACAACAATATTTATGTCCTCAAACTAAATGCAAATTGTAGTGTGCAAAAAACTATCTTGAAAGGATTGAATAAGAAATCTAGCCGCGCAAATGCGCGGGTCACCCGCTAGTTTTAGTTATTTGACAAGTTTACTCTCTAACTACACTTATCTCTAGTCAAATTACTTACTCGTGGTCTAACTTCCCGCTCGGTCATCCATCCTCCCACTACTCCCGCACTAGCACGCTTAACTTCCGAGTTCCTTCCCATCTCACTTCTTTATTGTTTGAGATCCTATAAACATGTTGGTCACGATATCACACTTCTTTATTGTTTGAATTCCACATGATTATTTTAATAAACAAAAGTAAAGATGTAAAAATAATATTGAATAAATAACTAAACAATAAATTTTTAATTATTTTTACTTTTAAAATATATTTTAAATTTTAATCTGTTTTTGCAAAATATAAAACCTGAAAATTTGTAAATCTAAAAATTTACTAACCTTTATGGTTAAGTAATAGTAATCTTTGAATTACACATGATTAATTTAAATTTTAATTCCACATGATTAATTTAAATTTTAAAAAATAAAAATATATATATAATCCTGAATTTCTGGTGAAAACTAAAAAATTTCTGCTTTCATATTTCCATTTGAAATTTTGAGAATCTAAAAATTGGCTAACCAGGTAAACCCTGGTAGAATCAGATGTAACTTTTTTCCACGATGATTTTGATATATTATACATTTTTTTTTTCCTATATCGTATGCAACCAAAAAAAGCCGTTTGACCATTTTGCAAAAAAAATGTTAAAATTCGAATTTTTTAATTCCACCAAATAGTAGGTTGCATAACATAGAAGAATCTCGTATGATTTTATTTTTTGAATTTTCTATCATTTTTTTTATATTTTACCAAGCAAAAAAAAAAATGATCCACTAGGAGGGAGGGTGCGTGGGAAGCAAAAAAAGGCTAGAGACCCTTTAGTACCGGTTCGTGTCATGAACCGGTACTAAATGTTTTCCGACTGACGCCAACCCTTTACACGAACCGGTACTAAAGGTCCCGCACGAACCGGTACTAAAGGTTACCGGCGTCCTGGGCAGTGAAACCGGTATTAATGCAACCTTTAGTACCGGTTCCTAAGGAAACCGGTACAAAAGGCCTGGACGGAAGCCCAGTTTTCTACTAGTGGTGTAATTGCTTTCTTGTCTGTACATGTGGTTGTAAGATATTTATTTGACTCATATAATGTAGAAGTCTCTATAGTATATTTACATATAAAATATACAAAGTTTTACTCTGCAGATCATCTTAGCGACATACATTTTGTGGTTGAATGAATTTTTTTCATTATTGATTATTCTTTGCTCGACTAGAGGGAGCACAATTCAATGCAATTCCCCAAAGTGAAGTTTAAAATATACATTTCCATCCTTGTATTATAATGGTAGGGTGTTGAATTTTGTAAACATGAACCTTCACATTAAAAACATAAGACATTTTAATGTTCCAATAGACAATAAAACAAAAACATATTCATGACTATATGTTAACGATTATACTTTTGAAAATTTAGGTAAGATTTAGTAACTTACAGAGCTATCAAAGGTTAAAATATTTAGTATAAATTATAAAAGAATATATTTTAATAGTGTATGCGTTGTACCAAACGGCTCGCTGTCTTGGTCTCACGGACCAAGATTGGTCGTGGAGAAAGTGAGGCGATCTAAAATATCCTGGCTGAGCGGTGGTCTTCTTGGGCAGGTCCGAAGAACGATGGGAAGTGGTTGTCAGACACGCTAGCGAGAGTAGCATACCGCGCGTGTATCGTTGTGCATAATTGTGTATCGGTAGCTTGCTTTCATGTATATGAGATCCTATCCTTAGAATTGTATCATAGCTTGATCACAATCTGAGCGTAACCTTGTTATACAAGTTGATTATGAGTATAAATAGAAATGAGGTCCTATGGGCAATGCACGGCAAAATACAAGTTCCACTGTGGTGTGAAGTAAGATAAGATAAATTTTAGCCACGTGACATTGCTTTCTAAAACTATGTTAAGTTTGAAAAAAAATTGTAGTGCAATGATCGTAATTTTACTTATGTATATTATGTTTATGACGAAAGTTTCTAATGTTTAATTTATGAAAATAAATTGTTTGAGGTTACATGAATTTTCCAAGATATGTACATTCTTTATAAACTATTATTTTAGATGGCAGAGTATTGCATAATTTGGATATATCAACATCGCAACACTACATAGATATGATGTCTGCAAATGAACATGACACATGTAGCTAGTTTTGAAATAAAAGTATTGAACCATGGTGAAGCTATTGGTAAAGTTTGGTATGCCCCTTGTTACGGTTTTACTGAGGTGTACATGCAGGTTATCCTTGATCTCAGACAAGAGTATGTCGAGAGTGTGTACTTCTGTTGAGAGAAAAACAATATTAAGAGTAGTGAGTAAAAACATGAAGTTAATGATTCACGGCTAGCATTAGTAAAATATGATTAGGAAGTAGTGTGTTTGTATGCATGCACACGGGGCTCCAACAAGCAGCAGAAATACAGGACACTAGTAATTAAGTGGGTTCCCATAATTATAGATATCCACTCTTAGATCTTAGCTTCCTGTTCTGTCGTTAACATAGGACGCAGTTAATCATGTCGCTCACATACGACCAACAACACGCAACGCACCTACAAGTCTCCAAGGGACGGAAGATAACTAGCTGGACGATGGAAGGAAGGCAGAGCGAGACTGTGTCATACTACACCACACCTTTTTTGCTGCCATCCTTGCACCGCAAGGTACGTACTGATCGGTGTGTGTATTACGCACGCGTGCATTAGCTTAGACTTGGGCTTTTCCGCTCACATAGCTTGGCGCGTTCAAAGCATATGCGTGATCTCGAAAAGGCAGAACAATTATTTTGAAACTAATTTATCTATCCATCGTGGGAAAGGCTAGCAAGCTTTTGGACTGATTTTCCTCCGTGGCGAAATTCCAAGAAACACCGTTATGAAAAGGGGGAAACAAATATCCAGAACAATTTGCTCGAGGACGAGGAAGGAAGGCAGCACGGAAGGTCGCTACAGAGCATGCCGCTTGGAGAGACGTAGAACCATTTCTAGTTTCTAGGGCATCTCCAAGGCCCGACTTATATGACTGACACGGTTTGTTTGTATCCGTGTAAATAAGACGAGAGCGGATCGCGGTTGCATTTTTAGATCTAGGGTTCTTTTTGCTTTTTTGGAGGGCTTGTGTGTATCTTGCTTTTTATTTGGGGTCCTCCTTGTAAGCTGTAATCCCACCGACAATGTATAAGGCAGTGTCTCCAGGTCCTTCGGAAACCTTTTATGTTCAAAAAAAAAAAAAAGACGAGAGCAAGATCCTAGTCCAGCGTTGTCGGGACAAGCATGTCCATGCCGATCCATTCATGACCTAAATTCAGTTCAAAATGCGTCATCCTGGACATAGATGTGTCCGCGCCCAGCTTCCTCGGGCCGCCTGCCAGTGTCCCATGCCCGCTTCGTCCTCTGCGCATCAGTGTTGTTGGGCGGCGGCGTTGAGGCCTCCTGCACCGCGTTAATGGCCCTCGCTTCGATTTCAGTGTGCCAGCTTTGATCGGTGGTGTAGGCCTTCCGCCCCTTGCTTTGACCAGCGGGCATTGATGGCGAGGCACATGGCCTTGCTCTTTAAGTCGAGCAGCCCGACCATTTTTTGTCCACCCCTACGTCATTGCCATCTTCCCCTCCTCTACAACCCGCTGAGCACCGCCATGGAAAAGTCCTAACCGTTTGGCAAACAAAGAACAGACATGAGCCTGGCTCGTCACACGGAGACTGCAAGAAGGAGAGGAACCACCAGTACGATCCGATGGACTACGCGCGCGCTCGAGCTCTACGGCGCGGGTTGCCTCGTGCCATGGCTAGATGTCAACCTCCCAGGTGGTTGCCTCTTGAATTCGCGGCGTGTATTGATACGTCTCCAACGTATCTATAATTTCTTATGTTCCATGCTAGTTTTATGACAATACCTACATGTTTTATTCATACTTTATATCGTTTTGATGCATTTTCCGGAACTAACCTATTAACAAGATGCCGGAGTGCCAGTTCCTGTTTTCTGCTGTTTTTGGTTTCAGAAATCCTACAAAGGAAATATTCTCGGAATTGGACGAAATCAACGCCCACGATTTTATATTTCACGGAAGCTTCCAGAGAGCCAGAGAGGGACCAGAGGGGAGCCCTGGGGGCCCCACCCCACCTGGCGGCGCGGCCAAGGGGGGGGCGCCCCCCTATGGTGTGGCTCCACCAGGACTCCTCTGAGGCTGCCCTTCCGCCTATATAAAGCCTCTGTCGCGAAAACCCTAAAACAATAAGCCACGGGACGAGAAAAGTTACGCAGCCGCCGCCATCGCGAAGCCAAGTTTGGGGGACAGAAGTCTCTGTTCCGGCACGCCGCCGGGACGGGGAAGTGCCCCCGGAAGCCATCTTCATCGACACCACCGCCATTTTCATCGCCGCTGCTGTCTCCCATGATGAGGAGGGAGTAGTTCTCCCTCGAGGCTAAGGGCTCTACCGGTAGCTATGTGGTTAATCTCTCTCGCATGTACCTCAATACAATGATCTCATGAGTTGCTTTACATGATTGAGATCCATATGATGAGCTTTGTATCACTATTAATCTATGTGCTACTCTAGTGATGTTATTAAAGTAGTCTATTCCTCCTTCATGATGTAAAGGTGACGGTGTGTGCATCATGTAGTACTTGGCGTAGGTTATGATTGTAATCTCTTGTAGATTATGGAGTTAACTATTACTATGATAGTATTGATGTGATTTATTCCCCCTTTCATAGCTTAAAGGTGACAGTGTGTATGCTATGCTAGTACTCGGTCTAAATTGCAACGGTCTATTATGCTCTAGAGGTTACTTAAATATGAACTCCAAATGTTGTGGAGCTTGTTAACTCCGGCTTGAGGGAGCTCTTGTAGCCCTACACAATGAATGGTGTTTGTTATCAAACAAGAGAGTGTATGTAGCACAAGTGAGGAGAAGTTATTTATTTGTTATGTGATCAGTGTTGAGAGTGTCCACTAGTGAAAGTATGATCCCTAGGCCTTGTTTCCAAATACTGCAAATATCGCTTGTTTACTGTTTTACTGCATCTTTACTTCCTGCAATATTACCACCATCTATACCACCTGTGCTTTACTATCTCTTCGCCGAACTAGTGCACCTATACATCTGACAAGTGTATTAGGTGTGTTGGGGACACAAGAGACTTCTTGTATCGTAATTGCAGGGTTGCTTGAGAGGGATATCTCTGACCTCTACCTCCCTGAGTTCGATAAACCTTGGGTGATTCACTTAAGGGAAACTTGCTGCTGTTCTACAAACCTCTGCTCTTGGAGGCCCAACACTGTCTACAGGAATAGAAGCGTGCGTAGACATCAAGCTATTTTCTGGCGCCGTTGCCGGGGAGGTAAGGTAAAAGGTATTCACATCCTCCGACTACTAAGCTATTTCCTAGCACTGTTGCCGGTGTGTGAGTGCTCAAAGCTATTTCCTTTAGATCCTGCAATTATATCTTTTTGTTTCTTGTTTTCACTAGTTAGGCTTAATGGAAAACAACAACTAAATGAGAGATCTTTATGAACTTTATCTTGAATTAGGACATGATGTGTTTGAAGAGAGAATTAAAAAACTCATGGAACTTTATATGCATGCTAATGGGAATGTTATTAGTATGAATGCTTTGAACACCATTGTTGCTAATGCTATGGAAAATTCTAAGCTTAGGGAAGCTGGTTTTGATGAGCATGATATTTTTAGTCCCCCAAGTTTTGAGGAGAAAATTTACTTTGATGATACTTTACCTCCTATATATGATGATTACAATGATGACTATCATATTTTCAGTCCACCTACTATTGAGGAGAAAATTAATTATGATTACAATATGCCTCCTATATATGATGATTATGGTGATGAGAATAATAATGATAGCTATCTTATTGAATTTGCTCCCACTACAATTAATAGTAATGACTATGCTTATATGGAGAGTAATGATACTTTTATGCATGTGAATAAGAATGCTTTATGTGATAGTTATATCGTTGAGTTTGTTCATGATGCTACTGAAAGTTATTATGAGAGAGGGAAACATGGTTATATGCATCTTAATAATATTAAGTTTCCCCTCTTTATGTTGAGAATCTTGAAGTTGCGCTTGTGTTGCCTTTCTATGCTTGTTGCATTATGCTTACATGACTTGTTTATTTACGAAATTCCTTTTCATAGGAAGTGGGTTAGGCTTAAATGTGTTTTGAATTTGCTTCTTGATGCTCTCTTTTACTTCAACTCTTATTTCTTGCGCGAGCATCATTAAAATCACTAAGCCCATCTTAATGGCTATAAAGAAAGCACTTCTTGGGAGATAACCCATGTTTTTATTTTGCTACTGTTTTGTTGTGTCTTGGAAGTTGTTACTACTGTAGAAACCTCTCCTTATCTATATTTTATTGCATTGTTGTGCCAAGTAAAGTCTTTGATAGTAAGGTTGATACTAGATTTGGATTACTGCACATAAACAGATTTCTTACTGTCACGAAATTGAGCAGGCCCATCTGTAGGTAACTCAGAAAAATCTGCCATTTTACGTGCGTGATCCTGAGATATGTACGCCACTTTCATTCAATTTGAGATTTTTCATCTGAGCAAGTTAAGTGCCCCAGAAAAATTCGTCTTTACGGACTATTCTGATTTGACAGATTCTGCCTTTTATTTCGCATTGCCTATTTTGCTATGTTTGATGGATTTATTTGCTCCATTAACTTTCAGTAGCTTTGTGCAATGTCTAGAAGTGTTAAGAATGATTATGTCACCTCTGAATATGTGAATTTTTGATTATGCACTAACCCTCTAATGAGTTTGTTTTGAGTTTGGTGTGGAGGAAGTTTTCAAGGGTCAAGAGAGGAGGATGATATAATGTGATCAAGAAGAGTGAAAAGTCTAAGGTTGGGGATGCCCCCGTGGTTCATCCCTGCATATTTCAAGAAGACCCAAGCGTCTAACCTTGGGGATGCCCAAGGCATCTCCTTCTTCATCAACAACTTATCAGGTCACCTCTAGTGAAACTATATTTTTATTCCGTCACATCTTATGTACTTTACTTGGAGCGTCTGTGTGCTTTTATTTTTGTTTTGTTATTTTCATTCTCTGAATAAACTCATGCTTGTGTGGGAGAGAGACACGCTCCGCTTTTTCATATGAACACTGGTGTTCTTAGTTCTATCTTTAATGTTCATGGCGGAGTTGAAACCGCTTCGTTAATTGCTATATGGTTGGAACAAAAAATGCTTCATGTGGTAATTGGTATATGGTCTTGAATAATTTGATACTTGGCAATTGTTTTGCTCAATAGATCATGTTTAAGCTCTTGCATCATGTACTTTGCACCTATTAATGAAGAACTACCATAGAGCTTGTTGAAATTTGGTTTGCATGATTGGTCTCTCTAAAAGTCTAGATATTTTCTAGTGAAGTGTTTGAACAACAAGGAAGACAGTGTAGAGTCTTATAATGCTTGCAATATGTTCTTATGTAAGTTTTGTTGTACCGGTTCATACTTGTGTTTGCTTCAAACAACCTTGCTAGCCAAAGCCTTGTACTGAGAGGAAATTCTTCTCGTGCATCCAAAACCTTGAGCCAAAACCTATGCCATTTGTGTCCACCATACCTACCTACTATGTGGTATTTCTCTGCCATTCCAAAGTAAATTACTTGAGTGCTACCTTTAAAATTTCATTCTTTGTCTTTGCAATACATAGCTCATGGGAAAATAGCCTTAAAAACTATTGTGGTATTGAATATGTTGCTATGTATCTTATTTCTTATAAGTTGCTTGTTGAGCGGTAACCATGTTTTTGGGGACGCCATCAACTTTTACACCTTTGTTGAATATCATGTGAGTTGCTATGCATGTTCGTCTTGTCTGAAGTAAGGGCGATTTATCATGATCAAATGGTTTGAGTATGCATATTGTTAGAGAAGAACATTGGGCCGCTAACTAAAACCATGAATCATGGTGGAAGTTTCAGTTTGGACACTAATCCTCAATCTCCTATGAGAATATTATCTGTTGTTGAATGCTTAAGCATTAAAAGAGGAGTCCATTATCTGTTGTCTATGTTGTCCCGGTATGGATGTCTAAGTTGAGAATAATCAAAAGCGAGAAATCCAATGCGAACTTTCTCCTTAGACCTTTGTACAGGCGGCATAGAGGTACCCCTTTGTGACACCTGGTTGAAACATATGTTATGCAATGATAATCCGTGTTAATCCAAGCTAATTAGGACAAGCTACGAGCACTATTGGTATTCTATGCATGAGGCTTGCAACTTATAGGATGTCTTATACATAACACATATGAATTATTACTACCGTTGACAAAATTGTTTCTATGTTTTCAAAATGAAAAGCTCTAGCACAAAAATAGTAATCCATGCTTCCCTCTGCGAAGGGCCATTCTTCTACTTTATGTTGAGTCAGTTTACCTACTTCTTTCTATCTTAGAAGCAAAAACTTGTGTCAACTGTGTGCATTGATTCTTACATGTTTACTTATTGCACTTGTTATATTGCTTTACGTTGACAACTATCCATGAGATATACATGTTACAAGTTGAAAGCAATTGCTGAAACTTAATCATCCTTTGTGTTGCTTCAATGCCTTCTACTTTGAATCTATTGCTTTATGAGTTAACTCTTATGCAAGACTTATTGATACTTGTCTTGGAAGTACTATTCATGAAAAGTCTTTGCTATATGATTCAGTTGTTTAGTCATTATCTTTACCATTGCTTTGAATCACTTCATTCATCTCATATGCTTTACAATAGTATTGATCAAGATCATGTTGGTAGCATGTCACTTCCGAAATTATCCTTGTTATCGTTTACCTACTCGAGGGCGAGTAGGAACTAAGCTTGGGGATGCTTGATACGTCTCCAACGTATCTATAATTTCTTATGTTCCATGCTAGTTTTATGACAATACCTACATGTTTTATTCATACTTTATATCGTTTTGATGCATTTTCCGGAACTAACCTATTAACAAGATGCCGGAGTGCCAGTTCCTGTTTTCTGCTGTTTTTGGTTTCAGAAATCCTACGAAGGAAATATTCTCGGAATTGGACGAAATCAACGCCCACGATCTTATATTTCACGGAAGCTTCCAGAGAGCCAGAGAGGGACCAGAGGGGAGCCCTGGGGGCCCCACCCCACCTGGCGGCGCGACCAAGGGGGGGCGCCCCCCTATGGTGTGGCTCCACCAGGACTCCTCCGAGGCTGCCCTTCCGCCTATATAAAGCCTCCGTCGCGAAAACCCTAAAACAATAATCCACGGGACGAGAAAAGTTACGCAGCCGCCACCATCGCGAAGCCAAGTTCGGGGGACAGAAGTCTCTGTTCCGGGACGCCGCCGGGACGGGGAAGTGCCCCCGGAAGCCATCTCCATCGACACCACCGCCATCTTCATCGCCGCTGCTGTCTCCCATGATGAGGAGGGAGTAGTTCTCCCTCGAGGATAAGGGCTCTACTGGTAGCTATGTGGTTACTCTCTCTCTCATGTTCCTCAATACAATGATCTCATGAGCTGCTTTACATGATTGAGATCCATATGATGAGCTTTGTATCACTATTAATCTATATGCTACTCTAGTGATGTTATTAAAGTAGTCTATTCCTCCTTCATGATGTAAAGGTGACGGTGTGTGCATCATGAAGTACTTGGCGTAGGTTATGATTGTAATCTCTTGTAGATTATGGAGTTAACTATTACTATGATAGTATTGATGTGATCTATTCCCCCTTTCATAGCTTAAAGGTGACAGTGTGTATGCTATGTTAGTACTCGGTCTAAATTGCAACGGTCTATTATGCTCTAGAGGTTACTTAAATATGAACTCCGAATGTTGTGGAGCTTGTTAACTCCGGCTTGAGGGAGCTCTTGTAGCCCTACACAATGAATGGTGTTTGTTATCAAACAAGAGAGTGTATGTAGCACAAGTGAGGAGAAGTTATTTATTTGTTATGTGATCAATGTTGAGAGTGTCCACTAGTGAAAGTATGATCCCTAGGCCTTGTTTCCAAATACTGCAAACATCGCTTGTTTACTGTTTTACTACATCTTTACTTCCTGCAATATTACCACCATCTATACCACCTGTGTTTTACTATCTCTTCGCCGAACTAGTGCACCTATACATCTGACAAGTGTATTAGGTGTGTTGGGGACACAAGAGACTTCTTGTATCATAATTGCAGGGTTGCTTGAGAGGGATATCTCTGACCTCTACCTCCCTGAGTTCGATAAACCTTGGATGATTCACTTAAGGGAAACTTGCTGCTGTTCTACAAACCTCTGCTCTTGGAGGCCCAACACTGTCTACAGGAATAGAAGCGTGCGTAGACATCATCCATGGAGTGGGAGCTGCACGATGGGATCCAACATCATCGGTTCATCCTCCCGCCCGCTCCACGGGAGGACCTAGCCTACACGCTAGACAACTACAACTAGGACATGTCTAGCTCGTGGAAATTCGACCCGTGACACCAAGCAGGGGTACCTAGGCCACGTGCCCTACCTCAATCGTCTGTTAGATCATGACCTCTTCGAAAATAGCGATGGTGAGGACAAGGAGGAAGACGGTGAGGGAACGGTGGTGGAGAACCCAATCTACCCATCATCAACCCAAAGATCCAGCCGCGAGAGCAGACCGTGGAGGAGTCCATTGAGCTAGCCATGGCCCAGAGCTAACTGATGGCGCGTGATGCACACGTCCGTTGGGAACCCCAAGAGGAAGGTGTGATGCGCACAACAGTAAGTTTTCCCTCAGAAAGAAACCAAGGTTATCGAACCAGTAGGAGATGAAGGCCACGTGAGGGTTGTTGGTGGAGGAGTGTAGTGTGGCGCAACACCAGGGATTCCGGCGCCAACGTGGAACCTGCACAACACAATCACAATACTTTGCCCCAACTTAACAGTGAGGTTGTCAATCTCACCGGCTTGCTGTAAACAAAGGATTAAACGTATGGTGTGGAGAATGATTGTTTGTTTGCGAAGAACAATAGAGAACAGAGATTGCAGTAGATTGTATTTCAGATGTAAAAGAATGGACCGGGGTCTACAGTTCACTAGTGGTGTCTCTCCAATAAGATAAATAGCATGTTGGGTGAACAAATTACAGTTGGGCAATTGACAAATAGAGAGAGCATAACAATGCACATACATATCATGATGACTACAATGAGATTTACTTAGGGCATTACGACAAAGAACATAGACCGCTATCCAGCATGCATCTATGCCTAAAAAGTCCACCTTCGGGTTAGCATCCGCACCCCTTCCAGTATTAAGTTGCAAACAACAGATAATTGCATTAAGTACTGTGCGTAATGTAATCAACACAAATATACTTAGACAAAGCATTGATGTTTTATCCCTAGTGGCAACAGCACATCCACAACCTTAGAACTTTCTATCACTATCCCAGATTCAATGGAGGCATGAACCCACTATCGAGTATAAATACTCCCTCTTGGAGTTACAAGTATCAACTTGGCCAGAGCCTCTACTAGCAACAGAGAGCATGCAAGAACATAAACAACACATATATGGTAGATCAATTAATCAACTTGACATAGTATTCCATATTCATCGGATCCCAACAAACACAACATGTAGCATTACAAATAGATGATCTTGATCATGATAGGCAGCTCACAAGATCTAAACATGATAGCACAAGAGGAGAAGACAACCATCTAGCTACTGCTATGGACCCATAGTCTAAGGATGAACTACTCACGCATCAATCCGGAGGCGGGCATGATGATGTAGAGTCCTCCGGTGATGATTCCCCTCTCCGGCAGGGTGCCGGAGGCGATCTCCTGAATCCCCCGAGATGGGATTGGCGGCGGCGGCGTCACAGTAACTTTTCTCGTATCGTGGCTCTCGCTGATAGGGTTTTCGCGACGGAGAGAATATATAGGCGAAGGGGCAGAGTCGGGGGACGCTCGAGGGGCCCACCCCATAGGGCGACGCGCCCAGGGGTGGGGCCGCGCCCCCCTAGGATGTGGCCGCCTCGTCGCCCCTCTTCATCTCCTCTTCGGACTTCTGGAAGGCTCCGTGCAAAATAAGACCGTGGGCTTTTGTTTCGTCCAATTCCGAGAATATTTCCTGTGTAGGATTTCTGAAACCAAAAACAGCAGAAAACAGGAACTGGCGCTTCAGCATCTTGTTAATAGGTTAGTGCCGGAAAATGCATAAAAATGATGTAAAGTGTATATAAAACATGTGAGTATTGTCATATAACTAGCATAGAACATAAGAAATTATAGATACGTTTGAGACGTATCACCAACTCGATGACCTCGCCAAGTGGTAGGGCCTTACCACCTAGCCACGGGAGTTTGCGCTAACGCATGGTCACTCCGGCCACTCATCCGCATAGCGTGCCGCTACTTCCTCCCGCACCGGTGCCTTTGCTGCCACCCCCTTCTCTAGCGCCAGCCGCTGGACCTCCAACGGCGACGTACTGGCCCTAGCCATGGGCCCCGTCAGTCTTCATCGACCTCAGCGATAGATGACTAGGTGGCCATGACGCGGACCCTAATTAGCCAGGGTTTATAATTTTTAATTGTGTTTTTTCGCTTATATGTAAAATAAACTTCTATCAATAAATTTATCGAAAAAACAATTGGGTCAAGGTACTGAACAGCTCCCTGCACAAATGGGCAAGCGCTCAGATTTGCCCGATTTTATGTCCTTGGAGCAACACAAGTCAACTAAAATAGACATATTTGTTATCTGAAATGATTCGGGCCGCTGGCCCTTACTGATTCCTAGCCCCGGTGACAACCAACCTATTGTTGAATAGTTAGGAGGACAGTGGTATCTCTAGCTGACTCGGAATCAAAATCCAGTTTTGGTACTTTGATGTCACATAGACGACGTTTCTATCGATTGTGGGATACATATATATGGAAACTTTATCAATTTTAAAATCTGTCAGATCAATTTCTTGGACTCAAGAAGATGCATAGAGCTTAGACCATGCACTATGTTGCAACAAAGCGAACCAAACTGGTTTTTGAATCGGTTCTATACATAGCAGGACATCGCGTTGTTGGGTCTGACAGAAAAAGCGGATCAAATATTTGGTTCGATTCATTCCACTAAACAATGCATTCTTTACTGATGCGTGAGCTGTGAAGAACAAAAGTCCATGCATGTCAGATGTAGAAAAAGATGTTAAATAACCATCTTTTATTGAAACTGGACCCCATTGCTACAGTATTGATGCGGTTCACACATAGCAGCCAAATACCGATCGACTCAACTCTGACAGTTTTTTGTGTTGAATCGGCACCACATTGTACATGGCCTAAGATAACTGTGTTCATAGGGATGAGTACATTTACATATTTGTGAGGTGTTTCCGTGTTTGAAAAAAGAAAATCATGGCTGTGATTGGTTTTAGCCTGTACGTGTGTGCCCCCGGCTGTCACTGTTGTACTACCAAGTATGTTAGTTTTTTTTTTTTTTTGAAGAAAAGGCAAAAGATTTTCCTTAATTTATTGATAAAGAAGAAGCTTGGGAAGCCAAGTTATAGTTTTAGTTAAAGTCTTACAACCACACCGAGGTCACAAAGCCTACTCTCCCGCCATGAGAAAATCCAAATGTTTGGCACCGGCAATGACCCAAGTCCTATCTTCCGATTTGATGCGATCGAAGATGAAGGTAGGCATGGTGTCAACATGCTTGAAAGTCCTAGCGTTGCGTTCGTTCCATAGCTCCCACGTGACCAACATGAAGAGGGTGGCCATTGCTTTCTTTCGGCCTCCATGAGCAAGCACGACGGAGGTCCACCAATTCTCAACATTGTCAAACCCGTCCCAAGAAGAAGGGTCGAAATCGTGTATGTGAAGCCAATCTTTGACCATGTTCCATATCTGAATAGAGAAGCAGCACTTGAAGAGAAAATGAGCGGCCGTCTCGTCATGTTGCCGACAGAGCGGACAAACTCTCCCATTAGGTCATCCCCTCTTTGCAAGCCGATCCGCCATCCAAACGCGATTTTGGATGATGAGCCACGAGAATAGCTTGCATTTAGGAGGAGCCCAAGCCTTCCAAACAATGGAATCCATGCAGGATCGAATAGTCCCCGCGAACTGAGCCTTATAAGCAGACGAGCAAGAATAGGCACCGTTGTTGGTGAGCTTCCAAATGCTGGAGTCGGGGGTATCATCGTGTAGGGTGAGCTGCGAGGTGTGCGACCAAAGCGTGGTGAATTCCTGCAGATTTTGCACAGATAGACCCGCGGAGGTATCAAGATGGAGTACCCAATGATTGTCTGCAATGGCCGTCCTCACGTTCGAGCCCTTCTTGTTGGACATAGCAAAAATGGAGGGGGCTAAGCATTTGGGGCTGAGGCCATCCGCCCATGGATCGTGCCAAAAACTCGCTTTATTCCCATCCCCGATGTTGACCTTGGTGAGCGCGTGAAAGAGCTCCATATCCGCCTCATTGCAATGGCTCTCCATCCCTACCCAAGGCTTCTCAGGGGACGTCCAAGCTAGCCAAGGCCAGCGGAGGCGCAAAGCCCTCCCAAATTTCTCCATGTTGAGGATGCCGAGGCCACCAAGGGAGGTGGGGCGACACACAGCCGTCCAATTGACCTTGCATTTCTCCCCAGTCGCACTATCGGAACCCGCCCAAAAGAAGCTCCGAATGAGTTTGGTAATAGCTTGTAGCGGCTCTACCGAAACATGAAGGGCCGTGAGAGGGTAAACCGCTTGGGAGGCCGGCAATGTTGAAATATTGGGAGCAAGGCGAGCCACGGCCTTGTCCTCAAGTTATTGGAAGTGCATATTAAAATAGTTGAGACATTTTTTTTTCTAACGTATCAAGTACTGCTAATGATGAAGCAATAAGTATTGATGAGGCCGAACCTGGGATCACAGAACTGATGGTCTGAACACACTCCCAGAATCTGTCGATGCTCGCTCGCTAGCTGGCACTGCAGCAGGCCGCCGAGGCCACCGCGGCCATTCTCCGGCGCCCACTGGTCCGGTCACCGTCGCACCAGTTGACGCGACGACCGCGCGCGTCGTCCGTCGAGACCTCCACGCGCGCACGACTCTTCTTCCCACCTGATTTTCTCAGCCAAAAAAGTCTACATCTTCTTTAGACCGTAAAATCTCAATCCCGTTCCTGATTTAGTTACCCACCGGAATTTGTTGTGACGCCATCCTACGCGATCGAAGCTTCGTGGCGGCTTCCTTGGCCCCGACGAAACCCCGGCCGAGCCGCCAGTCGTCGAATTGCGGCCTGGTCCTCCCTCCGGCCTGCTGCCTATAAATCCAGTGCCTCCCTCACTCCACCACACCACACCACCACTACTCTTCCTTCGCTTGCCAGAGACAAAGCACACGCGGCCCTGCAGGCCCATTCCGTTCGTTCCAACCCTTTCCTAGTTTCTTCTGTCCCGTCGCTGCCGATCGAGCTCGCACCTTCCGCCGCCGAGCCCTGACCGGAGCAATTCCTTGCCGTTGAAGGACAGTTCCCGGCCGGCTTCAATGAAGGTGACTACTTCTTGCAGTCGATTGAATTGGAATGTTCTTCTCTGATTTCAGTTGCGGCTGTTTGATTATGTACGACCGGTTTGCTGATGTGGTTTTCTTTGTCTAATAATGGCTGCAGAAGGTTGTGCTAAAGCTGGACCTCCACGACGACAAGCACAAGCAGAAGGCGCTCAAGCTCGTCTCTGGCCTCCAAGGTATATACACTACTCCCCTGCTTCTTGTCCCTCCTCCGTTCTCTCTTGCTTAGCTCTCTGTTCCCCCCCCCCCCTGCTTCGCCGTGCCCATCGGCGGAACCAAATCGGAACCTACCTATAATTTGCACCCACCGGAACCTACCTGAATTTGTTCTGACGAAAAAACTTATCGCGAACTCAGGTATCGACCAGATCGCCGTGGACATGAAGGACCAGAAGATGACGGTCATCGGCACTGTCGACCCCGTCGACCTCATGGCCAAGCTGCGCAGAAAGCTCTTCCCCACGGCGCAGATCGTCTCCGTCGGCCCGGCCAAGGAGGAGAAGAAGGACGACAAGAAGGGCGGCGACAAGAAGGACGCTGCCGGCGGAGGGGACAAGAAGGACGCCGGCGGGGACAAGAAGGACGGCGCCGACAAGAAGAATCAGGTCGTGCCGGTGTACCCGCACCACTGGTACCCGCCTCCACCGCCGCCGCGCTACGTCGTCCACAGCGCCGAGGACGACCCCAACTCCTGCGTCATCTGCTGATCGACACGAGCCTGCCCAGAAGATTCATTTTTGTAGCTGGCCTGCCTGCCTGTCCGGCGCACCTGGTGGTTGGTGGTTGCTGTACGCATCAGGCTTCAGCCTACCTGCTGAGCTGATCGACGGTAGCTGCTGTTTGCCTCTTTTTGGGGGAGATGCAGTACATGCGTGCATCTGCTGATCAGTTTATATTGTGCATATACAGAAGCTATAAATAGAGAATTTGAGATTATAAGTTTCAGAAGTGCATGTCTTGTGATGCGAATAAACGTCGTTGTGTAGACTAGTGCGGCATCCCAGTTTACAGTAATATTAAGCGTCCAGCATGTCTCTCTAATGAATTCAAATACCTAAGAGCTCACCGAAATTTATGAAAAAAAAATCACAAAGATTCCAATCAGATTTACTAAATTTGTAAAATCTTTCACAAAATTCTATTTTCTTGCTGGATTAGTTGGAATGTAGTCCGAAATATCAAGGCAATCCATAGATTCGGAAATTTTCGTTGAAATCTTGAACTATGAATTCATCGCTCTGATTGGTAAATAAGGGCATCTCTAGCGGGGCAAGCCAAAATAGCGACCCAAACGGTCCGCTTTGATTTGTTTGACTCAGCCCGCATATAGATTGTGGGTGACGGCCCGGCCTGCCCGACCAGTGCGTCCAGCGGCGTGACCCATTATGCCTGCGGTTGCCATATGGATGCCTGGTATTAAGAAAATCAGAAAACAACCTTAAGTTTTGACTGCACTATTACACATAGATTCTAACCACACTATCGACCCATAAATATTGACACCTGAGCTTAGCGTCGAATCATGCAACTTAACTTACTCAAACCTTAATACCTTTATCGATCTCGTTGGTTTGGGTACCTTTCAAACCTTCAAGATCGAGATAAAAAGATCTAAAACATGCAACACGGATCTCTACTCCCATATGTACAATATCCCATAAGAAATTAAATGCATATATTTGCTGCGATTATGTTTCAACACATAGCCCAAGTGGACTGATCACATATAATTGGATGAACAATAGTAAACATTATACAATGCTGCCAATAATATATCAAATCTAAATTATAAGTAGATGGAAATGGGATGAAGATGGTGAAGGCCTTGATGAAGTGTTGAAGTCGGTGGCGGCGGCTTTGAGGCTTCGGTGGAGATGAGATCTGATATGGTGGTAGATTGGGGTTTTTTCTCTTCGTGTGTTCGTCAAATGTCTAGGGTTCCTTCGTGATTTATATCGGGTTTGGCGAGGCGGAGCCAACGACACATGGTACATGCAGTCGGTATAGGTAGAGATGACCGTATCATGGGTCACCCAGGTTGACTTGGTTATGATTCCACTCGCGGTTCTTCATTAAATGCCTTTCTATATGATTCCATATCTGCACAAAACAATTAAAGTAGAGTATTTGCAAACTTAAGTGTGAATTAGCATTTATTACTACAGAAAAATATTCATCGCATATTCTAACGAAATATGTCGGTTTAGAGCAAAATAATGTGTCCGTTTTCATGAGTCATAAGAAGTTTTATGTCGAGCGTACCTATTTGTTGAGTGTTTTCATGTGCGCTTGGCATACCTCTAGGCGGAGATCCTCGTAAATGACAAGAACTAGAGGTTAGAATTTTAAAACTTTGTTTTAGAATTTGGTATTTTCACGCATATAATTAGCCAAATGGTTTTTCCGCTACCGTTGTTGCGTTTGTTATCGGTGTGAATATTCCGTATATGATTCTTCCACGGTATATGAATCAAATTATTTTAATTGGAAAGCCAACATTGATATTTATAAATGTGTGGTTATTTGCTTTTTTGTAAATATATGATGTTCTAGGATATTTATTTGACTCATAATGTAGAAGACTAGAAGTCTATATAGTATATTTACATACAAGAAAATAGACACCAATACAAACACATATACTCTGTAGATCATCTGAGTGGCATAAATTTTGTAGTTGAATGTAATTTTATTATTTTATTATTCTTTCCTCGATTAGAGTGAGCAGGATTCAATACATGCCTAAAACGGAAATTTGAGAAGAAAAAAAGACCAGTTTCATAATGGCAACCTAACTCAGTATTATAATGGTAGGGGACTGGAATTTGTAAACATGAACCGTCACATCAAAAACACAATACGTGTTAATGTTGTTATAAACTACTATAAAACAACAATATATTCATAATTATATGTTAAAGATTGGTATATCGAAGAAACAAGGTAAATTTTATTAACTTATTATGGATATGTCAAAAGTCAAAATATTTATTATAAATTATGTCTGTAAGCCCTAGCACCGAGCGCCTCCGGATTGGGTCGGGTGACCTCCCTGGCAAAGGTCGACCCAAGATGTGTTCATGATCTGCCAAAGCTGGCCAAGGAGTGTTTTCATGTGAAGTGGCGGGAGAGCGAAGGGCGGTATAGAGAAAAAAGATTTTTTTATCCAAGTGAAGGTCTTATCCGAAACAATGTTTAGTGTTTTCAATACTGTAGTACAAGTATGGTGATTTGACTTCTAATGTATATTATTTATTTGAAGAAATTAATAAAGTTTAACTCATGAAAAAATAATTTTTGAGGTTACATGATTTTTTTCAGAAATGCACATCCTATATGAAATATATATTTCCATGGTTGATTAGTGCACAATTTGGCTCCCTCGGTAATGCAACACAACTACATACATATGTTAGGGTGGCTTGCAAAAAAGACATCGAAAGAAAACGAAAAAATGCGATCAGGCTAGGTTTCTCTTCTCTACAGGTGAACTACGATCTCGAAGCACGTATGTCACCCCCGTTTATTCAAGAATGGCAAAAGAAACGGAAGTTACCACCATCGTCGATCCCCACTTTTTTTGCCCCGTCGGAGCTTGCCAAATGCTGCCACCCCGCCCGCTCCACCCCGGCCACCGCGCCGTCGATCTCGTGTATAGCACCTAGAAGAACTGCAGCTGTTGTCGTCTCAGCCCATCACTAGCGTTGACGCCCAGAGCTCTACCTCGTTGTCGCCTCCCGAAGCCTCGGACGGCAACCAACTAGGAGGGTGGGAATTTCAGGGGCCTTTGGACGAGCCGTAGCATATATACCCCAAGAATTTGAAGCATATCTACATATGCACCGCTATATCCATCAACAAGGTGTTCATCAGCAACTCCAAGAGTATTTGGTCGAGCACATGTGAGCTCACAAGGGAAATCAGTAGACCTATATAATATGTAACTTAAATTAAGATGTATGTCATATGTAAAATAGAAGAAAAAAAGACGCCATGGAGAGTATTTGGTGTGTGTGTAGTCGGAGGGGGTGGGGGGGCGTTGGATGCATTGGACGGTCGTTGCCCGGACAAAAGAGGACGCTGGGGAAGTCGTTGGAGATGCTCTAACATCTGACTGTGACCGAGTAATAATATACAGTGTTGATTGCGGGTCAAAATAACATTCCATCTACACTCCAATTGAACGTCATCCAGTGCCTTTCAATATTTGTTAATCAGTTCGTGTGCAGGCCAGGGCCAGAAAATCTGCGGGGAGATTGGCTGACCCTTCATTAATTGTTAACTCACACATGAGAATTTAGAGCTGATTTTCTATTCAATAATAATTCAGGTCATCATGCCTTGTCAGGTAGGAGTTAGCTATCAGGGTGTTGATCAACGGACTCCTGCTTTTCTCCCCCAAGCGCATGCATCACTACGGGAAAATCAGGCGCTGCCGTGCAGCCTATCTTTGCCGTGAGCTGCTGCACGGCAAAGATTTCTTTGCCGTGCGCAGCAAGGAGACCGCACGGCAACGTCATAACGCACGGCAAAGTATGGGAGCAGCGCACGGCAAAGAAATCAAGCACGGCAAAGAAAGACTTGGCGCACGGCAAAGCAGTATCTCACGGCAAAGTCTGGGAGCAGCGCACGGCAAAGATAGTAGGACGGCAAAGTCCCTGCAAGCCGCACGGCAAAGAAACAATGCACGGCAAAGGCCTGGGCACTGCCGTGTCCCGCCCCTTTGCCGTGCAGACAGACAAGTTGCACGGCAAAGGGTCCTTTGCCGTGCGCTGCTCCCTGCCAATATACATTTTATTTGTTTTTCTAACTATTTTATTTCATCTACTACTTATATTTATTTTGTTAATTAGTTTTTCTTTTTGATGACTATTTATTACACTATGTGCAATACAAAATTAGTCTCCATGCTCATCCCCCACATATATCAGGGTTCCGGTGCTCCGGCGGCCGTCCCCCTCCTTCCCCCCAAAACAGCGGGACGGCGGGTCTACCCCCGTAGATTTCTCCGCGCGAGGGTGCACCAATGTAACTTTTCATTCTTTTAGGTTTGTTTAGTACATATACACATGGAGAACCAAGATTGGGACCCTTTGGCACATATACCCGCAGCTAGAGCCATTATCACACGATCGACGGTGTGCCTGATCTATTGGTTAGGGTTAGGTGTAGGGTTAGGGCTAGGGTTTAGGGGCTAGGGCTAGGGTTTAGGTTAAAGGTAAGTATTTATGGTTAGGTATAGGTTTAGGGTTTAGGGTTAGGGTTAGGGTTTATGATGCATGGTTCTGCAGCTCCGGCGTCGTGGTTTAGGGATTTAGAGGGGTTTAGGGCTCGAAGCCTCCCCAGTTTAGGGTTTAGGGTTTAGGGGAGCTACTTTTGCACCATTACACCTTGCATCACACTTTGACACATATCATAGGTCCACATGCAAGGTTTGGTGGGGTTCCGGTGCTCCGGCGGTCGTTATCCCCCTCCTCCCCCCAAAACAGCGGAACGTGTGCCCCGGCGGGTCTACCCCCCTAGATTTCTCCGCGCGAGGGTGCACCAATGTAACTTTTCATTCTTTTAGGTTTGTTTAGTACATATACACATGGAGAACCAAGATTGGGACCCTTTGGCACATATACCCGTAGCTAGAGCCATTATCACACGATCGACGGTGTGCACGATCTGCGGTTAGGGTTAGGTGTAGGGTTAGGGCTAGGGTTTAGGGGCTAGGGCTAGGGTTTAGGTTAAAGGTAAGTATTTATGGTTAGGTATAGGTTTAGGGTTTAGGGTTAGGGTTAGGGTTTATGATGCATGGTTCTGCAGCTCAGGCGTCGTGGTTTAGGGATTTAGAGGGGTTTAGGGCTCGAAGCCTCCCCAGTTTAGGGTTTAGGGTTTAGGGGAGCTACTTTTGCACCATTACACCTTGCATCACACTTTGACACATATCATAGGTCCACATGCAAGGTTTGGTGGGGTTCCGGTGCTCCGGCGGTCGTTATCCCCCTCCTCCCCCAAAACAGCGGAACGTGTGCCCCGGCGGGTCTACCCCCCTAGATTTCTCCGCGCGAGGGTGCACCAATGTAACTTTTCGTTCTTTTAGGTTTGTTTAGTACATATACACATGGAGAACCAAGATTGGGACCCTTTGGCACATATACCCGCAGCTAGAGCCATTATCACACGATCGACGGTGTGCACGATCTCTTGGTTAGGGTTAGGTGTAGGGTTAGGGCTAGGGTTTAGGGGCTAGGGCTAGGGTTTAGGTTAAAGGTAAGTATTTATGGTTAGGTATAGGTTTAGGGTTTAGGGTTAGGGTTAGGGTTTATGATGCATGGTTCTGCAGCTCCGGCGTCGTGGTTTAGGGATTTAGAGGGGTTTAGGGCTCGAAGCCTCCCCAGTTTAGGGTTTAGGGTTTAGGGGAGCTACTTTTGCACCATTACACCTTGCATCACACTTTGACACATATCATAGGTCCACATGCAAGGTTTGGTGGGGTTCCGGTGCTCCGGCGGTCGTTATCCCCCTCCTCCCCCAAAGCAATGGCGGAACGTGTGCCCCGGCGGGTCTACCCCCCTAGATTTCTCCGCGCGAGGGTGCACCAATGTAACTTTTCATTCTTTTAGGTTTGTTTAGTACATATACACATGGAGAACCAAGATTGGGACCCTTTGGCACATATACCCACAGCTAGAGCCATTATCACACGATCGACGGTGTGCACGATCTACTTGGTTAGGGTTAGGTGTAGGGTTAGGGCTAGGGTTTAGGGGCTAGGGCTAGGGTTTAGGTTAAAGGTAAGTATTTATGGTTAGGTATAGGTTTAGGGTTTAGGGTGAGGGTTAGGGTTTATGACGCCAGGTACTGCAGCTTGTGCGTAGTGTGTTATGGATTTAGAGGGGTTTAGGGCTCGAAGCCTCCCCAGTTTAGGGTTTAGGGTTTAGGGGAGCTACTTTTGCACCATTACACCTTGCATCACACTTTGACACATATCATAGGTCCACATGCAAGGTTTGGTGGGGTTCCGGTGCTCCGGCGGTCGTTATCCCCCTCCTCCCCCAAAACGGCGGAACGTGTGCCCGGCGGGTCTACCCCCTAGATTTCTCCGCGAGGGTGCACCAATGTAACTTTTCATTCTTTTAGGTTTGTTTAGTACATATACACATGGAGAACCAAGATTGGGACCCTTTGGCACATATACTGCAGCTAGAGCCATTATCACACGATCGACGGTGTGCTGATCTCTTGGTTAGGGTTAGGTGTAGGGTTAGGGCTAGGGTTTAGGGGCTAGGGCTAGGGTTTAGGTTAAAGCGTAAGTATTTATGGTTAGGTATAGGTTTTTGGTTTAGGGTTAGGGTCTGGGTTTTTGATGCATGTGTCTGCTGTTCCGGAGTGGTGGTTTAGGGATTTAGAGGGGTTTAGGTCTCGAAGCCTCCCCGGTTTAGGGTTTAGGGTTTAGGGGAGCTACTTTTGCACCATTACACCTTGCATCACACTTTGACACATATCATAGGTCCACATGCAAGGTTTGGTGGGGTTCCGATTCTCCGGCGGTCGTTATCCCACTCCTCCCCCAAAACAGCGGAACGTGTGCCCCGGCGGGTCTACCCCCCTAGATTTCTCCGCGCGAGGGTGCACCAATGTAACTTTTCATTCTTTTAGGTTTGTTTAGTACATATACACATGGAGAACCAAGATTGGGACCCTTTGGCACATATACCCGCAGCTAGAGCCATTATCACACGATCGACGGTGTGCACGATCTCTTGGTTAGGGTTAGGTGTAGGGTTAGGGCTAGGGTTTAGGGGCTAGGGCTAGGGTTTAGGTTAAAGGTAAGTATTTATGGTTAGGTATAGGTTTAGGGTTTAGGGTTAGGGTTAGGGTTTATGATGCATGGTTCTGCAGCTCCGGCGTCGTGGTTTAGGGATTTAGAGGGGTTTAGGGCTCGAAGCCTCCCCAGTTTAGGGTTTAGGGTTTAGGGGAGCTACTTTTGCACCATTACACCTTGCATCACACTTTGACACATATCATAGGTCCACATGCAAGGTTTGGTGGGGTTCCGGTGCTCCGGCGGTCGTTATCCCCCTCCTCCCCCCAAAACATTGGAACGTGTGCCCCGGCTGGTCTACCCCTAGATTTCTCCGCGCGAGGGTGCACCAATGTAACTTTTCATTCTTTTAGGTTTGTTTAGTACATATACACATGGAGAACCAAGATTGGGACCCTTTGGCACATATACCCGCAGCTAGAGCCATTATCACACGATCGACGGTGTGCACGATCTCTTGGTTAGGGTTAGGTGTAGGGTTAGGGCGAGGGTTTAGGGGCTAGCGACAGGGTTTAGGTTAAAGGTAAGTATTTATGGTTAGGTATAGGTTTAGGGTTTAGGGTTAGGGTTAGGGTTTATATGCATGGTTCTGCGACTCAGGCGTCGTGGTTTAGGGATTTAGAGGGGTTTAGGGCTCGAAGCCTCCCAGGTTTAGGGTTTAGGGTTTAGGGGAGCTACTTTTGCACCATTACACCTTGCATCACACTTTGACACATATCCTAGGTCCACATGCAAGGTTTGGTGGGGTTCCGGTGCTCCTGCGGTCGTTATCCCCCTCCTCCCCACAAATCTGCGGTTAGTGTGCCCCGGCGGGTATACCCCCCTAGATTTCTCCGCGCGAGGGTGCACCAATGTAACTTTTCATTCTTTTAGGTTTTTTTAGTACATATACACATGGAGAACCAAGATTGGGACCCTTTGGCACATATACCCGCAGCTAGAGCCATTATCACACGATCGACGGTGTGCCTGATCTCTTGGTTAGGGTTAGGTGTAGGGTTAGGGCTAGGGTTTAGGGGCTAGGGCTAGGGTTTAGGTTAAAGGTAACTATTTATGGTTAGGTATAGGTTTAGGGTTTAGGGTTAGGGTTAGGGTTTATGATGCATGGTTACGCAGCTCAGGCGTCGTGGTTTAGGGATTTAGAGGGGTTTAGGGCTCGAAGCCTCCCCAGTTTAGGGTTTAGGGTTTAGGGGAGCTACTTTTGCACCATTACACCTTGCATCACACTTTGACACATATCATAGGTCCACATGCAAGGTTTGGTGGGGTTCCGGTGCTCGGCGGTCGTTATCCCCCTCCTCCCCCAAAACAATGGAACGTGTGCCCGGCGGGTCTACCCCCTAGATTTCTCCGCGCGAGGGTGCACCAATGTAACTTTTCATTCTTTTAGGTTTGTTTAGTACATATACACATGGAGAACCAAGATTGGGACCCTTTGGCACATATACCCGCAGCTAGAGCCATTATCACACGATCGACGGTGTGCTCGATCTCTTGGTTAGGGTTAGGTGTAGGGTTAGGGCTAGGGTTTAGGGGCTAGGGCTAGGGTTTAGGTTAAAGGTAAGTATTTATGGTTAGGTATAGGTTTAGGGTTTAGGGTTAGGGTTTATGATGCATGGTTCTGCAGCTCACGTCGTGGTTTAGGGATTTAGAGGGGTTTAGGGCTCGAAGCCTCCCAGTTTAGGGTTTAGGGTTTAGGGGAGCTACTTTTGCACCATTACACCTTGCATCACACTTTGACACATATCATAGGTCCACATGCAAGGTTTGGTGGGGTTCCGGTGCTCCGGCGGTCGTTATCCCCTCCTCCCCCAAAACAATGGAACGTGTGCCCTGGCGGGTCTACCCCTAGATTTCTCCGCGCGAGGGTGCACCAATGTAACTTTTCATTCTTTTAGGTTTGTTTAGTACATATACACATGGAGAACCAAGATTGGGACCCTTTGGCACATATACCCGCAGCTAGAGCCATTATCACACGATCGACGGTGTGCACGATCTACTTGGTTAGGGTTAGGTGTAGGGTTAGGGCTAGGGTTTAGGGGCTAGGGCTAGGGTTTAGGTTAAAGGTAAGTATTTATGGTTAGGTATAGGTTTAGGGTTTAGGGTTAGGGTTAGGGTTTATGATGCATGGTTCTGCAGCTCCGGCGTCGTGGTTTAGGGATTTAGAGGGGTTTAGGGCTCGAAGCCTCCCCAGTTTAGGGTTTAGGGTTTAGGGGAGCTACTTTTGCACCATTACACCTTGCATCACACTTTGACACATATCATAGGTCCAAATGCAAGGTTTGGTGGGGTTCCGGTGCTCCGGAGGTCGTTCTCCCCCTCCTCCCCAAAACAATGAACGTGTGCCCCGGCGGGTCTACCCCCTAGATTTCTCCGCGAGGGTGCACCAATGTAACTTTTCATTCTTTTAGGTTTGTTTAGTACATATACACATGGAGAACCAAGATTGGGACCCTTTGGCACATATACCAGACTAGAGCCATTATCACACGATCGACGGTGTGCACGATCTACTGGTTAGGGTTAGGTGTAGGGTTAGGGCTAGGGTTTAGGGGCTAGGGCTAGGGTTTAGGTTAAAGGTAAGTATTTATGGTTAGGTATAGGTTTAGGGTTTAGGGTTAGGGTTAGGGTTTATGATGCATGGTTCTGCTGACTCAGGCGTCGTGGTTTAGGGATTTAGAGGGGTTTAGGGCTCGAAGCCTCCCCAGTTTAGGGTTTAGGGTTTAGGGGAGCTACTTTTGCACCATTACACCTTGCATCACACTTTGACACATATAATAGGTCCATATGCAAGGTTTTGTGGGGTTCCGGTGCTCCGGCGGTTGTTATCCCCCTCCTCCCCCCAAAACAGCGGAACGTGTGCCCCGGCGGGTCTACCCCCCTAGATTTCTCCGCGCGAGGGTGCACCAATGTAACTTTTCATTCTTTTAGGTTTGTTTAGTACATATACACATGGAGAACCAAGATTGGGACCCTTTGGCACATATACCCGCAGCTAGAGCCATTATCACACGATCGATGGTGTGCACGATCTCTTGGTTAGGGTTAGGTGTAGGGTTAGGGCTAGGGTTTAGGGGCTAGGGCTAGGGTTTAGGTTAAAGGTAAGTATTTATGGTTAGGTATAGGTTTAGGGTTTAGGGTTAGGGTTAGGGTTTATGATGCATGGTTCTGCGACTCAGGCGTCGTGGTTTAGGGATTTAGAGGGGTTTAGGGCTCGAAGCCTCCCCGTTTAGGGTTTAGGGTTGAGGGGAGCTACTTTTGCACCATTACACCTTGCATCACACTTTGACACATATCATAGGTCCACATGCAAGGTTTGGTGGGGTTCCGGTGCTCCGGCGGTCGTTATCCCCCTCCTCCCCCCAAAACAGCGGAACGTGTGCCCCGGCGGGTCTACCCCCGAGATTTCTCCGCGAGGGTGCACCAATGTAACTTTTCATTCTTTTAGGTTTGTTTAGTACATATACACATGGAGAACCAAGATTGGGACCCTTTGGCACATATACCCGCAGCTAGAGCCATTATCACAAGATCGACGGTGTGCACGATCTCTTGGTTAGGGTTAGGTGTAGGGTTAGGGCTAGGGTTTAGGGGCTAGGGCTAGGGTTTAGGTTAAAGGTAAGTATTTATGGTTAGGTATAGGTTTAGGGTTTAGGGTTAGGGTTAGGGTTTATGATGCATGGTTCTGCAGCTCCGGCGTCGTGGTTTAGGGATTTAGAGGGGTTTAGGGCTCGAAGCCTCCCCAGTTTAGGGTTTAGGGTTTAGGGGAGCTACTTTTTCACCATTACACCTTGCATCACACTTTGACACATATCATAGGTCCACATGCAAGGTTTGGTGGGGTTCCGGTGCTCCGGCGGTCGTTATCCCCCTCCTCCCCCCAAAACATTGGAACGTGTGCCCCGGCGGGTCTACCCCCCTAGATTTCTCCGCGCGAGGGTGCACCAATGTAACTTTTCATTCTTTTAGGTTTGTTTAGTACATATACACATGGAGAACCAAGATTGGGACCCTTTGGCACATATACCCGCAGCTAGAGCCATTATCACATGATCGACGGTGTGCCTGATCTACTGGTTAGGGTTAGGTGTAGGGTGAGGGCTAGGGTTTAGGGGCTAGGGCTAGGGTTTAGGTTAAAGGTAAGTATTTATGGTTAGGTATAGGTTTAGGGTTTAGGGTTAGGGTTAGGGTTTATGATGCATGGTTCTGCAGCTCCGGCGTCGTGGTTTAGGGATTTAGAGGGGTTTAGGGCTCGAAGCCTCCCCAGTTTAGGGTTTAGGGTTTAGGGGAGCTACTTTTGCACCATTACACCTTGCATCACACTTTGACACATATCATAGGTCCACATGCAAGGTTTGGTGGGGTTCCGGTGCTCGGCGGTCGTTATCCCCCTCCTCCCCCAAAAGCAATGTGAACGTGTGCCCGGCGGGTCTACCCCCTAGATTTCTCCGCGCGAGGGTGCACCAATGTAACTTTTCATTCTTTTAGGTTTGTTTAGTACATATACACATGGAGAACCAAGATTGGGACCCTTTGGCACATATACCCATGACTAGAGCCATTATCACACGATCGACGGTGTGCACGATCTCTTGGTTAGGGTTAGGTGTAGGGTTAGGGCTAGGGTTTAGGGGCTAGGGCTAGGGTTTAGGTTAAAGGTAAGTATTTATGGTTAGGTATAGGTTTAGGGTTTAGGGTTAGGGTTAGGGTTTATGATGCATGGTTCTGCAGCTACGGCGTCGTGGTTTAGGGATTTAGAGGGGTTTAGGGCTCGAAGCCTCCCCAGTTTAGGGTTTAGGGTTTAGGGGAGCTACTTTTGCACCATTACACCTTGCATCACACTTTGACACATATCATAGGTCCACATGCAAGGTTTGGTGGGGTTCCGGTGCTCCGGCGGTCGTTATCCCCCTCCTCCCCCAAAACAGCGGAACGTGTGCCCCGGCGGGTCTACCCCCCTAGATTTCTCCGCGCGAGGGTGCACCAATGTAACTTTTCATTCTTTTAGGTTTGTTTAGTACATATACACATGGAGAACCAATATTGGGACCCTTTGGCACATATACCCGCAGCTAGAGCCATTATCACACGATCGACGGTGTGCCTGATCTACTGGTTAGGGTTAGGTGTAGGGTTAGGGCTAGGGTTTAGGGGCTAGGGCTAGGGTTTAGGTTAAAGGTAAGTATTTATGGTTAGGTATAGGTTTAGGGTTTAGGGTTAGGGTTAGGGTTTATGATGCATGGTTCTGCAGCTTCGGCGTCGTGGTTTAGGGATTTAGAGGGGTTTAGGGCTCGAAGCCTCCCCAGTTTAGGGTTTAGGGTTTAGGGGAGCTACTTTTGCACCATTACACCTTGCATCACACTTTGACACATATCATAGGTCCACATGCAAGGTTTGGTGGGGTTCCGGTGCTCCGGCGGTCGTTATCCCCCTCCTCCCCCCAAAACAGCGGAACGTGTGCCCCGGCGGGTCTACCCCCCTAGATTTCTCCGCGCGAGGGTGCACCAATGTAACTTTTCATTCTTTTAGGTTTGTTTAGTACATATACACATGGAGAACCAAGATTGGGACCCTTTGGCACATATACCCGCAGCTAGAGCCATTATCACACGATCGACGGTGTGCACGATCTCTTGGTTAGGGTTAGGTGTAGGGTTAGGGCTAGGGTTTAGGGGCTAGGGCTAGGGTTTAGGTTAAAGGTAAGTATTTATGGTTAGGTATAGGTTTAGGGTTTAGGGTTAGGGTTAGGGTTTATGATGCATGGTTCTACAGCTCCGGCGTCGTGGTTTAGGGATTTGGAGGGGTTTAGGGCTCGAAGCCTCCCCAGTTTAGGGTTTAGGGTTTAGGGGAGCTACTTTTGCACCATTACACCTTGCATCACACTTTGACACATATCATAGGTCCACATGCAAGGTTTGGTGGGGTTCCGGTGCTCCGGCGGTCGTTATCCCCCTCCTCCCCCAAAACAGCGGAACGTGTGCCCCGGCGGGTCTACCCCCCTAGATTTCTCCGCGAGGGTGCACCAATGTAACTTTTCATTCTTTTAGGTTTGTTTAGTACATATACACATGGAGAACCAAGATTGGGACCCTTTGGCACATATACCCGCAGCTAGAGCCATTATCACATGATCGACGGTGTGCCTGATCTACTGGTTAGGGTTAGGTGTAGGGTGAGGGCTAGGGTTTAGGGGCTAGGGCTAGGGTTTAGGTTAAAGGTAAGTATTTATGGTTAGGTATAGGTTTAGGGTTTAGGGTTAGGGTTAGGGTTTATGATGCATGGTTCTGCAGCTCACGTCGTGGTTTAGGGATTTAGAGGGGTTTAGGGCTCGAAGCCTCCCGGTTAGGGTTTAGGGTTTAGGGGAGCTACTTTTGCACCATTACACCTTGCATCACACTTTGACACATATCATAGGTCCACATGCAAGGTTTGGTGGGGTTCCGGTGCTCCGGCGGTCGTTATCCCCCTCCTCCCCCAAACCCCCGGAACGTGTGCCCCGGCGGGTCTACCCCCTAGATTTCTCCGCGCGAGGGTGCACCAATGTAACTTTTCATTCTTTTAGGTTTGTTTAGTACATATACACATGGAGAACCAAGATTGGGACCCTTTGGCACATATACCCGCAGCTAGAGCCATTATCACACGATCGACGGTGTGCCTGATCTACTGGTTAGGGTTAGGTGTAGGGTTAGGGCTAGGGTTTAAGGGCTAGGGCTAGGGTTTAGGTTAAAGGTAAGTATTTATGGTTAGGTATAGGTTTAGGGTTTAGGGTTAGGGTTAGGGTTTATGATGCATGGTTCTGCAGCTACGGCGTCGTGGTTTAGGGATTTAGAGGGGTTTACGGCTCGAAGCCTCCCCAGTTTAGGGTTTAGGGTTTAGGGGAGCTACTTTTGCACCATTACACCTTGCATCACACTTTGACACATATCATAGGTCCACATGCAAGGTTTGGTGGGGTTCCGGTGCTCCGGCGGTCATTATCCCCCTCCTCCCCCCAAACAATGAACGTGTGCCCCGGCGGGTCTACCCCCCTAGATTTCTCCGCGCGAGGGTGCACCAATGTAACTTTTCATTCTTTTAGGTTTGTTTAGTACATATACACATGGAGAACCAAGATTGGGACCCTTTGGCACATATACCCGCAGCTAGAGCCATTATCACACGATCGACGGTGTGCAAGATCTCTTGGTTAGGGTTAGGTGTAGGGTTAGGGCTAGGGTTTAGGGGCTAGGGCTAGGGTTTAGGTTAAAGGTAAGTATTTATGGTTAGGTATAGGTTTAGGGTTTAGGGTTAGGGTTAGGGTTTATGATGCATGGTTCTGCAGCTCCGGCGTCGTGGTTTAGGGATTTAGAGGGGTTTAGGGCTCGAAGCCTCCCCAGTTTAGGGTTTAGGGTTTAGGGGAGCTACTTTTGCACCATTACACCTTGCATCACACTTTGACACATATAATAGGTCCACATGCAAGGTTTGGTGGGGTTCCGGTGCTCCGGCGGTCGTTATCCCCCTCCTCCCCCAAAACAGCGGAACGTGTGCCCCGGCGGGTCTACCCCCCTAGATTTCTCCGCGCGAGGGTGCACCAATGTAACTTTTCATTCTTTTAGGTTTGTTTAGTACATATACACATGGAGAACCAAGATTGGGACCCTTTGGCACATATACCCGCAGCTAGAGCCATTATCACACGATCGATGGTGTGCCTGATCTACTGGTTAGGGTTAGGTGTAGGGTTAGGGCTAGGGTTTAGGGGCTAGGGCTAGGGTTTAGGTTAAAGGTAAGTATTTATGGTTAGGTATAGGTATAGGGTTTAGGGTTAGGGTTAGGGTTTATGATGCATGGTTCTGCAGCTCCGGCGTCGTGGTTTAGGGATTTAGAGGGGTTTAGGGCTCGAAGCCTCCCCAGTTTAGGGTTTAGGGTTTAGGGGAGCTACTTTTGCACCATTACACCTTGCATCACACTTTGACACATATCATAGGTCCACATGCAAGGTTTGGTGGGGTTCCGGTGCTCCGGCGGTCGTTATCCCCCTCCTCCCCCCAAAACAGCGGAACGTGTGCCCCGGCGGGTCTACCCCCCTAGATTTCTCCGCGCGAGGGTGCACCAATGTAACTTTTCATTCTTTTCGGTTTGTTTAGGACATAATATATTTATGCGCAAACCTTTATTGATAAATGCACACATAAATCAACTTAAATATTTGAAATGCATGCTGAATTTTTTTGAAACTGAAAGCATGATACATACATTATTAACTAATACACATATTGAAAAAAACAGGTTTAATATAATGTAGAAATAGAAATGAATGTTGTTGATAATTAAAATGAAAAAAATAAAAAAACCTTTGCCGTGCGCCGGCGCACGGCAAAGAAGCCTGCCGCACGGCAAAGCCCTGCCTGCGCACGGCAAAGACATGCCGCACGGCAAAGCTGCTTTGCCACACGGCAAAGGGCGGCGCACGGCAAAGGGGCGCGGATAGGGCACCTGGTCGGCCACACATCTCCGCACATCTAGCACGCACACACGCCGCCGCCCACCCTCCTCCTCGCACGAGCCGAACGCCGCCGCCCTCCTCCTCCTCCCACGAGCCGAACGCCGCCGCCGCCCTCCTCCCCCGCTGTCGCCGCCTCATCCTCCTCCCCCGCCGCCGCCGCCAAAGTCGCCCGCTCCTCCTCCCGCCGCCCTCGTGAGCGCCCGCGCCGCCGGCCGCCTCCCGTCTGCTGCTGCTCGTCCCGCCGGCCGCCTCCCGTGCTGCTCGTCCCCGCCGGCCGCCTCCCGTGCTGCTCGTCCCCGCCGGCCGCCTCCCGTGCTGCTGCTGCTCGTCCCCTCCGCCGCCGCCAGTGCTGCTGCTCGCCCCCTCCGCCCACCTCCAGCCGCGGGAGCTGCGGCCGCCACCCTCCGCGGAAGCTCCGGCCACCACCCGGCCGGTATGGGGCAATTTTTTTTTTTGTAAATTTCCATGTGCATGAAATAATATGCATGCTAATTAGTAGTTAAAATAAATGTGCATGAAAAATAGGGTAGTTTAGTACAAAAATTATTTTAGATATGTGATTTATGACACAATTTATTTGAAATAGTGTATTTATAATAGTGCGATTTAGAGCAAAAAAATGGAAGTTAGGGCACACATTATTTTAGATATAGGATTTTGGATTGTTTTATAAAATATACCTCTTTAGAAAAGATAAGGGCCTCTAATTGATTTTCCTCGGTATGCAGGTGATGCTTCGAGGTGGACACGGGGGGCAGCGTCGCAGGGGTGTTTGACGGGGGGGCGTGGGGGGCGGCGTCCCGGATCTTCTTCGGCGATTCTCTCACGCGTCTAGGGTATAAATCTCCCTCCCACCTTTACATGTACCTAGGTTTTTTTTTGTGTCTAGATCACCAAGTCTGTCGCGATACCTAGGCGTCTCTTCCCGACCGTAAGGGTTACGCGGATAAATATGCATTAGTGGTCTCGCATATTATGAACCGTAACTCTTACGGCATTTATCGGGACAGCCAGCGGATGCGTAGTTGGGTACGTTCTCCCTGCTCTACCCCGATCCGAGATAGGATTTCGGTAGCGCCTCCCCGTTGTTCTCCGGATGCACACCCCTCTCGGCTTTTTGCCGAGACGTGTATCGGGAGAGCAGCGGGGAGGTGCTGCCGAAATTCTGTCTCGGATCGGGGTAGAGCTGGGAGAACGTACTCAATCTACGGATCCGGCGGCTGCTAGGAGCCCACCTAGTAGAGTTTCAGGTTGATGCACGCGTAAAATAAATAAATATATGATGCATTTATTTCGTATTTGATATATAAATGCTATGTTCGTCTGTTTTGTTGCTGATTAGAGGATGGATAATCGTGGCTGGATGTACGATGGCAGAATCAGTCAGTGGAACTATACTGATGAATGGGGAGAAAAGACCGAGCAGTTTGTGGATAGGCCGTTTGCCATCCCTAGCAGACCTATAAGTGTTTGGTGCCCTTGTAGTAAGTGCGCTAACCGAAAGGCACAGGACAAGGAAACTATGAGTATGCACCTGATCAAGTTTGGGTTCACACCGTCCTACAGGATTTGGACTTACCATGGAGAAAAGGCAAAGAAACGTGCTAGGAAGGAGGTGCGGCAGATTCAACCTAGGGGGGAATATGACACTGGTTTTGATAGGTGCTTAGAAAACTTGGCTAATGGTAATGTGCCTAAAAGCTCTCATGTAGAGGTGGAGACACCTCAGGATGCGGAGACAAGTGAGGACCCGGAGGAAAACACAAAGGAGTATTATGAGGCTCTGTTTGCTTCGCAGAAACCCCTACATGAAAATACAGAGGTTACCCAACTAGATGCCATCGCTCGCCTTATGGCCTTGAAGTGCCATAGGAACTTGTGCAGAGATGGGTTCGATGAACTTCTGGTCATCGTAGGCAGCCTTCTGCCGAAAGGGCACCTCTTGCCGCAAAACTTCTACTATTCGACCAAATTGCTCAGTGACCTTAAGATGTCATCTCAGCAGATACACGCTTGTCCAAAGGGATGCATGCTATTCAGAGAGGAGCACGCTGACACAAATTATTGCATCAAATGCAATTCCTCTAGGTACTTTGAGGTAGACCGCAATGGTGATGGTCAGAAGAGGCAGACCACGGTTGCCAAGAATATCCTCCGCTATCTTCCAGTTCTACCGAGGATCCAGCGGCTCTTCATGACCGAGGATACTGCCCAGCAGATGAGGTGGGCCGTGGAAGGAAACAGATACACCGACAAGATGATACATCCGTCGGATGGTACTGCATGGAAGAACTTTGTGAAGAAATTTCCACTGAAAGCAGGTGACCCGAGGAGCGTAGCAGTTGCGATATCAACCGATGGGTTCAATCCATATGGTATGTCGGCTGCAGTATACAGTTGTTGGCCAGTGTTTGTTATTCCCATGAACCTCCCCCTGGCGTACGCATGAGATCGAGAGAACATGTTTGTGTCGATGATAATCCCCGGGCCCAAATACCCGGGCAAGAACATGAATGTGTACCTGGAACCGCTGGTGGATGACTTGGTTCGTGGCTGGGAAGGTCGCGGGATCCGAACATATGACGCATCAAAGAAGGAGTACTTCGATATGTATGTGTGGTACCACACGTCCTGCATGACCTGCCAGCACGTGCTTTGTTCTGCGGGTGGTGTACACATGGGAAGTGGCCTTGCCCACGGTGCAAGTGCAGGCCGTGACTTTCTTACGGCTAAACAAGGAGGCAAGTATTCATGCTTTGATGAAGCTCGACGGTTCCTTGAGCGGAGGCATGCATACAGGAGTGATGTAAAGAGTTTCAAGAAAGGCCGTGTTGTCCGTGGCCCGAAGCCAATTCCGAAGACCGGAACGGAAATCAAGGCCGAGTTAGATGCTCTTCAGCCTAGCCCTGATGGGAATGGTTTCTTAGGATATGGGGAGACACACCAATGGACTCACAAGCCGTGCTTATGGAAGCTCCCTTACTTTGAGTTTCTCGAGCTCCCGCATAACATTGATGTAATGCACACCGAGAAGAATATCAGTGAAGCCATTTGGAGCACGATTGTGGACACTGAGAAGACGAAGGATAACATAAAGGCTCGAATTGATCAAGAAATGTGGTGTGATAGGCCGGAGTTGAACATGCAGCCACCTAATGGTGCCAAAAAACTTGGACTAAGCCACACGCTCCGTTACGCCTCACAAAGGCCAAAAAAGGGAGGTCTTCCAATGGATGAAGGACTCCTTGTTTTTCCCCGATGGGTTCGCAGCCAACTGGATGAGGGGCCTGAACATTGAAACGCTGCGAGTACAAGGACTGAAGAGTCATGACTACCACATATGGCTTGAGCGGATAATGCCGGTGATGATTCGAGGCTATGTCCCTGAGAAGACTTGGCGAGTGCTAGCGAGGTTGAGTTTTTTCTTCCGCCAGATTTGTGCTAGGGAGTTAGACACTAAAGTGATTGAGAAGCTGGATGAAGAGGCACCCGTGTTGCTTTGCGATCTAGAGAAGATCTTTCCTCCAGGGTTTTTTAATCCGATGCAACACATGATCCTGCACCTCGCGGAGGAGTGCTTAAAGGGGGGCCCGAATTGGGGCCGTTGGCAGTTTGGTCCCGAGAGAGAAACACAAAAGCTTCGTCAAATGACTGGCAATAAATGCAAGATTGAAGCATCCATAGCCGAGGCAGTCCTGAACGTGGAGGTGGCAAACTTCACCACTAAGCACTATGATCCCAACATTCCCACAAAGCACAACCCGGTCCTCCGTTACAATGCCGCCAACAATGAAGAAGTACCCAAGCTTAGCATCTTCGTGGGGCTTGGTGGCAAGTCAAGTGGCTCGAAGCCGTACAGAACGGACCTACATGAGCGGACCTTGATCCACTCGTATGTCTTAAACACCATGGTCGAAGTGAAGCCGTACATCGAGTAAGTGCGAACCATTTAATTATTCGCAAACATTCACTCGTATGTTCGTGGCTAACTCTTCCTCTTTTCATCGGTATAGGAAATTCAAGGCTATACATTGGAAGAATACCCACAGGGAGCCTACCCCGGAAGAATCCAAGCAAATTTTCGATAAGGGAGGCGGTTTCGGTTTCAGTAGCTGGTTTTGTAATTTGGTACTATTCTATCCAAATTAGCTAGCACTTCCGACATTTATCGGTCATTTCTCGTTCTAAACTTCTTGTGCTAAACTTGTAGGCAAGAACTGACAAAGAGATGAAGTCAGAGCTAAGAAAAATTGCTAGGGGCTTTGACCATTCCGTAGAAGCGTTCAACTCCTATGACGTGAACGGGTATCGCTTCCAGACCCATCAATACACAACAAGCCGGCCCAACGCGAAGACAATAAATAGTGGGGTGGTATGTCAAGGTGATGATGGGCTCCATTACTATGGAAGAGTCGAGGGTATATACGAGCTGAATTACGGGTTTCACATAGGGCTAAATCCCGTCGTCTTCAAATGCCATTGGTTTGACCCATGTCGGGTGAGACGGGATCCTGAAATTGGGTTGGTCGAAGTTGAAAGGAACTCCGTTTATAAGGGAGAGGATGTGTACATCTTGGCAACCCAGGCCTTTCAAGTATTCTATCTCCCGTACGCGTGCAGAAACCCGACAAAACGTCTACATGGATGGGATGTTGTGATGACGGTGCCTTCACGCAATAGGCCGCCCCCGCCAAACAAGGACGATTACCGCCGCGTAGACCCCTCAGCAAGGAGTGTCGAGTTTTATCAGGAAGAAGGGCTCCCCGGCCATTTCACAATCTGTTGTGGATATACTTCATAGGTATACCATCGACATGGTCCGATTCCGGCAAGCCCGGGTGGCCCACAGATGGTGGTGATGGCTTATGGCCCACCGGGTAGCCCAGTTGCTGTTGATCCTAAAGGATGAAGTCCAGCCCAGGATAGGGAAGCCGGATCCCAACCGACCATCGGAGGAAGTCAGATCCGTGAAGGTCCATGTGGAACCCGGATCCATGGAGGCCCAGGAGTAACCCGGATCCATGGAGGCCCATGTGGAACCCGGATCTAGTACGACGTAGGGAGGAAGGCAGATCCTTGACGTACACGGCAAGACCTTGTACCGTAGTTAGGCGACCTGTAATCCGGCTAGGACTCTCCATGTAAACCCTAGATCCGTGCGCCTTTATAAGCCGGATCCTGGGAGCCCTAGAGGCACGTTCACGTTCACGTTCACGTGCACGTTCAGAACAACCACAACTCATTGTAACAACGCGAAAGCGCCCAGATAATACCAGACAAGCAGCAGTAGGCCCTGTCATCGTGCAGGTGTTCCGAAGCTGGGTAAATCGCGTACCACCGTCCCGTGTGCACTCCGCCCTATGGCCCCTACTTCTTCTCCCCCTCGTGAGGATCCCTCCTCCGGGGTACCGTCGATTAGGCAACGACAGTTGGCGCCCACCGTGGGGCCAGCGGCGTCTGGAGGCCGGAACCGGGAGGGTTCCGCCGTGGGAAGCTACGATGACACCATCGCTGTGGGGCGCGTCCTTTACGCCGGAAATCTTTCAATCGTCCCTCCGGACGAGTGCTGGATTCCGGCCAAGACAAACCCCGTCAAGCTCTCCATCGTCCCAATAGGCGGCATCCACATCTTCATCGGCGAGACTGTCGATTCCGACGGAAACGCACTGGTAAGTAATGTAGCTACGACCGCCGCCGAGCAGGACGCAGCTGCAAAGATCCGATCCGAGTCGCTGGAGCTTTCCACGGAAGACTCCGCCTTAGATCTGAAAATTACAAATCCTGGTTTTGGTAGTCGGATCCGCACCTATATTTTGGTAGTCGGATTCATACCTGTTTTTGGTTGCGGGATTCGCGCCTACGTTTTTGGTAGTCGGATCCGCACCTATGTTTTTGGTTGCCGGATCCGCGCCTATGTTTTTGGTAGTCGGATCCGCACCTATGTTTTTGGTTGCGGGATCCGCACCTATATTTTTGGTTGCCGGATCCGCGCCTACGTTTTTGGTAGTCGGATCCGCACCTATGTTTTTGGTTGCCGGATCCGCGCCTACGTTTTTGGTACTCGGATCCGCACCTATGTTTTTGGTTGCCGGATCCGCGCCTACGTTTTTGGTACTCGGATCCGCACCTATGTTTTTGGTTGCCAGATCCGCGCCTACGTTTTTGGTAGTCGGATCCGCACCTATGTTTTTGGTTGCCGGATCCGCGCCTACGTTTTTGGTACTCGGATCCGCACCTATATTTTTGGGTAACCGGATCCGCACCTCAATTTTTGGGTAGCCGGATCCGCACCTCAATTTTTGGTAGTCGGATCCATACCTATTTTGGTAGTCGGATCCGCACCTATATTTTTGTAGCCGGATCCATACCAAAATTTTGGTATGTGGATCCGCACCTAAATTTTTGGAAGTCGGATCCACACCTAAATTTTGGTAGGTGGATCTGCACCACTGCGACAATCAATCTCGCACCGGCTCGACGGAACGCTGAAGAAAAACCACCACGACCGACGTTGACTCCGCTCCAAACAGCTAAGTGCCTATTTATATTTAATATTTTAATATTTTATGATCATGAGATTAAGATTGGTTCACTCATATCCTGAGTCTTTTACCGCTTTCGCTGTTGGTCATATCTTTCCCACGATTTGCCTTGCGCTCGTGAAAAACTTTGTACTGTTTTTGCCGCTTAAGGCTCCAGTACGCTGCAAAATTTCCGCCTTCGGGCGTTAGCTTGAGTTTTCTGGCCTACACGTTTTCTGTTGTTTTATGTGTGGATTCCTTAGTAGTGACATCTCGGTACTTAAAGCCGGCCTCTGTTTCTGAGGTTCTTGATTGTTTCGCTATTAAGCGCTATCGCCTCAGCAGATGTTCTGTGTTTAAAGTTTGCCGTCTCGCGAAAAGTCAAGCATATAAACCAGAAGAACGGATAAACCAGCACTTGCTTAAAACATATAAATTACATTAACTGTTCAAGATAGTCGAGTTGTTTCCGCCTTGACAGTTTTATGTTGTTCAACTGCTGCATAGTTTCAGCTTTAAAACATTTGTTCAAAGGCCGTTTTTGTTCCGCCTTACATTTGTTCGTTGAACATGATCAAAGAAACAATTTAATACAAATATGTTTTTATGTTTATGTATCAGGTACATGACACTTGGACGTACAACAGTCTCCCGAGGTTAGGCGGATCCATGGCGTGCACAGCTGGAAAAGCAACTTGAGTCTTGATTCCGCTATGCTTAGCCGGAACCAACCCTCGGGGGCTGCGGTTTGATCTTAGGTGAAAAGTGTGTTTCCTTTCGGGTATCAGTGCTGGAAATTTCCGCCTAGATTCTTGGGATTTACGCTATTCCTAAGTCACATATAAAGATATAGCTACTCTAAGAGCACCAAGCCGGATTTTCAAGTAAATTCACCTTGGCGCTCGGGGGCTACACTGATGAAGTTCTCTTTGGAGCAACAGGCCGGAAATTTTCCACCTTGACGCTTGGGGGCTAAGTTTCTGAGCATCGAGTCTCCTTGGAGCAAGCCGACTCAACGCTCGGGGGCTACATACATATGGTTATGTCAAGAAAAATTTCAAAGATGGCGAAAATCTGGCTAACTAGTCGGATCCGCACCTAATTTTTTGGTAGTCGGATCCTGAAGGAGATATGCCCTAGAGGCAATAATAAAGTGGTTATTATTTATATCTTTATGTTTATGATAAATGTTTATATATCATGCTAGAATTGTATTAACCGAAACATTAGTACATGTGTGATATGTAGACAAACAAGAAGTCCCTAGTATGCCTCTTAAACTAGCTTGTTGATTAATGGATGATTAGTTTCATAATCATGAACATTGGATGTTATTAATAACAAGGTTATGTCATTGTGTGAATGATGTAATGGACACACCCAATTAAGCGTAGCATAAGATCTCGTCATTAAGTTATTTGCTATAAGCTTTCGATACATAGTTACCTAGTCCTTATGACCATGAGATCATGTAAATCACTTATACCGGAAAGGTACTTTGATTACACCAAACACCACTGCGTAAATGGGTGGCTATAAAGGTGGGATTAAGTATCCGGAAAGTATGAGTTGAGGCATATGGATCAACAGTGGGATTTGTCCATCCCGATGACGGATAGATATACTCTGGGCCCTCTCGGTGGAATGTCGTCTAATGTCTTGCAAGCATATGAATGAGTTCATAAGAGACCACATACCACGGTACGAGTAAAGAGTACTTGTCAGGAGACGAGGTTGAACAAGGTATAGAGTGATACCGAAGATCAAACCTCGGACAAGTAAAATATCGCGAGACAAAGGGAATTGGTAATATATGTGTATGGTTCATTCGATCACTAAAGTCATCGTTGAATATGTGGGAGCCATTATGGATCTCCAGATCCCGCTATTGGTTATTGGTCGGAGTGAGTACTCAACCATGTCCGCATAGTTCTCGAACCGTAGGGTGACACACTTAAAGTTGGATGTTGAAATGGTAGTTCTTGAATTATGGAATGAAGTTCGAATATTTGTTCGGAGTCCCGGATGAGATCCCGGACATCACGAGGAGTTCCGGAATGGTCCGGAGAATAAGATTCATATATAGGATGTCATTTTATGTGAAATAAAATGTCGCGGAAGGTTCTATGGAAGGTTCTAGAAGGTTCTAGAAAAGTCCGGAAGAAACCACCAAGGAAGGTGGAGTCCACAAGGGACTCCACCTCCATGGCCGGCCAGCCCTAGTGGGGGTGGAGTCCCAAGTGGACTCCACCATAGGGGGCCGGCCACCCCCACATGGGAGGTGGGAATCCCACCTTTGGGTGGGAGTCCTAGTTGGGCTAGGTTTGCCCCTCCTATGGAAGGTTTTGGTTTCGGGTCTTATTCGAAGACTTGGACACCAACACTTGGGATCCACCTATATAATGAGGGGCCAAGGGAGGGGGCCGGCCACCCCAAGACCATAGCTTGGCCGCCCCCCTTGAGTGGCCGGCCACCCCCTCCCAAACCCTAGCTTTGCTCCTCCACTTCATATTGTCCGGTTTGCTTAGCGAAGCTCCGCCGGACTTCTACACCGCCACCGACACCACGCCGTCGTGCTGTCGGATTCAAGAGGAGCTACTACTTCCGCTGCCCGCTGGAACGGGGAGGTGGACGTCGTCTTCATCAACAACCGAACGTGTGACCGAGTACGGAGGTGCTGCCCGTTCGTGGCGCCGGAACCGATCGTGATCAAGATCTTCTACGCGCTTTTGCAAGCGGCAAGTGATCGTCTACCGCAGCAACAAGAGCCTCATCTTGTAGGCTTTGGAATCTCTTCAAGGGTGAGACTCGATACCCCCTCGTTGCTACCGTCTTCTAGATTGCATCTTGGCTTGGATTGCGTGTTCGCGGTAGGAAAATTTTTGTTTTCTATGCAACGTTATCCTACAGTGGTATCGAGCCGTGTCTATGCATAGATGGTTGCACGAGTAGAACACAATGGTTTGTGGGCGTTGATGCTCTTGTTATCTTTAGTTTGAGTACTTTGCATCTTTATGGCATAGTGGGATGAAGCGGCTCGGACTAACTTTACATGACCGCGTTCATGAGACTTGTTCCTCGTTCGACATGCAACTTGTATTGCATAAGAGGCTTTGCGGGTGTCTGTCTCTCCTACTATAGTAAAGATTCAATTTACTCTTCTATTGAAAACATTAGTATCAACGTTGTGGTTCATGTTCGTAGGTAGATTAGATCTCTCTCGAAAACCCTAAACCACGTAAAATATGCAAACCAAATTAGAGACGTCTAACTTGTTTTTGCAGGGTTTGGTGATGTGATATGGCCATGATATGATGATAAATATGTATGAGATGATCATTATTGTATTGTGGCAACCGGCAGGAGCCTTATGGTTGTCTTTAAATTTCATGTTGAGTAGTATTTCAAAGTAGTTGTAATAGTTGCTACATGGAGGACAAACATGAAGACAAGTGCCATTGACCTTGGTGCTACGCCGACGATGATGGAGATCATGCCCGAAGATGATGGAGATCATATCCGTGCTTTGGAGATGAAGATCAAAGGCACAAGAACAAAAGGGCCATATCATATCACATATGAGCGCATGTGATGTTAATCCTTTTTATGCATCTTATTTTGCTTAGATCGCGACGGTAGCATTATAAGATGATCCCTCACTAAAATCTCAAGATAATAAAGTGTTCATCCTTAGTAGCACCGTTATTAAGTCTTATCGTTTCGAAGCATCTCGTGATGATCGGGTGTGATAGATTCGATAAGTACATACAACGGGTGCAAGACAGTTTGCACATGCGGATACTAAGGTGGCCTTGACGAGCCTAGCATGTACAGACATGGTCTCGGAACACGTGATACCGAAAGGTAGAGCATGAATCATATGGTTGATATGATGAACACTATGAGTGTTCGCCATTGAAATCACACCTTTTCTCGTGATGATCGGGTTTAGGTGCGGTGGATTTGGTTCGTGTGATCACTAAGACAATGCGAGGGATATTGTTTTGAGTGGGAGTTCACCTAGGGTTTTAATTATGTTGAATTAAAATTTGAACTCAATTTGTCATAAACTTAGTCTAAACTATTGCAAATATATGTTGTAGAGATGGCGTCCTCAATCAATTTTAATCAGTTCCTAGAGAAAGAGAAACTTAAGAGCAACGGTAGCAACTTCACCGACTGGTTCCGTCATGTGAGGATCTTCCTCTCTGGCGGAAATCTGCAATTTGTGCTTGATGCACCGCTAGGTGACCCTCCTGCAGAAGATGAATCCGATGAAGTAAAAGCTGTTTACGCAACTCGGAAAACTCGGTACTCTCAAGTTCAGTGTGCCATCTGTGCGATCTGGAATCCGATCTTCAAAAACGTTTTGAGCACCATGATCCTCATGAGTTGATGAATGAGCTGAAAGCTATATTCGAGACTCATGCGGCCGTGGAATGCTATGAAGCATCGAAACATTTCTTCAGCTGTATGATGGAAGAAGGCAGCTCCGTTAGTGAGCACATGCTCGCCATGACCGGGCATGCGAAGAAACTCAGTGACTTGGGAATAGTGATTCCTAACAGACTGGGGATTAATCGTGTCCTTCAATCACCGCCACCAAGTTACAAGAACTTTGTGATGAACTACAATATGCATAACATGAACAAGGAGTTACCTGAACTCTTTGGCATGCTAAAAGCTGCTGAGATTGAGATCAAGAAAGAGCACCAAGTGTTGATGGTCAACAAGACCACCAGTTTCAAGAAACAGGGCAAGTCTAAGGGAAAATTCAAGAAGGGTGGCAAGAAAGCTGCCACGCCTCCTATGAAACCTAAGAACGGCCCTAAGCCTGATGCTGAGTGCTATTACTGCAAGGAGAAGGGACACTGGAAGCGTAATTGCTCCAAGTATCTGGCTGATCTAAAGAGCGGCCTTGTCAAGAAGAAGAAAGAAGGTATATCTGATATACATGTTATAGATGTTTATCTCACTAGTTCTCGTTCTAGTACCTGGGTATTTGATACTGGTTCGGTTGCTCATATTTGTAACTCGAAACAGGAACTAAAGAATAAACGACAACTGCTGAAAGATGAAGTGACGATGCGCGTTGGAAACGGATCCAAGGTCAATGTGATCGCAGTCGGGACACTTCCTCTACATCTACCTTCGGGATTAGTTTTAAGCCTAAATAATTGTTATTATGTACCTGCGTTGAGCATGAACATTATATCTGGATCTTGTTTAATGCAAGACGGTTATTCATTCAAGTCTGAGAATAATGGTTGTTCTATTTTTATGAATAATATCTTTTATGGTCGAGCACCACAAAAGAATGGCTTATTTCTGTTAGATCTCGATAGTAGTGATACACATATACATAACATTGATGCTAAGCGAATTAAACTAAATGATAATTCTACTTATATGTGGCACTGTCGTCTTGGTCATATTGGAGTGAAACGCATGAAGAAACTCCATACTGATGGATTACTTGAATCACTTGACTTTGAGTCACTTGATAGATGCGAAGCATGTCTAATGGGAAAAATGACAAAGACTCCATTCTCTGGTATGATGGAGCGAGCTACGACTTATTGGAAATCATACATACCGATGTATGTGGACCAATGAGCGTAGCATCGCGCGGTGGTTATCGTTATATTCTAACCTTCTCCGCTGATCTGAGTAGATATGGGTATATCTATTTCATGAAACATAAATCCGAAACTTTCGAGAAGTTTAAGGAATTTCAAAGTGAAGTAGAAAATCAACGTAACAAGAAGATCAAATTTCTACGATCTGATCGTGGAGGTGAATATCTGAGTTATGAGTTTGGCATGCATTTAAAGAAATGCGGAATACTTTCACAATTGACACCGCCGGGAACACCTCAACGAAACGGTGTGTCCGAACGTCGTAATCGAACTCTCTTAGATATGGTTCGTAGTATGATGTCTCTTCCTGATTTGCCGTTATCATTTTGGAGTTATGCATTAGAGACAGCCGCATTCACTTTAAATAGAGCACCATCAAAATCCGTAGAAACGACACCGTATGAATTATGGTTTAATAAGAAACCTAAGCTGTCGTTCCTGAAAGTTTGGGGTTGCGAAGCCTATGTAAAGAAGTTACAACCGGACAAGCTAGAACCCAAAGCGGAGAAATGCGTCTTCATAGGTTATCCTAAGGAAACTATAGGATACACTTTCTATCACAGATCCGAAGGCAAAATCTTTGTTGCTAAGAACGGAACCTTTCTTGAGAAAGAATTTCTCACTAAAGAAGTGACTGGAAGAAAAGTAGAACTCGATGAGATTGATGAATCTATACTCGTTGATCAGAGTAGCGCGATGCGGAAGTTGTACTGCATCGCCTACACTGGCAACAGAGGAAGCTAATGATAATGATCATGAAACTTCGAACGAGGAAACTATTGAACCTCGCAGATCGACAAGGGAACGTGCCACTCCTGATTGGTATGATCCTTGTCTAAATGTCATGATTGTGGATAACAATGATGAGGACCCTGCGACGTATGAAGAAGCGATGATGAGCCCAGATTCCAACAAATGGCAAGAAGCCATGAAATCCGAAATGGGATCCATGTATGATAACAAAGTATGGACTTTGGTAGACTTACCTGATAGCCGAAAGGCTGTCGAAAATAAATGGATCTTCAAGAGAAAAACAGATGCTGATGGTAATATTCCTGTCTATAAAGCTCGACTTGTCGCAAAGGGTTTCCGACAAATTCAAGGAGTTGACTACGATGAGACTTTCTCACCTGTAGCGAAGCTGAATTCTGTGAGGATTTTGTTCGCAATAGCTGCATTTTTCGATTATGAGATTTGGCGAGATGGATGTCAAAACGGCGTTCCTTAATGGAGACATTGAGGAAGAGTTGTATATGGTACAACCCAAAGGTTTTGTCGATCCTAAAAATGTTGACAAAGTATGCAAACTTCAGCGTTCAATCTATGGACTGAAGCAAGCATCGAGAAGTTGGAACCGACGCTTTGATAAGGTGATCAAAGACTTCGGGTTTATACAGTGTCATGGAGAGGCCTGTATTTACAAGAAAGTGAGTGGGAGCTCTGTAGCATTCCTGATATTATATGTAGATGACATATTATTGATCGGGAATGATATAGAACTATTAAGCAGTGTTAAGGGTTATTTGAATAATAGTTTTTCAATGAAAGACCTTGGTGAAGCATCGTATATATTAGGCATCAAGATTTATAGAGATAGATCAAGACGTCTAATAGGGCTATCACAGAGTACATATCTGGACAAGATTCTAAAGAAGTTTAGAATGGACGAAAGTAAGAAAGGGTTCTTACCTATGTTACCAGGCAAGGTATTGAGTAAAACTCAAGGACCGGCTACGGCAGAAGAAAGAGAAAGGATGTGTAACATCCCCTATGCCTCGGCAGTAGGATCTATCATGTATGCCATGCTATGTACTAGACCGGATATAGCACATCTTTGTTAGTTTGACTAGCAGATATCAAAGTGATCCAGGAATGGAACACTGGACAGCGGTCAAGAATATCCTGAAGTACTTGAAAAGAACTAAGGATATGTTTCTTTGTTATGGAGGTGACCAAGAGCTCGTTGTAAACGGTTACACCGATGCAAGTTGGAACACTGATCCTGATGACTCTAAGTCACAATCTGGGTACGTGTTTATATTGAATGGTGCTGCAGTAAGCTGGGCAAGCTCGAAGCAGTGCACGGTGGCGAAGTCTTCAACAGAATCAGAGTACATAGCGGCTTCAGAGGCTTCATCAGAAGCGGTATGGATGAAGAGGTTCATTGTAGAGCTCGGTGTGGTTCCGAGTGCATTGGACCCATTAATCATTTATTGTGATAACATGGGTGCCATCGCCAATGCACAAGAGCCAAGGTCACACAAGAGGCTGAAGCATATCAAGCTGCGTTACCACTCGATTCGCGAGTACATCGAAGATGGAGAAGTAAAGATTTGCAAAGTACACACTGATCTGAATGTAGCAGATCCGTTGACTAAAGCTCTCCCTAGGGCAAAGCATGACCAACACCAGAATGCCATGGGTGTTAGGTATATTACAATGTAATCTAGATTATTGACTCTAGTGCAAGTGGGAGACTGAAGGAGATATGCCCTAGAGGCAATAATAAAGTGGTTATTATTTATATCTTTATGTTTATGATAAATGTTTATATATCATGCTAGAATTGTATTAACCGAA